>NW_023998415.1:43909671-43948491 GCF_014805625.2 Glossina fuscipes | reverse complement strand
ATATATGCTATAAAAGTATTGCCAGCAAATAAATGAATTCAAGAATGAAATAAAATAATAAAAAAAAAAAAATATTAATTGAAATTTCATTGTGATTGTGATGAAATTAGAATACAGTTAGAAAGCAAGTTATAGGCAAGAATTGAATCCTTTCTCAATATTAAAGGTAGATGAACTCATTTATGATAAATTACTTATTAGACTCATATAAATCATTAACATATCATTTTCAAATTAAATCAATAGCTTATGCTTGGAATATGACCGGAAAGAGGAAAGAAAGAAAAGAAAAAAAAAAAAACACATACCCATAAAAACATAACTACATTAGATAGCTTTGCTTCTAAAATACCATTTCAATCCTATTGCTCTATGTAAGCTCTATGTAAGCTTTAGACGACGACTCTATAGCATTTCAGTTCAGTTCATTTAGTTTTATTATAAAATCAAATCTAAAATCATTGAATTGATTTGCCTTATAAATTCTCTATTTCCAATTAGTTTTCGGACATCACGACTTACTTTACTGAAATTTTCATTGTCCGCATCAAAACTTTGTCGCAAATTTTACTCTCCTCACTTTAAATCCAAGCGAATCGACCTTGAATTCGTATATATAATTATCTACAAAATGCTGGAAAATTTTATATGCACATATTCACATACTTCTATATATGTACATATATATGCAACATGTGCAATATGAGCGATATGTGTTCGGCATATGGAATAAAGGTGTCTTTAACCCACATTTCGATCCTGTATATATATGTCTAATTTATCTTAGTACAGATTGTTACCTAATTGTCATCATTTCAAAATATGCAACATATGCGACATAATGCTTCCTACTTTCGTTTATTGTTCGCATACTCAAAAGCGCTAGCGATTAAAACTGCTTACGCCTATAGCCAGTCAGCCAAATAAAAATAACAATTAAAAATTTGAAAATTTTCTTGTCAATCTATTAATAGATGGATATTGATCTAGAATTTGATTGATGTTGCGCAAAAGTGGCGACAATCAACAACCAACACACCTAACTCACGCATAATTAATAAAAAAAAGTTTTGTACGAATATATATATATATATATATATATATATATGTGTGTGTGAATGTGTTTGCTTGAGGTGAATTGAATATCGAGCCGATAATATGCCCCAAGGCGAACATAATCTTTTTGTTTGTTGCATAAAGATAATAAAACCAATACAATACAAGTCTATCCATACGTACCAGCATTATTGATTTGCTTTGGATTAACCGCCGTTAATGCACCAATAATTTGTAGCGTTAATATCACAGTAATCGTTAAATATTTTTGCATTTTTATCCCGCAATCTATTGCTTAATATAAGTTTTAAAAGCCAAAAAAAAAAAAAAAAAATGTTATTCAACAGAAATGATTTTCTTTTCGTTTGCACCTTTATAATGTTTCTTTCTCTTCAATATACTTATAATTATTTAAAAAAAAATAAATAAAAACAATTTTTTTTTTTCCAACATATATTTACGATCAATGTAAATATTTTCTTTGAATTATAATGTAAAATATAAATTTAGAAAATAAATAATAAAAAGTAAGAAGCTATTAGCAGAAGGTAAAAACAACAATTTCATTAAAAACAACACGAAGATCTTAAGACTTCATATAAAATTTTTTTATAAATGCTTAGCGTTTTATGCGAAGAAAGAGTCATAAGTAAAGTTTGAAAAAATTTTTTATTTATTTTTTGTATTTAATTATTTATTATTTATTATTTTATGATTATCTTTTGAATGCGCATGTGCGCCCAAACTGACCGTTAACGATGAACTAAACAGTTTCATTAAACAGTTACATCAAAGACATATTATGGCTCTTTTTACCATATCTTGTTTGTATCATTTTGATCCCGAAAATGCATAACATCTCAGCGATTTTATAACGCACGCAACCTCAAACGGAGAGTGAGAGAGAGAGAGAGAGAGAGAGAGAGTGCGAAGACGATAAAAGAGTAAATAAGAAAAAATGAAGAAAAAGAGTTAAACAACATCTTAATTCTTAATGCGATTAAGAGAGATTTGTGACTCAATTGCGAGCCCTAACAATTGGAGTAAATAAATTCAACTTGTTTCGTCTGCTGCTTATAACACATACTTCGAACTGGTTTCTCGGTTCCTCATTTTTGTGTATTTAACCTCAGATTAACACTTGCACGCGTCTCGTCTTAATGTTAACGTCCTCTAACTTAAGATCTGAAGTTTCTTTTCAACTAACAATTTTCATACAATTCCAACGAAACACGAAGCAGTAGTACTCGTCCTAGATATCCCAACAAGTAATATTCTGAGTTCATTGAGTTCAACCCTATCGGTCGTCTATTATTGAAATGCTTACGGTATAGACCAGAAACTGACACATAATATATGTATTCCCACTTGATGATCATAAAACGGCTTTGAAGACAGAAAGAATACGCCCACAATTACATCGATACTGCATAGGAAATAGGTTGGCTTACATTCTATAACTATCGCAAAGACTAATAGATGGGGGATGCGACCACATGCAGTACCGAGTTTGCTTAAAAAAATAAAATGAAATTATTTTACTTAATTAAATTGGCCACCGCGAGCTGTAGATTTTATACTCAACTATCTGGCCATATGTGAATACCGAGCCCCAAAAACCTATTGGCAGTTTGCGGCAAATCAGTCGCCGGATTTTAACGGGTAATATCAGACCACACATTTTCTGAACCCACTAGATACCTAATATCGCCATCCTGTGACAGCGACTCGTCGTCGCGATATATGTTAACGATGCGCCTCGGTCTACCTATGAATTTTAGCATCTGAAATTTTCAAGATAAATCGGTATTGCCAATATATCCAAGCTAAAAAGAAAACACACATATATGTCTAGCGCCATCTATGGGAAAATTCCGATTCTCCATTACATGACCTAGTATTCTCAGACATCTTTAAAATACACGGAGTTGGAAATCTCGAAATAAAAGCTGAAAACCTTGTATGTATGTAAATACAAATTTGCAAGCGATCTTGGTACACTCGTAACCACTCAACGTATCGTTCATACACGTGTACATATACTCGGCCATCGATTTGAAATTTGGCTCAAATATTTATTAGAATCATTTAATAGCGCAAAGTAAAAACAATTACTTAAGATTTATTATTATAATTATATTATGGGGAATGCATTGATGAATATTCCCTAGAGCTTGTCACTTGGCCGATCGGTGTCAATTTAGTTTCAATATGTATAGGAATTATTAAGTATTAAGTTATTATGGATATGCTCTCGTCAAAACTTCTTATGTTTTCGAAAGGTTTCATTGGATAATATTGGAAAGATGTAGAAGTCTCGCGGTAATAAATACAACTTTTACTTAAAACAAGAGCAGTGGGATTTATGCACTTCCAATGCCAATGGCCATTATCCATTAAGAGGGAAGAAAACGATCGGATATTTTCATTTAAGATCACGAGGCCGAGAGCTGACTTTACTTTGTTCCGCTTTGGTTCCCGCGCTGGTGGCCCGACCTATTATGATTCATAAAATTTGCAAAAGGAAAAATATGGTTTTATTTGTACTTCAAAACTTCAAAACTGTCAATCATCACTCATTCACTTAAACCTTCAATTTCTCAATAATATTACTACGTGTATTATACGTAACCAATAGATTTATCATTTTGTTATGTACTTTTATTTTCATTTTCCACTTGTTCGTCTTTGTTTTTTTTCTTTTTTTTTTTTGTTTATTATATCTGACTGCCACGATTTACACCTAAAGAAAGCTAAGCTTAATTAAAAAAAATAAATGCCTGGATATGAGCATATGCGACGAAATGGGAAACTTTTGCTACGCTTACCCAATAAGACTTTCTTTTATCATTTAATTCTCGCTCTCTCTTTCTCTCCCTTTTAACAGACGCCTTATACATGTGAACGTCTTCGTTACCGGTGTTTAGTACTTCAAGCCCTGCTAGGGTTAATTTGGTTATGCTTAATATTTCAGGTAAAAAAAAAAAAAAACAAACTTCAACTATATTCCTTGTCCGCCCTTCGCATTAACTCATTCACTTTACTATAGACGTTATAGTTAAAGTTATACCATAAGCAACTTGGCGCTCCACGCAGACAACGATAATTCGTATTTAACTCTCGGTTAAAGCGTCGTATTTTAAAAACATTTCACATCATATGTAAGGGTACTAATCAACGTGTTGTACAATAATTTAAAATGGATTTGTAATGCGGTGCTTAACATGAACGGTAAAGAAACCACAGATATTCATATGAAATTACAAATAAACATACAAAGTAGATGTAAGCGGAACTTATTTCGCGTTTCCTTATGCATGTACAAGCATCGCTGAATTAAATGGTTACGCATAAGAGCATATTTGCGTTGGGCAATTTTCGAATTCGTGCTCAATAGCTTATCGCATTAGCAACTTGGACCCATAACCGCCCTATTTCTAATCTGGGTAATGGGTAATGGGAGACAACTTTATCCCTCTGTGGATCGTGCCTTAACGCTGGGCGCTATGGAACAGAAAGTTGCCGTTAATAGACAAATAAACGCTGAACTTTACCTATCTTGTCGTTCTCGAACTTATCCATCTCGATCTTTCCGATTATCTATGTTCTTATGTTCTTACGACTACATTTTTTTTTTTTTTTTTCAATTCTTTTCTAATAGCTTTCAGAGGGACATAGGATAGATCTATTTTTTATAATACCGATAAAATGAGAATCATTTGCGTACGCTATCTAAGCTTCTTTGTCGTTCTATCTATCTGTCTTCCAATTTAATACCGGTCTATATATTTTCCTCTTCAACGTATATAGTTTGCAGCTTTTTCAAGATATTTTAGCTTATTTTGACTCAAAAATGGACCTCATTAAGGAATAGGACTATTTTTATTTTAACGACCACTGGCCATAAAATAATGCGATGGCAATAGCTGTTTAACATAAAAACTAACTGCATGAAATCTGACTGATATGACTATACGCGAAGACAAGAAAATGCGTTTCACTAAATTTGGATCCAGATAATTTACCGTTCGGAACTCCTGACAGGAAGTATATAATTTGTGAAAAAAAAAGGAAATATATAACTTTTTTTTAATATATAAACACAAAAATAGATGAAAAATTAAATTCGGGGAAAAGATGATGTAGAGTGCTTAAAAGTAGGCCTTACCATGCTATGAAATCTATTTCATGTTCATTTGTTCAACTATGTGCATTTGTTATTGAACTCCACCATGTTGTTTATTTATGTAATCAAGTCGATGTGATCATTTTCTTTTTATACCTTACACCACTTGTGATACAATGGGTATGAAGTTAGTGCGAACATATGTAAGAGAAGGGCTTAACATAACATATAGAGGCAACTTTTATTATACCGATCGAGCTCCGACCCAATTTATCAAAACGCGATATCTTCATAGCGTTTCGTTTCTATTTAATTTTCTTTTTTTATATCCACCATCGAGGGATGAGGATATTGGCGAACATCGAAAAGAAAGCCTCAGATACATACTTGCTTGATCAGCATCCAAATTTAAAGCGATTTGTGAATGTCCGTCTACCCAATCGTCTGTCTGTCGTTCTGTCCATCTGTCCTTGATTAATATTCTACTGATCGCAAAAATGGTGTAATCACCTTGAAACTTGGTACAAAGATTCTAAGTTGTCACGCGCAGACTGGTATTAAAGTGCGATCAATTCGCAGCCAAAGTACCGCGTAACGTAGAACCACTTGTATCTTCAAAAATAAGCAAAAGTGTTGCCGAAAAAAGCAGTAGAAGTATTCATAAATATTATGCGTAATGGTTCTAATTAGTAAAATTTTTTTTGCAATTCCAATGAGACATAAGATGTATGTAATATATATACATACACATGTACATTGCATCGTATGAGAGATAAGCAACCTCTTATGATTCTTAGAACAAAACTTATTGGTTGTAATGCTTAACGAAATGATCGCTTTGCAAAATGATTCTAGAACGCTATGCATATGAACGACGATTTTATGGTAAATTTAATACTTTTGTTATAAATAAAATTTGAAGTTTATCTTTAAAAATTAATAAAATCCACAACTACTGCTACTATGTTGTAATGTTAATTAAAAATGTTGTTTTATGTAATTCATTCATTCAAATGTCTTTTAACATTTGAACAAATTTCAAATAAAGACGAGAAGTAATGACAAATACCAAATACCAAAAATTAAAAACCAAGAAAAAAAAAAAAAAGAGTAAAAAATATTCTTAAGTTGAGGCCTCAATACATAAATTTATTGAATAAATATCATTTATCATATTGTAAATGCTTGCATATAACTAACTAACTGTAGATGTTTCAAATTTTTATATTAACTCCTATCCGTATTTAGAGGGTGTCACGAAATGAACTCAACTTTGAAATGATTTTCAAATATTTACAATCTCATCTTAATTGATAAGAAAGCGATTCTGCATTATCAAACCAAATCATGTCTTGTACGCATTGCAAGGCAACATTTATCAGCAGGCAATTGATAGAAATTCGCCGCTAAAGTTGGACGACTTACTCGATATCGTTGAACTTTTTGATTTATTAATGTGAAAAAGAAGAAAGGATTTTAAGGAAATCTTGCTGCAGTGTTTCATTTATATCACTTGATTTTGAAAGTATTAGTAGTAGTAAGAAAGGAAATATCATAGCCCGCCAAGCCACTTGCAATATTCAAGGAAATGTGGACAGGCACAGGGACAGGGACATAGATTAGAGGTGAATTTATTAATGCCTGTCACTGCCTTTTACCCGATAATTGATTGCTTAGATCCACGTTCGATCGTACGTTCAATATCGTATCTTACATGGCTTCCGAATATTTCAAATAACACTTTTACACATTGCTGCATGGTCCGTATTGCATAGGTTATGGCACAAATTAAATGCTGCTGGCTATAATAAACGATAAATGATTTTTTGGTAATTATAAGCGATTTAGTCGATTTTCGAACTTTACAGAGAATTTCATTATTGAAAAGATTTCTCATTCTGAGCTGCAGCAATTACAACTTGAGATTACAATTTAGGGAAAAAGAGTCAAATTATTTTTTTACTTTTTTTGTTTTTTTGCAATTATGGATTCATTCGCAAATATTTAAAAAAAAAAAAAAAAAAAAAAAAAAAAAACTACTAACAAGAACATTGAGAAGCAGCTTTTTCCTCGCAAAGAAATGAAGGACAGACAGACAGATTGACATTCTACTTTACCTTCAGGCTGATCATGAGTACATTTATTTGATGGGATGTTCATAAAAATTGTATATATTTCCGATGCTGAAAATCAATAGAAAATATATATATATATATATATTTTATGAGAAATCTTACAAAGGATAGCGTATTTTGTAATGTCATTTATATGCTGAACGTAGGTATAAATTTTATGAAAGGCAATATATTGCATCTCGATGGTAGTGATCTTTTATTATCATTCATTATTCATTATATGTATGTGTGTGTATTGAGATTGAAGAAAGAAAAGAATTCATACGAAATGTTCTCCTCGCACACAAACTCAATTTGTTTATGCTTGTAATCATATTAGAGAACATGTAACCGGTAACCAAGAACAAGACAAATTAACTAAATTCATCTTATGTAGATAGTATATTTTTTCTTCTTCTTGTTCAGTTATTATTCATTCTTCGTTCAAATTTTCGAAGAAAATCTAAATCAAACATGTAAACGTTAATGGTAAGTTTATGCCGCTTAGAGAGCAATGAATTTAAGCAGAGATAATTTGTTAACGACACTACCGCGCATCATCGCCGCTGCCAGCATAGGACTATAGCATTAAAAATATCAACAGCACTGTAATGATTAACAAATTGTTTGTTGTCTGTTTGTTTATTTGTTTATTTGTGCATACAATCGGCAACAGCTCGAAAGTATGCGCCAACGTGACTTTTTCTCTTTTGTTCTTCAAGTCAAGTTTTTCTTCTTTTTTTTTTTTTTTTGTTGGTTTTTTTGTTTTTGTATTTGCTTTTGTTATTGTTTTACGCGGCTGGTTGATGATGGTTATGATGGTATTCTTTTATAGCCAAAGTTGAGTGCACATCATCGTCATTCTACTTACTTTTGTATTGTGATTGCATTACACACACTTACACTCAGCTAAATTCAATTGCGGCAAATGTGTGTACTTTTGTATTTAGTTTAGTTTTAATTTGTTTTTTTTTTTTTATTTTTTAAAATTTTTTTTATTCCATTTTTTTTATTTTCATCCATTGTCTATGTATTTTAATATTTGCACAAGCAGCACCACATCTATATACTTATTTATATACACATAAACATGTGCTAGATACTGAAGAAGGTTAGGGTAGTTGGCATTGCTTAATACAATACACACATACGCGCATATATACAATAGTAATTTTGTGTACATAACATATTTTTTTTTTTTTTAAATTATTTTCTGTTTAAGACAGCAAATCATGCGAGGAAGTTGCGTATATTTGTATGTTTGTGCTGTTTTTCTTTCTCATTTTTCATATTTATTTTCATTTTTATTTTATCTTTTTTTTGTTTCTTTGTGTTTGCGTATATTTGAGTTGTTATGGTTTTTTTTTTTTTTTTTTTCTTTTTTTTTAATTGTCTTTATTAGTATTTACTCTAATCTTATAATTAAACATTTACTTAATAATTAATTTATTGCATTTATTTCTCATTTATTATGCTGCCTGAAATAAACCCAAACAACTGTTTTTTATCTCCGAGAGCGATTGTGGTTTCTTTTTTGACGGTGATTAAGTTTCAATTAACAATTTTATTTATTATATAAGCAATTAATTACGAAATTTGAAGGGAAGTTGCGCTATTATGCAAGATATTTATTCACATGCATATAAATAATTTTACTAAAAGCTTTATCGTTTGCTTTGAATAGCATTTTAAATCATTCCTAGCGCACAGCTATGTGGCAGGCGTTCGTTTGAGATCAAAGGGAACGAACTAACTAAGCGCCAATTACTTTTTCTTTAAAAATGTTGTTTGTTTGAAGAGAGCGATTTTGGCGAAAGTCAACTATTGGTAATAAACGTTGGAAAAAAAACAGAGGAACCCCTCTAAACGTGAAACCAAAATGATCGTCAAATGATCCGAGTGTAGAAGAAAATATAATGCGAACACTAAGACTTACGAGTCCCTTTAATTGTTCGAGACTCAAGCGTTCATCCCTTGCTTCCGCTATTAGATCCATCTCTGGAAAGTTCTAAATCATTATCATCAAATGACGGCAAAGGATATCTATAGGTGACCGTGACTTCCCAACTAAGGGACACTTTAAGTTTTTGAACAAATAAACAAGGAAACCCACTCATAAGTAATGCATTTTAAATAATCTCCAACCACAAAGATTTTTCACCACATTTCTCCTTTGACTAATCGAAACTTAGGGCCGATTTCTGGCAGTATTTTTATGAATAAAAATACCTACAATCTATTCTCATTCTCATTTTCTCTACCAGGCTATTGCTTAAGTTATTCTTGCAGAGAGAGGCTGTCATAACAAGCCCGGATGGGAAAAGCAATCTCAGTATTCCTCAATCTTTGTCAAATGGCGCAAATGAAAGACAGACGTTTATAGAAGAGATTAAATATATATATATTAATAAAACGCGGAAGGCAAATTTTCTTACTCTATAATATTAGATAGGCGTGGTTAATTTTTTTTTTTATATTTCTAGTACATATATGGGGAAATTTTTATCGTGGATCTATTGCTGTTTATGACTAACATAACAGAAAACGCAGAAAGCAGATATGCTCTTAGCTTGTATGCAGTTGTAGGCGTGTCATTTGATCGATTTAGCCCATTTCCAATATCAGTCTGCCTGCGTGAGATTTCATTAGCTCTAATAGCCACATTTGAGACCGATATCGTAATTTTTGCGGCCAGGAGAATGTTTACCGCAGATAATGCGCAGACGGACAGACGGATATGCTAAAATGGATTCAAATATTGATACTGATCAAAAATGTAAACATTTTATACGCCCGAGTGGCCGAAAAGGCAAGAATCGCGGCTACCAAGTCAATTTCCGCGAATGCAAACCTCAGTGCGATAAACTTTACTTTGGCCGTAGTTGTAGTGAGCGCTCAGTCGGCAAAGGCGCATCCACTAAGCTGCGGCCACGACCACCCTATTACATAATCTCTTTTCTCACATCCTCTCTGACCATCATCATGCCAGGCGAATACGTAACATCTCCTGAGTGATTCGCCAAAAAGCAAAAAAAAAAAAAGGCTTTTATAAGTACTTCTGGCCATCCTTTGATGTTGGCCAAAAAAAGAAATAGAAAGCGGTACCCCAAGTAATCGCTTTTCAAAAATTAATCTTACACTGAAAGCAACTATCAATGATTGCGAAAAGCTAGAGATTTTCCCGAGACTTTGTATCACTAACGAATTAACAGACTTGGATTTTAAATGTCGGTTCGGAATTTGCCCAAGTATTAGTAAGTTTCTGAATAAAGCCCCACCTGCTGCTCTACAATATAGACTTTGCCTGAAATAATCAATTTTATCGATGCGGAAATCCACTGTGTTTGGCTCTAACAATTAATTGTTTCATTGGGCCTTATTTAGGATTCAATTCAATTATGTTTAGAGGAAGTCTACAAGACTACAATTACATCATAGCCATGTCATAGCAATTAATCAATAAAAAAGCCAGTTGAACTTTCGAATTTTATTTCTTTTCTTTTTTTTCTATTCTCATTACATTGTCATATAAGTTTTTTATGCACTAAATTATTGTTTATCATATTTTCACCGTCAAAGTCAAGCATTATTGTTTGCATTGACAGCAAAGGTGTTCAACAAACTACTCACAAAGTTGCTTTCAATTTATTTACACATAAAAAAGATATCATCGACAAAAGGGTAATAACTTACAACGTAAAGGACAACACGTAACTGCCTGCATAAGCTTCGCATGCTATTGTCTTATTGTTGACAATAAAATCCGGTTCCCTACACACAATGCATATTTTCCCTTGGCGAGCACATGTAAACGTATAAAAAGAAAAAAAAAGAAAAAAAAAAAAAAAAACAGAAACTTTTAAAAGATCATTACTTTAACTGTCTATATGACCTTAAATATAAGCAATAGTCTGTGTTTGTGCGAAGATCCGCTTATATATATACATATATATATATATATATATATATATAATCATCACCTCAAGTAAAAACGTTTCCATGTTGTTTATTTATACGATTTAACGATAAGTTATAATTATTTCCGTAATCATATGAAAATTGATCAGTTCGCTTTATTATAAATAACTTACCTGCGCCGCCATCGATTTCATTCTCTTTGGGATCGCGTTGAAAGATATCGTTATTATAGTATTGATCGTATTGCTCAGATTCAACGCTCTGCAATGCTTCCTGTACATCATGCTCAACATCATCTTCGATATCATATGGTAGAAGAAAGCCTCTCCCTCCCGACCATTCGTTGTTGTAATAAAACGTATGATTATCTTGATTCTTGTATTTATTGCTATATGTTATGGTGGCAGGTTGCTCGGTAACATCTTCATCTTCGTTTAAATTTTCCGTCAAACGTTGCTGACTTGATTGTTTTTCAATATCTTGTTCTTCTTCTTTATCTTGTGTTTCGATCTTATTCATATTATATTTACGTCTGGTGGAATTTTTCAATTTTTGACCATAAGTTTTACGTCGCGTATTATTGCTACTGGCCAAGCCTCGCTTATATGTCGGCGATGTTGCAATACTGATTGCCCTTGGCGATGTAGTAGAAGTGATTGCCTTTGGCAATATTTCCGCAATGGACGGTACTTTCTGTTTAACATTGCTAAACGGAAATAAACGACGTTCTATATAATGGGTTAGGATCTGCTGAGTTATTTGATTTTGACGTGCGATTTCAGTCGGATCCAATTCAAATGCTGAGTCTGTAAACAAAATTAAATTTGTATTAAAATGTACAGATTTTCAAAATTTATGAAAAATTAAAGTAAAATTTTCACATTTCAAATTTCTATTAAAAAAAAAAACGAAAATTTTTTTAATTTATTACTTACTGCACACAAACAAATGCTCTTCGAACAGCATAAAAAGAGAATGAAAAGAAAAAACCAAAACTGGAATAACGTTTTGGTTTAGATAAGCATTACATTCTTACAATATTTACATCTACAATGGAATTTCAAAGCCATTTTTATTTTAATCACCTAATGTCTAAACGATTCACGTTTATTTATTGTTCAATAATACCGGTAGTCTTCGTAAATCGTGGAATATTGAAATTTCAAAATTGCCGTAAGGGAAAATCTAAACTTTAAACGATTAACAATATCACCAATAGATTGGAACTTATCTGGAGAGTCATCTTCAGCTGACTTTTCGCACATGTTATTATCTTGAGAAAAACGCGCTCACCCACGTCTAGACGACAACACATAAGAAAATGATTGACGATTTCGAAAGAAAAATGTCTTTAAAAAATATTATTATTATTATTATTATTATTATTATAATTTTAGGCTAATGAAATAAATTCTTAGGCTAAAAGAAAAGAAAGAAGACATTGAGCCCTGGCGACATAGGCTATTGGCTCTAATTTATAAAAGTACAGTAGATATTGAGCCTAGTAGGATTAATAAAGTAATATCGATATTGTATTGAGATTCTGTCTTGTAGCTGATTTTAGAATGTCCGTAGGATTAGTCGCGCCAAATGCAATAATTTCTAGCCAAGGGAAAGTTAAGGCAGTCACAGAGAATGTGCTTTGTAGCGAGAATTTGTCCGCAATTGTAGATTGGCGAAGAAGACCTCTTTAAAATCCATTGGCGAATTGCGATTGCGTGGCCAAAGCGATTTCTCGAAAATGCTTGGATCTTCATTTTCTCAACATTTGCTGGATATAAAGGTGGAATTAATTGGGGGTTAACAAAAGAGTAGTGCTGATGGTGATATGGTAGATTCCCTTCCGTAATTTTCACTATTTAACTTTTCTTCTTTTTTTAAAAAATTATTCACTATTATCATAATTTTATCGCATAGCTAAAAAAATTTCATTTATATATATATATATATATATATATATATACATATATATACATACATATAGAAAGTTTACCTGTTAAATCAATGTAAACTGTTTTCATTCCCATTTACAACAATACGTTATTCTATTTTTACTAAATCTTACCTCATACATATATATATATATAGATATATATATATATATTTGTATACATAAAAATACAAAACAAAAGAATTATAAATCACGTTGATCCCAGATCGCGGTTTCCGAAATTTTTCTCAATCGTTCCTTTTGTAGGCATTATAATCAAAGCGTTGCCACTTAGTGCTTTGCTTACTTGACTACAGAGAATGCATGATACTCACTAAATTATTTCAATTTGTCTACGGTATTAAGATTTCCGTATTTTGATAGCATTCTACTGAATTTCAGTCCAGCATTCAGTCCACATTCAATGTTTTGCTTTGTTTAAGGCTACATACTATCATTGTAGTTCTTGCGAAAACCTGACTGATGACTTGTGTTCCTCACATGCATCACTGAACAAAGTCCGAGCAATGATAGTGGATTTGCCGTTTTTTGTCTGGTCAATCTTAACCGCCGCCAATGATAGAAATATCATCAAAACTTATTCTCTACGCCTCCGTTAGCTAATTAATGGAGCAATCATACTACTTTATTCGTAACATTCTCGTTGATATCGTAATGATGAGATTTTCGCGCTAGACGCTTTTTTTATAGCTAAAAAGCCACTGATATTATTAGGATTTATTTTTGAATTCAAAAGAGGTTTTTTTGAATTAACTTGGGGCAAAACAAAAGATGGTTCGCTAAAATGTATTGGTAAAGACCGTAACTCGATCAGCCTATGAAAAATGTGTGAAGAAATGATTCAAGCCCTGACGTATTTCTATTACATGCCACCTAATGTCCACTGTCGGGTATCAAAAACTATATTACATATAGAATGTATCATTTTCTCAGCTACTGAACTTGTTTGAGAGTCAGACCACTTCACAGGTTCTCGCTTAGACGCTGATTATGCTTTGCACGACTTGCAAACCGTTTTTTCCTTTTAAAGAACTTAATAATTGGATCATTTTTAATATTTATTCGGAGTAAACTCATCTATGAGAAACATTGAAGTAATTTTATCGGGACATTTTTATCCTATTCTGAATTATACGAATATCGTTCATTTACCCATAATGGGCATTATCACCCTGAAACATTAAAAATTTAATTAAATCATACCGCTTTCATACCTTATGCCATTGGTAAGTTTGTGCGGATATACAACTGAAACTGATTTTGTATTAACATAAGAAGCTGTCCGTCCGTCCGTCCATCCGTCCGTCCGTCTGTCTTGTTTTTTTTATGTTCAACCTATAAATCGCAATTTTTAAGATATATTGACTAAATCTGATAGATTGATCTATTTTAACCCAAGGACGAACGCTATTGACTGCTGAAACTTCTTCACAAACGATAATAAATGTAAATTAAAGGACCCTCTACTATATAAATCAATTACACTACGCTCTACTATATAAATCATGAACACTTGAACAAGCTCGGATGAGATTTTGTCAGATTTCTATAATGACGGCAACGAGATTTCTCTGAAAATGATTTATTCTAATAGTAATTGCTAAGCGTAATATTATAAAGTATTCGAACGAATTCACAGCTTTTAAGGACTTAATGCATATACACAGACGGATAATGGTGGACCTTATGTGATATATTTATAATAATTTCAATATAAAGATAACGAAATTCGCTTGAATAATGTGAAGAAAAGAGCAAAACTAATTTGTATAACGAAATGAATAAATGAAGAAGTCTTACGCAAACGGCAAATATATATAGTTATGCAACTAAATATAAATCCAAGTCGGTCTGAATAATCGGAAAATAAAAATATATCGTTGAAGGAAGATAGACTCATAAAATTAGAAGCTTATAAATGCAATTATAAAGTAAAAATTTTAACAGGATGATGTTGAAAGCATACCTTGCAAGCCTCGTTTCTATATAGGAATTTTTTAGGAATGAAGGCCAATAAACGAATTGCATAAATGAATTTGTTTTTGAAAAAATATCATAGACTGAGAGAAAATTTGCCGATCTTAGAGGCATTACTATTACTAGAGAAATGAATATATCCAGATCAAAAATTTACACTGACATCTACACGAATAGAAGTGGACGGAAAGATGAACGAATGAAGTAATTAAGTCAATTTGATAACGACTGTTAAAATCGAAGTTTGAACTCTAACCGCCTGTGGCTAACGACTACTATTCACATTTGGAATAATTTCGCGCACCTTTTTCACAGTGCGACAAATGAACACAATGAATGCATTTGCATCGTGCATCATGCAAAATATTTTCTTTACATGATTTTTGCTTCAGCATTGCAACGAAAGATACATACAAACACATACAATTAAATTATATTTTAAATATTTGAGTTCGTAAGACACAATCCAAATGTATTCATTGTATTTGACGCTCAAGGTCTGCGAGTTTGTGGGTCTTTCCGAAAACAATATATTAACTCGCCGCGTAGTTCTTGCGTGAATTTTCACTTGATGTTCATGTCACTTCATCTTGAAGTTTTTTGCATAAATATATCGAGAAATTATTTTAAAAATTTTCCTTGAGCCGATTTAAACTTTGTTCAGGAATGACCGCTGACTAGAGTTTGACGTTTAATCTTTCGATCGAGAAATTTATCATTCGGCCTTATTGGTATTTTTGCCGCGTTCTACATGGAAGGCCCACAATAAATTCACATAGTTGTCTATGACTTATCCAATCCAGAAATAATGCCCAGCATTTACTCTATGAATCAAAATAATAATGCCAATAATAAACAATACGTGAGCCATCACCTACCATCATTATATATTCTATACCGCCTCACAGTTACTCATATTATATAACGACTTTTCAAAATAGAGCATTACATGAGAAATGATTGGGAAAGTAATTCCTACCGCATCACTTTCAATAACGTTCGTCCTTGGGTCAAAACATGTCTGTGTACGAAATTTCATTGAAATATTTAAAAAATAAATTATGGCCTATAGGTTGAAAATATAAAAACAAGGCGGACAAACGGACAGACAAGCTTAGATCGTTGGATTAAGAGGTGGATCTATCTCAAGTGCTTCTGAATATTGTATACATTTCCTTAAAATGAATATACCCTTGAAACACAAGTGGTATAGATCATGTGATCAAACATATTTTATTGTAGAAGATATGCAAAAGGAATTATGGGATAAAAATCAGTAAAATGGTTATAATAGTCATTGACGAGCGAGCGGTGAGCAACATTTAAGAAACTCTGACTCTACTTTTTACGCTTTATACATTATAATCTCGTTATATCGATCAACACGGTAGACAATTATATTTATTTTCAAGCATCTACCAAATAAAATAATACCGTGACGTTGAATCAATGCAAAAGTAATACAAAACGTGAACATATTACATATTTTTTCATACGGCAACCGCTATGTCAAGCCGAATCAAATACAATACGTAGTTGTCACAGTAAAATTTATATATATATATATATATATGCAAAATTTAAACATCAAGGTTTTGAAATTAATAATAAAAAAAAAAAAAAAAAAAGATTAGTAAAAATAAAACTTTGTATAAAACCACCAAATCTAGGCCTATAATTTGTAAACAATTCAAACAAGAATTTTAAGAATGTGGTTTATGTAACACATGCTAAATAAACTCATTTCTATGCGCATATAAGCGCATTGATATGCAAAGCATACACAACTGGGTGTTAAATCATTTCAAAACAAGTACACGTAGCTGCTTTACAAGAACACTAATATAAATATAATTATAATTATAAAGCGTAGTGGAAAAGTGTAGAACTCTAACACAAATTATATATTATATATACTACTACATATTTCAAAGAGTCAGACAAACAGACAGACAAACAGACAGACAGAGAAAAGTAAAATATTTCACTTTACAATAATAATTTATAGTCGATGTAATTATGTGTTTTTTTTTGTGTAGAGATCCGATCCCATTGCTCAATTCTATTTTATTGTATAATTATCATTATTAGGTTAATTAGGAGAAACTTAATAATTAATAAAAACTTATTCCGCCAATTAACTCAATAAGTTAATTTTTATCTCGAATTTTCCAAGAAGAGAACAACTATGCGAATGACGAAAAATGCCCAAAAACAAATGAAAACTCATTAAAATTTACTTTTGAATTTTGCAGTCTTAACGATGTTTGTTGCGACATAAATTAAAAAAAAAAAAATGCTCTAAATGTTTTTTTTTTTTTTCCTTCATATTTTTTATTTATTTTTTAAATTTTTTTTCGATCCATCACCGAAGAATGTAAATTTATTTATCGTTCCACTTGCAACATTTACAAATTGACATAACATTCTGATTGTGATTCTGATTCTGATTGAGATAGGAAAACTGAAATTTGACGCAAGTATATCATTTTAATACCGTCCGATTCGAACTTGGAAAACTTTTAATTAATATTTTTCAATACCTTGGTACTCTTGTCGCGGCCATGTATGTCCGTACACGTTATTGCAACACTTCCAATTAAGAATTAGAAATTTGCAATTATTCTCATGCCAATCGTTCCCCCTTTCTATTATGCATATCATGTTATCATAGATAGCGTAACTTAACGTATTGTATCATGTCCCTTCACATGAACGTCCTTGATTTTGTTTTGTGAACAAGTGGAAAAGTGACCGGCAGCCGCTTGCTCCAGATTTGGCGCATGCAACTCCTCGCTTGTCAATATGAGTCTCTTCGAGAAACATCAGGATTAATTTCCCTCAGGAGCTCAGTCTATATATACCCCGATCTTGATTTATTTAACTACGACTCTAACGCCTAACATTGAATTTAATTTAATCATATGCTATCCGTCCGTCTGCAAACGGCATTTGGAATCCTTTCTTTTTGCCTGAGTTCAAAAACCAGCAAAAGTCAATCATTTTTTTTCTTATGGCTTTGAAACCGCAAATCCTCGCCTCTACATCTTTACAAGCAAATTAAACTAAAAAAAAAAATTGTTTTTCCGTGAATAAAATCTTTGAAAATCAAAAGTGGAGTATGTAAGTATGAAATACAATTTTGTCCACTTATTTACCAAGTCCAATATGCAATATACGATATTTACAATACCATATCTAGTGTAAAAAAAGAAAAAAAAATGGATTTTAAAGAGCATATAAGAGAATACTATTTTCAACTTGGCGAAGAGACCTATTTAATGAGGCAATGCCAGATCGAAAGAGAAGTTTTCGAAAAACTTGATGGCCATTATCTACAGAATTCATTCTCCATTTAGCGTTAAACAATATTCCGTATCAAGCCAGTTAACTGTGCCTAACGAATATGTACGTCATGATCCGTCTACATATGCTTGCCGGACTTACTCATCATCAGTCGGAGCTATAGTGAATGCTCAGTCAGTCGGCTGCGATCACCACCTCCCTATTCCTTCCTTTCTTCCTCTTTTCTCATTTCCTTCTGGCCGCCAAGACATCACAGGAATATGGGATATCTCCCGCGAGTGATTGATTACAGCAAAAAAGAAAAAAAAAAAACATTTTTTTTTACCATAGAAAATAGATTTTGACATTTTGTCAAGTCATTGCAACCCAAATTCATTTTGAACACACGCTTTGTTCGACGAGTATACGAGTATATCGCTGAAGAGGTCGGCATACTTAAGTGATTATTAACGAATTGTTTGCCTAATTCGGAAAATTTCTATGCTCTTGATCTCCGCCGTAGCATTTTCGAAAATACGCCGTAAAGAAATCGGAAAATTTCTATACTATGAAATCGATCGACCCAACGCATCGAGTGCATAAGAATGATATAAATTGGTGTAAGGAACGAACAGAAAGGACTTGGGATAACTTTGCAAACTTTCCAAAATTTTGAAGATCATAGTCATTTAGTCAATTAGTAATGGCCGTTTTTTTTGTAACTGTAACTGTAGGTTTATTCACGGTGCGGTTGTGTATTGTTGAAGTGCTTCGCACGTTATCTTTATTGTAGGTTTTTAAGTAGTCGAACCAAATATCTCTATGTAACATTACACACATGTACGCTCATATTCATATTCATTTCTCGTTCGACGAGCTATGTTAACTTTATCGTTTCATTTGTACAACAGAGAGAGAGAGAGAGAGAGAGAGAGAGAGAAGTGCTTGCTAAAGACCCCATGACCGCGCTTGGCTAAACTGAAAGTAATATCTTTAAATTCCGAAAAAGTTATTATATATCTACAATGTAGTTCTTAATTTAACACGCCCATTATTACTATGTGCAACACACCTGCACTTACTTGATTAGGCGACAGGTGTCTAAAATTCGTTTTGAAGACCGCCGTTGCGTTCTTACTAGTTTTTGTGTTTTCTGTTTTTCAAATATACACTTGGCGTACAGTTTTTTATGCTGTTGTACAGAAGTTGGCCTATGCCTGCTACTCGCTATTCATAGTTTTTAGCCTTCATTTGTACTATGCATGCAGCATGCGACTTTATTTCGATTAACGAGTCATTATGTTAGCTGGTTTTCTTTATTTTTATTTTTTGTTTTTTATTTATTTATTTTTTTTTTTTGCTTTATTCATTTAGTTTTTGGAGCAACTAGTGAATACCTCTCAGTTTTTTTTTTTTTTTTTTTTTTTTTTTCTTAAATTTAATTTCAATTAAAATAGTATCAGCTTTAAAATTTTCGAACATCGATATTAAAAATGAAAGTTGTATGTAAACGTTAGTAGCTTAATGCGAATATATATAACAAACTATTAGATAACGTACAGATATCTTTTAGTAGTTAACTGCAAAAAGCCATTCATTCAATACAAAGTTTCTCGCTCTCTTTGTTCGCTTTCATCGAAAGGTAAAGTGAAATTTTTTTTTCTTCATTTTCTGACTAAATATTTAATAATAAGTGTTCAATGCGAGCAACATCAAAGTCGCTTAGGTTGAGTTATTAATGAAATTATTGCATTTTTCCACCTATGGGGCTTATTATATAAATTAAAAATGTATTTTGTTTTTTGCTTTTTTTTTTTTTGCCCCCTTTTCACTCATTTATTCGTTAATAAAATTTTATTATCCTTTTTATTTCTTAATTAAACAGTAAGGCATCGTTATTCTAGAAAAAAAAAAAAACCTTGACATGTATATAAGTATATGCATAACACATTAAGGTCACTTCAACTTAGTATGAAAAAATGAAAGAAAAAAACGAAAAAAGAAAAGAACCCTAAACTGCATATATTCCAGGTCCGTTACATGTACGTGAGCGTAACATTAATCGATTAAAGCCATTTTTAAGCCAAGCATTCAATTTAAAATCATTTCAGCTGAAACCGATTCTTATTTCAGATTTCTTACTTCCCCGTAGAACGGAGCAATTTTCTCTCTCACATCTTTTTGCGCTTTCCACATGTCCAAGAATATAAAAGAATTCGGTTGAAAATCGCTAAAAAAAGTAGAGCAACTTCAGTAAAATACGGGAAGATTTCACTTTCTTCTTATTTCAGAGCAAATACTATGCGATCGGAAATACAGCGCAAATATTTACCACAAGCATATAACAGAGATTCCCAATTGAGCTTTTCATATGCTCATCACTAGCGAAAAAAACACTAATTACTTCTCATTGTAACATAAGATCGCTTATTAATACTTTGTAAAGCATTCTTTTCCGCCATTTCTTAGCCACTTATTCAGTTTGTCATGAATCTTTTCAAGAATTTATGATGCTTGATGTGCTCACTCCATAAAGCAAAAATTTAAAATATTAAAGCGAAAAGATCAGAAGGAAGTTCGGTATTCGTAAAGGATCTATTTAGCAGACTCAATTAAGTCGAAAAACTTCGAGATCGTAGACATATTCGAGCGGACGAGGCCAGAAGAAGAATTAAAACGTTAAAATATAAATGTGTATGTGTCTGTAACTAATTCACTTGTAAAAAAACCTCCTGAGAATTCTTTTTTGAATGAAATCTACGTGAATCTAAATATCACAAGTCAATTGTACGAACATAATCGTAGAAAGATTCGAATGAATATGTAGATATAGCAAAGAGGTATTTTACATAATAGAAGCAACAAAAATTAGTGAAATATGATTGCTTTCGTTTTGGGGAGACGGAGAAGAGAGTAGAAAGTGCTTCCTTGACCAATCACTTAGATAATGCGTCCTATCCGTATAGTCAAGCATAACGGTTGTTAAGCAACAGCGAAAGGAAAAAGGCAATAGTACTTTTGCGCTCGTATTCGATTTAAAAATGAAAACATTCCGAACGTCGGGAACGATTTCCGGCGCATTGCTTCGATGATGATTGGAATAACCGTTAAAACACCACTTCTAATATGAAAATAAATCATATAAAGAAGCATGTTTAGTCTTCAAATGTGTATTAAGTCGATCCATAAACACGCCCACGATCATTAAAAATATATGAAATAATTTGCATAATTTTGGTATATGTTTTCAGAAACTGTAGCGTACATTACTTCGTTCCAAACCAAATGTAACTTCTCTCTTGCTATATCTATCACAGAGAGCATCAAATGCATGCAAGCTTGGAACGAAGAAGCCACGACATATATATATTCTTGAATAACGTGACTAACGCAATCGATTTGGAATCGTTTCCAGTGTATATTAAACTGCAGGTTACATAAATTTAACTGTAGGTTTACAGCAAATCTTTGTTAGACTGTCGCATAGTCGAGCAAATAATAGTCGCTACTACCAAGACTGCGTTCGCTGGCTCTCAAATTTCATTCTGATTCGAACATGCTTGCTATATATATAGCTACAGTAAGTGCTCGATCGGTAAAAGCATAACACTTACTGAATCCGCTATGCTATAGCCACTCCATATCTTCTTCTCTCTTTACCCCATTGCTTACGATCATTAGCGTATTAAGCGTATAGGACACATACCCTGAGTGATTGATTATATTAAACCCATAAAACAACAAATTTTATGAAGTTCAGCTCAATTCTCATACTTTAATTGAATTTAATCGTAAGATTTCCTTAACAGTAAGTTAAATGCTTACTTGCAAGACTAATAAAGGAATCGGTACCTATTCAAAACACCTATATGGTTAGAAAAATGAACTAACAAAATGCGTTTACAACACAAAAAGAAAAGTCGATCACAATAAGTAAAAATTTAATCTCAATAATCAGGTAACAGTGTTAGTTGAAAAATTACATTTTTGTTAGTGAGCTTTCAGTTCATTAGTTTTTTTTTTTTTTTTATTCGCCTTAACCGCGATTACGATAATAAATCTCTGTGTGGAAAAACAGGCTCTCGCTAAATTGACTCAGGCATATTTTGGTCTGTGTAGTCTAATGTCTTAATAAGTTATATATGTACACTCACACACGCTGTATATAATTTTTTAAGAAATCTGTCTCTTAATTATAAATATTTTTGCTTACAGCGTTTTTCATTGTTCCGCTTGTTCGAATCGTCAAACTAAGCGACTAAACAAATTATAGGTGGTCGTGACCGAATCTATTGTACCCACTGTCTTTTTCCTTATTAAAAACTCAAAAAAAAAAAAAAAAAAAAATTTCAACACTCCGTATGCCCTCTTTTGCCCAAGTACAGTAGGCTCATTTATAAACTAAACCTGAAGAACGGTCTTCTCAGTGTACGTTTTAGTGTAGGTAGACCTTTGAGCGATTTGTCCAACTATTTTCAATACTAACCGCAAGAACTTCCAACATCTTTGCGGAATTTTAAGAAAGTATTTAATAAAATAATCGCACCAGTGTTGGTGCGAAGTGATTTAGAAAGAAACAAAGGGAATTTAATTATAGTATAACACGTGCTGCAAGCCATTGAACTCTTTTATTTTAAAACCCGTATATAATATTAATTTGTATATAAATCAAACTGAATGAATAAAAATGTTAATGTGACGCCTGGCTTTCGCTTTTAATTTCTTGCGATTGTAAGCTTAAAAATGAATGCATTATGTCAATGAGAAGAAATGAATTCGTTTTCAGCATATCTTTGAAGAAACGGTAAAAGTAGTTTTCTTACAGATATAACAAATAATTATAGATCTTGCGCTTTCAAAAGTCTCCCTTGTAATGCGAGTTTATAAGGTTTTCGCGGATGTATGCATCAAACTTGAACGACGTGGGATAGATGCAAATTTTTATATCCTCACCACCACTGTTCTGAGAAAGGATATAGTAAATTTGTGAGGAGATCGATGATATCCAAAAGAGTTTAACATAGACCCATCTTTTATAGTCCGTCCGTTCGATGTCTATTCATGTGGTTTTTGTTAAGCCTACGAATCGCAACAATTGAGATATTTTGATCAAGTTTAGTTCACTGAAATGCTTTGAGCGCCTTATTTTGAACAATTACATCGAACGAAATTGAGTAGTAACGAGTAATGGTATTTCGACTCTGATTCTAAGTTGGTACGAAAGACTTGGTTCGGCGGAGGCGATTTTTTAAACCCTCTCAAAATTTCATGGTGAAAATTAATTTTGTAACAGTAAATTGACAAAGAAATCGACCTTAACTGATTTGGACCACGTAGTCTTTTCTCTGGATAGCATCGCATTTAAGGCTTCGCAGTAAATATAAATCCTTACAGGTCAAAAACACCTAATTATATATATATATATTGAAATATATTTTCTGATGAAAATTTTTAATGGATCCATCTCTTGGACCCCATTTTACATAAGAATTTTGATGAATAGTAACCCCTTTTGGAAAAGATTTAAAGTTTAATATTTTCTGATCAAAATTGATCCACTGTAGCAATGTAGCGAAAAACTGTGGACCACATAGGTCAATTTTTTAAATCCTAATATATATAGGATGATGACCGAAACTGATCTATAATAAAATTTTTAGGAAATAAATTAAGTTTGCTAAATTTTGGTTACGATTTGTGAGCTTTTGTACCTTCTTCCAAGGTACAAACTTTCATGAAAAGTATGCGTGAACATGGTGTAGCGACTGAATAACTGTGCTAAGCCATGTGGTGTAAGGTATCTAATGGTCGACCATATCCGACAATAATCGACGTCTGTCTTTCTGTCCATATATATTCTGGTAACTAACTTATAAGTTGAAGCTTTTGAGATATTTTAATAAAATTTGATACACTGCCATGTTTTGATACAAAGATGAACGCTATTGCAAGCTAATTGTATCACATAAGTAATTGTATGCCATATGTGATACGAATTCGATAAGATTAATTTCTACGTTAAATTACTATTATGGATATAAAATATTAAAGAATAGACCTATATATCAAATTGAAAATTCAGTCCTTGCCGGA
Source organism: Glossina fuscipes (assembly GCF_014805625.2). NCBI lineage: Eukaryota > Metazoa > Arthropoda > Insecta > Diptera > Glossinidae > Glossina > Glossina fuscipes. The sequence goes on along the minus strand of NW_023998415.1, from coordinate 43,923,971 downwards.
ACGGTTATATGAGACGAGATGCAAGCCGATTCAAATTTTCCGAAACAATTTCGAATGCCATAATACTATTACTCAGCGATTTTTCTGAAAAATTTTGAAGATTGCAAACGATCATTAGCGGTCGAAGAAGTTGTCACAAACAATCTGCTCGCAATATGGTTCGTTTTTGAACTAAAACACCTCAGTGTATCGAATTTCATTAAAAAATTTTGAAAAATTAGACACATAGACAGACAGATCAGCCGTAACGTATGCGTTTAGCTTAAATTGTTTTGTTTGTTACATATATCCGAGCAGCAAGAACATATGGCAGCATATCTTGTACGACAATTTGCGTGCAGTATAAATATTTTTAAACTCGATATAGCGCGATATTGGAAATGCACAGTCGTTCACTATTATTTGACTTTTCAATGTTTATTTAAAAAAAAACTTAAATCACTTTTAATTCTAACACGCGCACATTCTTCATCAATCCATATCTGATCAATTTAAGCCATCTCCTACATAAAATTCACTTCGATCCAACAGATTTATGCAGCAATACTTATTAATATTAATTAAGGATAAGAATAATTAGTATACGTCACTTACTTAAATGATAAAATTTTTGTTAATTAATTTAATTTGTTTAATGTAATCAAAAAATACTTGAAATGCTTACATACGTACCTATCAATGTTTATTACGCTATTCTTTTATAAATTCGCTTCAACTAAATGCAATTTTTAATAAGACATGACAGCTCAAGTTAACAAATGCAATCAATCGCATGCATAATACATAAAAAAAAAAAATAAAAAAAAAAAAAACTAATCTTCCAATTTGTTAATAATTGAATAACTTACCTCTTTTGTCGCGTAAGGCCGATGCCAAATTCTGGGGGGTCTTAAATATTGAGGTTATGTTGTTATTAAGACTAGTTGCGAAGCGGTTAATGTTCTGGTTTCTAGCATAACTGCTGCTATTTGTGCTAAGGCTATTATTACTGGTACCAGACGCGACGACACTGGCCAATGTAAAATTCATTAATATTATTAACAATGCGTACGGTATCATCTCACTTCAGGGTTGTATTTGAGATGCGTTCAAATTTGTGACAAGTAACTGAACTAGTTGTACGTATGTACAGATTCACGGTCACGACTTTGCATTCAACAAGATTACAATTCAGGTAATTATGCAGGCAATGGAAATTCTTGTTTACTTTTAATCTATATATATATATATATATATATATATATACATGTATATATATACATATACATGTATATTTTTTTTTTATTTATTGATTTTTGTTATAACTATTTTTAATTAAAGCTAAACTTTCATCTAATTATTTCTCTCTCCCTCTCTCTCTCTCTCTCTCTCTCTCTTTCTTCTTAGTTACGCGGACTTCTCATTAGAAAGAGTTCTTTCAAAATTCACTTTCAATTTTCATAATAATAGACTTATGATGGACTTGTTTTGATTGATTTTCATTTCAAGTCGAATGAACTATGCTTACGTTTTTCAATTTTATTCCCCTTATAGGATGTATAGGTATGCTTACAAACGGCCTTGGCCTTAGTTAGTGCAATTTAATAAATATACATCTTATCGCCAGTTGAAAGCGAGCACTGATAAGTAACTTTAACACTTTAATAAACGTTTTTCAATCCTAGGTAAACATTAAAACGCTTGATAGGCAAATGTGAAATTAATGAAAAAGAAAGAAATGATAAACTTTAAACTTTACTTGCAATTCTTACTCTCTACTTAGAGATACTCGTTCTCTCTCTCTCTCTCTCTCTCTCTCTCTCTTTCTCTCTTTCTTTCTCTCTTTCTCACTCTTTATACATATAGTTCTCTCTTTAAATTGATATATATATGTAAATATTTTTCAAGTATTTGATGTTTTAAACCCGAGTTTATACACGATCTCTTTAACTGTAATCGAAAGCAGCTTTCAGACCGTGGTAAGCCTTTGAACGCATCACATCAGTTACGCTTTCAAACTATGCTTAACCGTTTCAATATATATATATATAGCTGTTTGAATAACGTTACGCGCTCGTCATCTACCGCATTAAGTTGCCGACTAAATTGTACATTTCTTACTGAGACCAGTTTTACTCTTCTCGCTGGCCAGTACGATACACGCGAACCATTTCAATATTTCTAGATTCAGACATTATGCCTCTTTATTTCTCTTTACAATATTATTCGCTCATTTGATCATTAGCTGATCCATTAACAGATCTATAAGTAAAACATTTGTGAAACTTTTTATTATGAATACGTTTTCATTCAACTCAAATTTTACAAATGCATTTAAACATTGACTGACTGACTGGTCTTTTCTATTATGAATAATTTAACAAAAAACAGTAACTTACCGATCAATCTCCTACCTCTCATCTCTTCGCTACTCATAATAATTTTTTTATTTTTCTTCATTTATTAAGGAATGAAATTAGCAAAATGGATAACACACACACACACACACACACACACGAAAACAAATTCTATGCATCATCTAAGGGACAGCAACTAAAGGTGAATGCATTCTAATTGAAGGTTATTTCTGACTTGCTTCTTTTCCAGCTATGCTATATATGTATGTATGTTTTTGACTTTTCAATTTAACAAAGTCCACCTTTTAATTTATTTATGACTGCAGGCGATATGATCATGAAAAAAAATTCAAAATTCGTGTTATTCGTCTGCCAATAAAATGCATATGTGTTAGGAGTGATTGAACTCAGTTAATATGCACAATTGTATTGCATTTCTAAGCTGTCGTCCGGCATTGAGGGTAATTTCGTGATCAATTATTAAGTTAAACCCGTTTGCCTGTGAGATCGCGTCGACACTGACCGACTAACCATCCAATAGTTTAAGCCGAAAAAAAACAAAAAATGAGGAAAAGTAGATCGGAGGGGGAGGGAGTTGGGACTTTCTCGGCTCATTAGCTTCATTAGTAAGCGCAATTGGTGTTTTTAATCCAATTAGGCTCATAAGAAACCTATTTGAAGCTACCGAACTGCCCTGGATGAATATTTTTATGATTGACATATTGATGTATGGATTCTCTTTTAAGAGGATAGAGTAGTTGGCAAAAAAGTCAACTAATTCCAAATATAGTTCAATGAATAGTGCTTCTAAAGGCGAACCTATATATCTATTTTAATGAAACGTTCTCCTTCTTCGTAAAGTACTAGCATCTAAGTCTATAGGCTTTATTGAGAACTCTATCGCACTTGAGATTTGAAAGCGCGACCATTGGTGTTGTCAGTCGAGATCGTCAGCCTACAAAATTACATTAAGACAAAATCAAAGGTTTTCTTTCTTTGCCTTTCTATCTGTCATTGCTGCCTCCCGACTGACCGTCTAGCTTCGAATTACCAAAGTGTAAGTTGAAATTATTTAATAAATCGTTAAATGTTTCAGTAAGTAGCCTTTTTCGTCTAGAAGGGCTAATGGCATTTACAACGCAACAATTCGAAAGGTGTATCTTCTCGACTTGGACGGCCGTCAATACTTGACGATGGAATAGAATGTGCCCTTTTTTTTGGGGGGGGAAAAGCCATATTTAGAAGTAAAACGTACTTTTTTAAACTGATTTAATGAATATTCCGTCCTTCCATTATATCATAAATTCCTTGTCGTGAACATTTGCTAACCGTAAGCATGGCGTACATTCATAACAATTCTTGCAAATTAATTATTTTCTACAATCAAGCCAAAGTCATGTGTCGTTTCGTTATTAGGCGCGTTTTACGGTAATCGCAAAAATATAATTTCTATTCGACAAGCAGAATGAACGAACGCTTCGTCCAGCGTTGAACAATGACACTTGGCTCGTCAACATCCTAAGACATGTTTCTTCTTAAAACTTTTGATTGCGTCATCCGTTATCCGATTATAACTGAATAGTCATCACGATTACGAGTTATATACTCTCGATTCGAAAATGTTGAGCTAAGCACACTGTACGCATCTCGCAAATAATATATGTATGCCACTTGGATGCCACTTACTACCATTGGCATGAAATTAATTTTTTATTATTTTTAAATTTATCATTAAAACCAAAGTCTAAAACCTAGCGAAAGGAAAGCCCATCAAATAGTTTACAATAAGTTAGAAAGTGTACCCAGTATATAGATACGAGTGTTTATCAAAATTTGCTAAATATTTCTAAAATATCGTTATCCACAAAGTTTAGCATATTTTTCCACACGTGACAGACGTGACGTAATTTCTCCAAATTAAAGATTTCAATTTTTTGGTATTTATTTTTTTATTATTCAGGGCTAAATTAAGCAATTAAATTACAATTCTATACCCTACACCGGATGTGGTATAGGAGATGTTAAGTTAGTAGCGGACATATGTAACACCCAGGAGGGCTTATGTTAAACCCACCCATTTTTTTTTAATATGCCGATCGGCTTAGAATCATTTTTTGAATCGATCGAACCTTTCCCGCCCGTCTGTCCGCCCGACTTCCATTCATATATTTTTGTGTGCAACCAACAATTTGCATTTTAATAAAACTTGGTACACTCACATGCTTGACTCTCGGGCGAACGATATTGAAAATGGTTCGGATCGATTCATATTTTCGACCTCTCCCCATAACACGCCTTATTTTGAAAAGTCATTGTAAACATTTTAAATAATATTAAAGGTTTACTCGTAAAGTGCTGCCACCTCGTATACGATACGTATGAGACGATTTGGCCATACATATAATACGATGACAATAAGTTCAATATTATAGTATGGCGTTAACAAATGACATTGAACCCTCGATTACATTTGAAAACATAAAAAAGTCTTCCGTTATTGGTTCAATGATTTTCTTCTTTTTTTTTTTTGTTATTTTATAATAAATTTTTTTTGCGATAAGGTATCAAAATGCAAATATACTTTAACTAAATTTAAATATAAATAATATTTGATGCAATAAAACAATAAAATTTATTAATGCGGTGATCAGCAATGATATTCAATTATATATTGAAAATATTAACATATAGTCAACTGGTTTTGAATTTTTTAATATATGTTTAGGTAATTTATAAGTAAATGCTTACATTTTAACGTCAAAAAAAAATTTTTTTTTTTTTTCTGTTATACCCAGCACCAAACTGGGAGGCATTTTGATTTTATGAAAAAAGTCGGCAATACGCAAGTGAAAGCCACGGAGAGTTCTCGATGAAGCAAGTGTAGATGTTCTTGATCAGCAACACATTCCAAACCGATGCCCGTCTGTCCGTATGTCCCCCTTCGTAAATTCTTCGCCTGAGCGCTAAAATGAAGATATCGCCTTCAAATTTGATAAACACATTGCAAATTCTTACACGAAAGTTGGTATCGAAAACTGATCTTTGTATCGGTCAAAGGGAACGCCTAGGCTGCACCATAAACTTGAAAGCAGAACTGCTTTCTTGTCCTTGTTTCGCTCGTTACCCATACGTATGCTAAGAGTTTCCGTGTATATTCTAAGAAAATGGAAGAACTCAGCCACACTCACTCAATTGCAGAGAGCAGAGCAGGGGTCGGCAAGCTTTTATTGCCGCGGAGTGTATTAAAGCGGTGAGAGAGAAGAGCTCAAAGATATTGTCATATTAAAGCAGTCTTTTAGTAGATAATAATAATAATGATGTTAAACTTGTGACGTCAGTTTAGTGAAGTCTCGATTATATATAATCGTTTCAAGTCGAATACATGCATCTGAAATATCGATTTTTATATTTTGTAATTTATTTATATATATATATATATATATATATATATATATATATATATTATATATATTATACCCTTTTTACGGAGCTAAAGCGGGTCACTTGAATTTGTCACATGGGTCACTCGGTGACACGCTGCTCATACGTTGCCGATCCCTACTATAGAAATTTAGTTTTTTCATTCTTTGCTTAGTTTTTGTTAGAATAAAACTAACGGGTCTACGGGTCTAGAATATAATTTTCGTACTTGTTCATCTCCCATAATTTATAAAACTTGACATTTTTATACATTTTCTTAATAGTTTATAGATTAAAAAAAAAAAAAACTAATTATTTATAGTGTGTAAGATATAAACTTGAATAAGTAAACTTTAATGATTCTTAAATACCACTCTTTTTTTGCTTTGCTTGAATTTTCTTGCAAATGCGAAAGTGTAAAGTAATCAAATAGTTGACAAGTAAGCAAATTCACCTTGAGACGAATCGCGAATATCAGAAATCGTTCGAAGAATATATGTTAAAGCAATAGCAGAAATTGTCAAAAGTGAACAAGTAAGAAGCATATATTCGTCGTGACCGAATCTTCTAGACTATGTCCATCGTCGCCGTTATCCTAAAAACAAAGGAAAAGAATTAAATTTTCATAGTCTATAATATTGGGTGGGCGGGAATTTATATGATGTACTTTAGGAGTAACAAGTAAAAAACATGAAAAGAAAAGGTGTTCATAGTTTTTGTTGCGTAAGCGTGTGGGCGTTATAGGCATACACTTCGACCGATGTGCGTCATTTTCAATTTCTTTTGCAAATTCGTAAGCGATATATGCCCTTTTGCGAAAGGGACAATGTTTAACACAAATACCTCATAAATGCGTAGACGGACAGAGGGACATGCTTGCGTGCATTCTGAATTTCAAACTGACCAAGAATTCATTATATACTTTATGGGGTTTTTCTAGTTTGCTTCTGCGCATTATAAAGATTTTGGGAAAAAAGAACACACCTACAACACGCCCAAATGCCCACATCTAACAAAAACTGTGAAATCGTTTGCTTTTCGTGCTTTTTGCTTGGTACTCGTAAACTCGTAAACTGCGACACGTACACCATATAAATTTCCACTTCAACTTGCTTTGCTGACTTCCCCGAATTTCTTCAGATGACGGCCAACTGTGTTGATTATGATATATTCAAGTTTTTTTCTGTATTGCTCTTGGATTTTGCTCTAATATTGCCTTGAAAGGTTGTCGTCAACGCCCGAATCAAATTGATCTGCAATTGCAGAAAACAATTCCTAACTAAGTTATTGCTTGCCAGGCTTTCGCTACATGCAGTGCATATTTGTTCACCTATCGTCTTAGCACTATTGCTTCGTTCAAATTTCTTCCAAAGCGTGACATGATTATAAAGAATTGTGTAAAAAATATGCGGTACAACAAACAATTGTCAGACGCCTTATCGTGTTTGGTGAAAGCAAAATCCCGTGATTACAGAGTACATGCGAACATAATTTCTACCTTCCTAACGTATTCTTCAGAACATCTTTTGTGTTGTATTTAGAATACTTAAGATATCGATTATATTGAAATCACAATGAGAAAGAAATTCACAAAGAAATTCTTGCAAGTTAATCGTCTTTAGGGATGAAACCCGTTACGTATGAACGGAACGAGAGTTATGTTTATCTTAACATATATCGGCAAATCAAACGGGATTTTAGGTAAAGAAATAATAGGATCTTCTTTTTGAAACAAATGCGACGCAGGTATTCTGCTAAAATTTCCAATGCGCATTCCCGTAACTTCACAGAGGTGTGATAAAGTTAACATATCTACTTCTTTCTTAGATACAGTCTTCGGTAGACTTAAATGACAACACCGACAAATACAACAACAAAAAATGCCTGATTAGCTAACAACCTGCATCAACGACAAAAAGTAATTTATATATATCAGCCGCTTATATCATTCATATCGACATTTTTGTGCACTTCTTCTGTATATGGAGACATAGATTATATGCATTAAAGGCCATATATACTGATATATGCTGATATAGACTGGCACATTTTTGCTTTTTTCTCATAGTAGGCCATCAACCGTTTAAGGAAACATGAAAACACACTCGCATTTATCCGTCCCAAAACGAGGTTTTTTTTTTAATGAATTTTTCTTTGTTCCATTTTATAAATGTGTTGTACTACATAACTAAAATTCACTATAGATTAATAGAGGAGGGGGACGAGTGTTTTTCGTTTCTAGTTTTTTTTTTTTTTTTTTTTTGATATTTTTTGTAATTGATAAATGGCTAGGAATTAGGGAAATATGTGTATTGTGTACGTACGTTGTGAGCGTACAACAGACGCCGTGTATCCGTTGTTGTGAAATATCCATAAAATATCGAGATATATGTATATGTATATATACTATTATGAAAAAAAACAAAAATTGAGCGCACAAAATTTTACATCATATAAGTAGATTTCAATTATTCCATATATAGTGTTGTCTGAACATCGTTCTAAAGTGACTGCACCACAAGAGATCACAAAATTCCAATCAATTTTTCTTTTTATATTGAGGTAGAGAGAGCGCCGTCGCTGCTTATGGGCTGTTGTAGGAACTTTGTTCGATTATTTCTTTTTGCCCTTACCCTTACCCTTGCCTTTGCCCTTTCCTTTGCCTTTGCCTTTGCCTTTGCAGACACCGGTAAGAGCGGCATCCAATTCGGCCTCGTTTATCTGCGTCTGAGTTGTTACCTTTTGCTTAGGCAATACCAATGGTTGCTTCGGCGTCTTCAATTCAATCTCGATGTTATTCTTCTTCTTTTGGCTTTTGTGTTTGCTGCCCAATTTCACTAAAAACACATCACTGTCCGTTTCCTCGCACGTTCTATAGCAAACCTATACATTAGACGATATAATGAGAAAAAAAAAAAAGAACGCAATTTAATTAAGCTTTCAAAAAGAAAATTTTTCTATGCTTTAGGTTTTTATACCCATCACCCATTAAGGATGAAGGGTATATTCATTTTGTCAAAACGTTTGCAACGTCTAAAATCAAACTTCACGGATCCTGCAAAGGATATATATTCTCGATCAGCATTCGATTCTAATTCGAATTAAACATAATACCTTTCAATACCAAAAACCGCCATCTCTATAATATATAAATACTTGGTCAATTTCAAATACGAAATGCACCGGGGCAGGTCGAATCTGCTCTTTTGTCCGTCTGTCCGCCTGTCCAAGTGTGTAACAATCGCTCGTTCGCAGAACTTGCAAAAAAAAAAAAATTTGCAACTGACCTAAACTTTTCAAAGGACACGCCTACAACGCTCACACGTCTATGTAATAAAGTTAAAAATCACCCACACCTGTCAAAGGACACAACTACATCGCCTCCACGTCGATATGGGTTTTTTTTTCTTTTTGCTTAATACTGAAAGTATGTACGTGATATAAACTTTCACTTGAAAATAGAAAAAACTCAGCCCCGCCTACCCAATATATTATAGAGTTTGAAAGTTTAATTCTTTTCCTTTGTTTTTAGTCGGTGATGGGTTCAAAAAAATTCGGCCATGACCGAATATAATTCTCTTATATTTTCCCTTCTAATTTCTATTTGCAAATTGCAGAGAAATTAATTAATTACTGACACATGCAACCGAACATTTTCGATAAATATTCGTAATTGCATAGATACAAAATATTTGATAGCAAGACATAAAATATTTATAATCAACAAATCAAAAGATCATACGTTATATGAACTAATACCTCCTACACGACTTGTGTGGATGCATACCATACCATACACGTTGGATCTGAATCGAATAAAGCATGTCTGTCCGGCTCGATATATTTTTGCATTTTTCTCGAAAGACGAACCTTATTGAGTATGAATTAACTCAGACCATTTCCAATATGGCGATGAGACTGCTCCACATAAGATAGCCAATTTAGAAAGCGAAAAATATGTGAAAAATATTTTCAATTTCTCATTTTGGCATACGAAACGAATCAGAGGAATTTGGTTGAGATTAGAGACTATTTTTTTAACGCTTCATTCACATAGAGGTCGGTCCTTCCTTGCAAAGCATAGCTCTTTGCAAAACGAGAAAATCTAGTTTTTAGTATTAAGATGAAAATTCATCCAATATGTTCAGTTATTAGATCAATTTAGCGGACTAAATTGCAATCATGTGCTTCTATTGTTCCCGCTTTACGATTAGTAGTAGTAGTAGGAGTAGTAGGCCGCCTTTACATGATTTACGCAAAAATATATTTATAATAATACAAATGATATATATAAGCGAAGAATTGTGTTAGGCTAAGTGTTGATGGTAAGTTATTTAATGATCTCCCTTTTTTATCTCGTCTCCTTAATCAATTTTTTTTTTTTTTTTGAACTTTTTTTCTTATTCAGTTTGCTTAAACTATAACCAGGACAAGAGACGACACGACTACTTACAAAGAGCGTACATACGTAACAGATCAACATAAACCTGGATGACTGACTTTTGACTTGGGGTCATATAACCTATTTGCAGGAAAACCTCTCCAATATTATAACAAATTATAACAAATATGATATGTTGAAGCAACATTTGCATCTTATATCATGAATCGAATCAACGTGCACACATCAATATGAAAGTAGATGTAAACCCGTACCCATACAGAATTAAGCATTAAAACGTGAAAAACAAACAAAAAATAAAAACAGTTTTCTCTCTTAATCCATAATCGAGAGGCTTTTCAAACATATCTAATGCATATAATCGATGGTAAGTGCCGAATTTCAATGTGAAAACGATACTACTAATCATTTCGATGACACAGTACGATTGAAAAAAATATAACAGATGACAGATGATCCAAGATTTAGTTACATACTTGCACTTGCACTTGCACTTGCACTTGTGCATTTCTCAAGCATTGAAAAATAAACGATAAGAGGACGACACGGCTGCTCCTCCAATATTTGTCGATGAAAGCAAAAGCATACGAACGTATATACAGACGTTTTATTAAATGTTATGGATTACCATGACAGCTTCTGCGCAATGCCTCAATTTGAACTGGTTAACCGTGTATAACGAACTTATACATCCTGATCCGTCCAGCCACGCTTGTCCGATTTCCTTGTCATATTTTATCATTATGAACCTGTAGTCATTTTATTACAACCTAATTTCACGCGAGTAGGTCGCTAAAGAGGACGACATAGTTAACTGATATTAACTAAATATTTTTCGAATAACTTTTTTCAGGTGAAAGAGACTTCAGTCTTTAGATTTTAGTAAATATGACAGTCAAAATCCCTACGCAGAAAACTGGCCTTATTGTCGAATCGATTGGATATAACTGGACCATTTCTTACTTATTATTACTGGAAGCGAATATTCTGCAAATGATAGCGGCTGGATAAAATTAACAATCCCGCCAACTCCCGATCTATGCATTATCGCCTTTCTTCTCCTCAAGTAAGATATCATTTCATTTTCGGAGAAAGGATCATCTTCAAGTCAGTCTTGAAGAAAAGAACAGAACGGAAACCTAGTTGTCCTTTCTCCGCCAAAGGCCAGCACTGTAACATCTCTAGGCCGCCTGTAATATTTAACTGCCTTCTTCGCAAAATTTAAATGATAATTTATCCATATTTCAATTTTATTATTGTTTCCCTCGCCAATATTGACTTCCGTTTACTTCCGTTAACGCCGCCATCAACTGCTTTATAAGAGTTCCAGATTTTTTTCGCAAGTAAAACTCGTTGGAAAAGCTAACACCCAAGTTCACATTGCACTTGGATCTCTGGTCTACTATTCCAACAGCTTTAGCTTATAATTTTTGAAATTTTTATCGCATACTTTGTAGAGAAGCTACAAATTGAAAGACAAAATTAGTATACCTCTCCCTTCTATATAAACACCTTACACCACCAAACCATTGATAATTGTAATGAAAAAAAAAAAAAAAAAAAAAAAAAATGAAAACTAGGCCATTTCTGTTCAATATTTTCATGCAAGCGTTCGTGCATACAGTTGGTAATTGCTTTTAACTATTACTAACTTTGACTGGCCATAAATTTATTACATCTCTTTATTTTTTCATTTTTTTAAAGCAATTTTTTTTTTTTTTTTTTTTTTTTATTTTTTTTTATAAAAAAATCGTGTTTGAATTTTACTGCATTTCATGCAAATACGTAAAATTGCCCAAAAAAAAAAGGAAAAAAAAAAAAAAACAAAAAAAATCAATAGATCACCTGTTGCATTCTGTGCAAGCATATATGTGTAACGATCATCCAGATGTTATGTTACATTTATTTAAACAAAACAAACTCTCAATTATATTATGGTTATTAAAATGCCTTTCAACTACTAATGTATGTCATGATTGTGCTAAAAAAAAAAAAAAAAAAAAAAAAAAAAAAAATAAATAAATAAATAAATATTTTTGAAAGATTGATGATAATACTTCACTTGAAATGTCTTATAATTATAAAATAGATAAAGAAGCCTTAACAAACTGAACACGATTGTATATATATATGAATTTTGATTTTAAAATTCCACTACGTCAATACAATCTAGAGTTATATAATGCACAACGTAGTAGGAAAGTGAGATTATATATATTATCTTCTTAACAGAAGCTAATAGAAATATGAATGTAAACTCACTCTCGAGCTAATGAATAAAAATTGCAAAATATGTTATTAATTATCATTGCGTCCCATTGGCCAGTTCAGAACATTTTTAGAAAAAAGAGGCTTTGAAAAAAAAAAGATGTATACATATATATATATATATATATATATATTTATATTGGTATGAAGTACATGCTCTGAGCTCTCCGTTTCAGTTTTCTGTCAATTTTCAATTTTTGCAATAGTGAAGGTACCAAAGATAGGAAGGATAGACAGAAAGTGGGAACATTTATATGCTTTATTGGGCTATCTATCATATAAGAAACATTGAAGCCCATTCTCCGGACTTTCAGTATTAGATCGAAATAAATAAATAAAATTTCTCTCTTGTAATTAATTGTCTTTGTTAAACTAAGCGCTCCTAACAAATCTGAATTAAAAAAAAAATAATTACCTTTATCTAGATTATCATTACCTTGTTATGATGAAATCGCCAGCAGAGCAAAAAAAAAAAAGAAAAAATCTTTTTTTCAAATTTACTTACCTCAATGCCTTTCTTTCTTGCATCAACATTAACACCCTGTAACGCATTCTTTATATCGTCGCGATTGACTTGAACGCAACAGCTCCGATTGTCGTCAGAATGTAACGGTGCTCGAACTCCGCGATCACATGGCTTACGACGACGATACGCGTCAACCTTATTCTCTTGAGTATCGCAAAATTGCTTTAATCTCGAAAATGGTACATGATAACTATCCGGACAGCAATAATCATTGCCCGAGTACTTAATATTGGCACGAATTTTTGGTAACTTTGGATGATTGATAATGTGGCCGCCCGTACGGCGTTTAACTTGATTGCGTGCAAAATCGCTGCACTGCAAAAGTTCATTCAAATTGCACTGAGAGTTTTGACTGTTAGTCTAAAGAATGCCGGCAAAAAAAAAAAAAAAAAAAATGGAAAAAGCAAAAAGAATTAATAAATAAGTAAATGAAATTAATTACCCGGATAAATAATAAATTTGTGTTACTTACTTGCGCACATTCGCAATCGCTTGCGCTTTCAGCATTGTCGAAATTTTCCGTGCCATCGCATATATTCTGCACATGATGCGTATCCTTGAGTACGCGTATTGTCAAACCACTACCATTTAGACAAGCTTCGAATTCGTCATAAGCATCAGGACCCGGATCTGGTTTAGTCGGGTCTACGTAGCATGCGTCTATTCGAGAGCTGTCTGTCACTTTACAAGGATCAAACCGATCATCTCCGGAAACTGGAAAAATAAGGAAAAACAAAAAAAAAAAACCCAGAGTAGCTTCCATTAATTTTTGAAACAATTTCAATTATAAAAATATTTGTGGAACATACCCTTTTTTATATATATACGTTCTGTCTCTATTTATATGAGCGCCGTGGGCCTATCTGCCAGGGACGGATAATTTTTGAAATTATTCTTTTTTATATTTTAACAACTACTATAAATTTCTAATGTATTTATTTATTATTCTAATCTTCACCGCTGTATTTTTGCATCAAGTAGCGCAATTTCCGTAAAGCTTTATTTTTTGCTACAATTAAAATGGAAAATATTGAAATTGAATGGATTGGGATTTCATTTATTAAGATTAATGCCAAAGAATCGCACCCAATGCAGCAAATACATCAAAAACATCATCATTTTTTAGTTTACTTTTTTTTTTCGTTTTCATTCTTTCTCTTGAATAAAAATATTGGGTGCAAACAAAAAGGTAGCAAGTCGAACGATATATCATTTTACATATAATTGAGAATATTTCAGAAATGATTTGAACGCGTGAAAAGGGTACGATCCATGTTGTTGTCTTCTTCATTTTTGCAAATAGGAAAGCAACAAGCAACGACTTACCTGCTTCGCATTCATCCATGCA
>NW_023998415.1:43899640-43909661 GCF_014805625.2 Glossina fuscipes | reverse complement strand
CAGAATGTAGGTCAATAAACGCCGTTCTATCTACGCAACGGTGAATTTTGAAACCTCGTGCTAAATGTTGCAACATGCGCATGATTCTTGATTCATCGTATGCTGTTCAAATTTTTCCTAGTTTACTCAGACCAACACATTCTTAGGCTTTGTTCAAAAATTTCCAAAATTATCCTGAATTGCAGTTAGCAGGTATTGATAATCTGAAGACTGGTTCGAGTCGATTGAGTATCCTGATGAAGGCTGTTGTGATTTGACTCAATATCGATCTCTAGATTTAAATTGGCTGAACGATCTTACAACTTTTTGCGAGATATGAATCCATTGATCCTTAGAGAGAAATTGATACTGATCTGAAGAGTAATCGGAATATGATGCCTATTTCCTATGTGAACTTTTTTCGCGATATTCCACTCAAAAGTTATGCTATTCGAAAAGTTTACGTCTAAAGCACTATCAGTAGTGGAGCTATCATTAAAATGAAGAATCATTGGCATGGTTTTGTTGCCACAAACAAAGCTGCTAGAAATCAATATATCGAAAAGAGTCTTTCCCCTATTAGCAGCGACTGTGTCGCCAAGCTGGGAATGTCTTGATTTAAAATCTTGAATAAAAACTATATTTTGGGAGCCTTTGAGCAAATTATATAGCTTTTGCATTTGATCACGAAAAATCTGGATAGGTATGTGATTTGAAATAGTAGGATGCGATTCCCAGATTCGGCTTGACCATGATTGTGTTTGCAGAAGACTTATGCGGAGACTTTAATAGGTAAGTTTTTGAGATGGTCTTGATTTGGATTTGCGATTATTGTAAATAGTGAAAACAGTAGGGTGACGCTTTGGAATATTAGCTTGCGTGGGTTGAGGAAGATTCGATTTTTGTTTAACTACAAGGTTGCATCTCTTCTTGGTGGAAATTTTATTAACATCATTAACAGTTTTTCTTGTGTTGGCCGGAATAGAAGAGTTATTTGAAGATGTGAAGTTTTCATCATAGCCAGCATACTAAGGCATTTGAAATAGTTTACGGACTTGATCTGTTTCTCCTGCTCTCGGACAGTCCTTACTAAGCATATTATGCTCGTCAAACGAACCACAGACTAGTTATCCGGCGAACATGCTGAAGAATTACCACAACTGAGACAGCGGGAATCTTTACTTTTGCGCAATTTGACAATATGTTCTAATCTGGCACATTTAAAACATAATTTTAAAGATGAAATATCACAAAATTTAATTTTACTTTTACTTGACTTTTAAGATGGTTTTTCGCTTAAAGCTAATTTTGATACTGTTCGTCGGAATGAACTAGTTGTTGTCGGCGGGCTCTCGTCAGTACAGCCTGGTAACTAATTTAGTTTCAATTTCAGTCTCAGTATTTTTCACAATCTCATTTTCTTTAGTGGATGTACGAGTATTACCGACAATTCCGAATTTTTTCTGCAAAATTCCGAGATTAATATGCCTTTGGATGCTTGGAACAGACGTCATTATTTTTCAGAAACTTATTGGCATTTTGGGCATTATCAAACAGTAGTTTAGCTTTGCCATTGCTTTGCGTTTTCAAACGTTTGAGCCCACAAAGTTTAAAATGCTTGCCCAAAGAAGAAGAGCTCTGAACTAAAGTCATCTAAAACTTTAAATTTTTACGTTTTGTACCACCGTAATGTTTTGCAAAACTATCCTTTATTTACCTTAAACCTAATGTGATCCTACCTTTAGGACCATTTCTAGATGCCTCAGCTCTTAAGGGGCCGGCTACTTTTGAACTTGGCGTTAGCTTGGTGCCCAAAAACCATTAGGAAAGATGATGTTAGAAACGAAATGGTTAGTTGAAGCCGGCAAGATAATGAGCAGTCTTGTGAACTCAAATGATCAGAGAGAAACACTTGTCAGTCTCTGCTTGGTGCCCGAGGTTACAAATCGGTTAAAGTAGATTATTCGAGGATAAAATTTTCAACAGGATGATAAGATCTTTCGTGTTCCGTAAATTTTGTGATTAAATGTGGGACGCTTTAGTTGAGATAATTAAATCAGTTTGCTTTATTAGAACAAATTTTTTGAGAACGAGGACGAAAACGTGGTAGTTCAACGGGCAGTTATATTAGAAATAAATAAAAGTTGGATTTAAAATAAAATTTGACTAAAATTATCTGGAAATCAGTTGGTTAAGCATTATTTCAACAGCTTTGTCAAGCATCATATTTTCTTCGCTTTCTTCTTGGCTCATTTCTTTACTTTTACTTCTTAAACCATATGTTAGTTGTTGACATTTACATCGATTTCTTTATTTTTGCTTGTTAAATAATACGGTAACTTGGCTTCCCATTATGTTTATCACTTAAAGGCACAGTAAGGCGTCATTTTCGCTTTCGGGTTAAGAACTCCAAAATGGTAAATGCAATGGGAAACGGCGCTGCCATATTGCTTTACCGGAAAAAGTTAACAGAGACATATGGCGTTTGAAGCAAAAATAAAGAGTTCAATGTAAACGTAAAAAACAAATTTATAAAAAAAAAAGAAAAACAATAATTTTAATATGAAAGTAAAGAAGTTTGTTTACTGATTAGTGATAAAAAAGATTGATTAGATATATGTAGTGTATATATATTAGCTACATTTTCGTATTAATTAAATTATTCTTAATTGGTCCATAATTTGGAAACTACCATCGCTCTCTAATAAAACAACTTGATGAATATATTCAATGGTTTTCTTTGCTTGCTTTTCATTTCTTGCAAGACAATACATAGTACAAATCCAAATTGTAAATGCCATAATATAAAAAAATTTACCTTAGTATAAGATCAGCATAAATTACATAAGTAACTTAAAAATTTAAATTAAACGATCACTATTTTTTGTGATTTTTTCCCGTCCGAAAATAGAAGTAACGCCCCGTTGTGTTAGTCCCCTTAGAACTTTGTTATCCGAACAATCCAATCAACCATGAATGTGTTGAAGGCTTATTCGGCTGCAAATTCAGACCAACCGTACCCGGTTTTCTGTCATTGGCATAACAGTTGAATTCAGTGAAAAGGCATGAAGAGTTTCTCAACTTTTTATTTCTATTTTACTTCGCTGAGATTAGCAAATGAAATGGTTTCGCATATAAAAAAGCAAATGAAAACACTCAATATACATGACACAAAGAGGAAAAGAGGAGAATAAAAGATTAAAGCGACAATTTATTTAAAAAGTTATTATTCACAATTTATTTTCGTACTGTATCTTTTGGAATACCTGAAATTTTGATTTGTACAAAATTTTATTTTACAAAAAGTTGAGTTTTTATGTTATTATTATTGTTAGTTGTTTCCATATTAGAGTTGTTACATTTATTTTAATATTCGTCTTCTTACTTCATATATCATATGATATGATATTTCACATTTGTGTTTGTTTTCCTCTTTTCAAATAATATGATAAGACAGCTAAGCGCGGCTTTGCATGTGCTTATTAGCTTCGACCTGAGGAGCGAAAGATTTTATTGGGTTGTACCCATAATACACTTTCATTGTTGTCATTGGCTACGAGCTTGACAATCATATTCGTTGAATGTTTATAAATATGATATCTTGGTAACACTGTTGACGGGTTTGCTAAGCAGAGAAATATTTATAAAAATATTGTGACTATGGAAGGTGCAAGAAGTTTCTATTATTAAAAAAAAGAAAAAGGAAGCATTCCACATTGTAAATTCGCTCTGATGAAATTAATCAGTTATCTTTACTTATTTATATATAGATTTTTTTGGTATATAAATGGTAAACGGACCAAAGCTTGTAAATGAAAGTCTCTTATGTCCAGTTATGAGTTTTCACGATGCCCAAATAAAGGATACCAGTTGATTGAAGGTGATTAAACGATGAAGCAGAGATGGTTATCTATTAGGATGGGACACAATTCCAAAGATGATGACGAAAAATTTATGATGATGAAATGACGATTATCTTCCTCAAGTGGATGATGTACAAGTTGGAATAGTCAAAACATTAAGGTTCATTCTAGAGTATCGACCAGTAGATTGATCTCAAGCTATGGCTGTAGAGGAATAGTAGATTTATAAAGTTATAGAAACTGTTAAAAATATGATTAGACCGGACAAGAGTTAGTATATAACTATGATACTTGAAAAGAGAAGTCTGTAGATTTAACTAAGGCACCTAGCTGTTTAATATGTATATCGCGAACACGAAAAATTTCATGCAGACTGTTAAAAATACTAAAAATTCCACAAGAAAATATAGTGTTATCGAGTGCACGGTAATTAAAAATAAAATGGTCAGCTGACTCTGGTCTGTGACACACATCACCAGGTGATGTTTGGTTGCATATGGACCTATTGAGGGCCTTAATCTACCATGTGGTAAAGTTGTCATTTTTGAGGATATTTGATAGAGAAAGTTTCTTCATTTAGTCGAGCCTCGGGAGCGTAAAGGCCAGCATTTTCATTTCAGTGAAAGCCAAAATGACCTGTAATCCAGATTAGATTATACGCCTTAATAATGAAATAGTTAACTTTTTTTGAATTTTATTATTATTATTATTATTATTATAAATTTAGCCAGAGCATAAATACTAAGACTAAAGTCTTAAAGCACTAGCATCTAAGGATTTCGGCTTTATTAAAAACTCTACCGCACTTGAGATTTGAACCCACGACCATTGACTTGCTAGCCGAGAGTCTTGCCTATTAGGCCGCTCAGGTGGATTTTGTGGATTTTAAATACATACAAATTGTGCGGATCTTTTTTTTTTTTTTGATTTCGGTCAGGGCCGATCTACTGTCGAAAAAACACGCACATTTCTTGATACCACTTATTATGGCAGGATGAACAGCCTGTCTGATGAGCGGAAGTTCAATGAAAGTTGATGAAGACTCTTCCAGAATTTGGAATTTTCCAAGTAATTCTAATGGCTACTTAAGCACCGCGAAACCTGCTCTTTCTAAATCAACTGATTCAAATTAAGAAATCATTATTTTGTAAAAAACGAAATCTTTCCCGACAAGCAACGTGAAGTCCAGAAAAAAAATTATTTTTTGTGCTGATTATAGCTGCAATAGAATTAGCATCTATTGCACATATGCTTTGCACAGAGCTCAAGACTGGGATGCTGTTGACTTTATTAAAAATACGATGAAACTTTAATTAACAAATTGTGTAGCTGCTGGAAGCTTCGTCAGTTTTGGCGACAATCAGCAGAAAGAAAGACGACCTAATGATTTTAACTTTTAGAAACCTTTTGGCAGTGATTTGCATTTGAGCATAATTGGTCGTAATTGTTGAAGCTGTATTTTCAGAACCGTGAGAGCTGATGCAAGTTTAAGAATTATTGTTTTTATTGTTTAAAGTTTGAGCTACCATACCGGAAATATTACCGTCTATGGTCATTTCCTCACCGTAGTAAGATGTGCCACTGCCAAACTATTGCCACGGTTTTTTAAATGCCATTTCGAGGCTTAAAACTCTCCGCTTAGTGAAATGCGTATTCATAGAAGCGTTAAAATCATCTATATTCGTAATTATTTTTTTATGCGTCAACTTCTTGCGGCACAGGCAGTTTTTAAAATCCGTAGCCGCAAAAAATTGAATTGAAAAAGTAGCTAACTTACCAGCAAGTAGTTGGGAATTAAGTCGAAAGTAACTAAGGCAGCATAGATGAGTAATGAGGTTGATTGGATAGGATCAACAAGTAAAGTAAAACTTTTCAGCGAACGCTTGATTCAGTCAATATTATTAGTACACAGTTAGTATTGCGATTTTTGCTAGAACATTCGAACGGGAGCAGCCATACTTTTTGACATAATTGAAAGAATTTTTCACAGATTTCCTGCGCCGAAAAAAGCACGCGCGCCATATCTCGAGCAGGGTTACCACGATACTCAGCAAGCTTAACAATCACATTCTTTAAATCTTAACAAATATGATAACTTGGTAATACTGTTGACGGCTTTGCTAAGCAGAGAAACATTTATAAAAATATTGTGGTCGCGTTGATTGGATGGTGTAAGGTGTTCTTAATATTAAGAAAAAAATGGGAAACAGTCCACACTAAAGAAAAATATATAACGAATAAATTAAAATTGGCTTAATAAACGAAAGTTGAGCTACGAAATGTTAGAAAGAGAAAAACTAATTTGATTTTGCAGATAACAAGAAAGGATCGCTTTTTAAAATTGTGTCTCGCTTAAACAGCATCTTTTGTGAGGGATGCATATATTTTATAATCAAAAAAAAAGAAATCCCACCCTATTAACTGTATGTTTTAATTGTGTAAATTACTGCTACACATTGAGCACATTGACTGTTGACATCTCTTGCATCGTTAGAACGGGCGCTTTGCATATATTTTGTGATCCTATTAAAGGAGTGGGTGGAACGACAAATAATTTTGTTTAATAATGTGCTGTGCTAAGATTTATGAGAATATGGTGAAAAATTTGCAGAGAAAATAAAGGATAAAAGTTACAATAAAAGTAAAATTGTTGTAACAAAAAGTGTAAACGAAACTGTTGTTTTATGAGAACGTATGAGTCTTTAATAGGGATTTGTAATAATTCATGTTGATGATATCGTTGATAAGCAAGCACTGTTTAGTACCGTTTCTCTTCACCAGCTTCTTCTTAAACGTTTAAAAATTTTCGCAATAATGCCTCCTGCGAATTTCCTCTGATGAAATTAATCAGCTATCTGTTTTTATTGTGTTTCCTGTTTTCCCAAGGTAAGTGGTGCTGTATACATACAGCCTAACATTATTATCATGTTAAAGGAAAAAAAATTTCAAAAAAAAATTATTAATATTAATTCATAATGCCTTTCAGTTCTTTTCCCCTTTGGAAAGAGCGCAAACTAAGGTATTAAAATTGACGCAACCTACTTTGATAATTCTTCACTATGAAACTTTATAAATTCGACGGTACATTCAAGACATATCTGAACGTATTGATTTTAAAAGTAAAAAAAAAATTTGTTCCTTTTAAATCATTTATCATATATATGTGGATTGAGATCGTTGATTGCTTTATTGCAATATTTTTTATATTGTTTCCTATACATTGTTCAATTTTCATAAAGATTTTTCTCTTTTTTATTTTGTAGCTGTGTTGTGAACATTATTCTGTTATATATATAGTATATCAATTAATAAAGCCTCTTAGTCATCTTTCTTCTTATTATGCTTATGTGATAGCGAGCCTTGTTTATATATAATTAAATTAGCATGTTACACATACTACTGAAAAAACCCTTAACCAAAAAAGAAATTGTTCTTTTCCATTAAAGGGCATCCTTATCTTCAGCCTTTTTATATTATCGTACACCTGAGTTGCTATCAACTTCGTAGTCACCATTTGTTTTTTTGTTTTTTTTTGCTACAAACAAAAAATGGAATAACGACATTACATCATGACTCCATTGCATTTTAATAAAGATCCAAGATTCGTCACAAGGCCTCTTCTATAAATACATTTTTGTGCTTTAATTCAAAGTCCATTGCGGATGTGTACGAACGCGCTTTATAAAGTTTCTTTTTGCCCTATTAATGTAATACATTTAATGTACCCCGTGGTTGATATTTCATTTACACTTAACTGTTGTTCTATTTCCCACAATTAACATTTTTTTAAAGTCCCTTGCAATTATTTCTCCGTTTCTATCAAGTTTTCTTTTAATATGTTAGCACATATGCTTTTGATCGTTACAAAATTCTAAATATATATGGAGTAAGCCATCATGCCCCTGCTATGCACATACTTTTCATAAGCAACGCGTTTTTCCCTGTACTAAGCATATAAGCGAACAAAACAAACACAAAGAATGATTTCGCGAATGTTAACACGATAATCAATTAGTAAAGAAGAACTTATTAATAAAGCACTTGAACGGACGGGATTCTTAGTTTTCACAAATTGTTTGTTTGACAATAAAACAGACTTTTTTAATGCCGAGGATTAATTGCTAGCTTTACAAAGTTGTTTTTTTGTGATCCTTCTTGTGGCCCTTGGTTGTTTTTTGGTCGCCCCTCGTTGCAGGCCTGCTTGCTTGGATATTGACCATGCGTCAAACATCTCCTTGATTGTACATTTGGCTCAGACCATGAAATGTTGGTTCTCATCTTCGATATTGCTATCAACTGCGACAATAGTAAACGGTAGTATCCTTCAACTTTAGGGATTTTGAATCTCTTAATAAGGAAGGACTGAATTTTTTCTCCTTCCGCGTTGGTTGGGATAATGTTCTACACATAGCTGATGTGAATGATAAGATTGCTTATCCAACATATCATGTATCTGTACCCTTTAATGATAATGCACCTATTAAGACATGCGTATGAAGTCCCTCTAAGCCGTCTTCCTCCAAAAGCTCTTTCGAGGAAGTCCGATGCTATGTGAAGTTTGCCCTGATACGAATATTTCTTGAGTTCCGACTGTGGTTCATGGAATAGGACATTACCTGTGAATTAGTATGCACTGGACACACAAAGTATGCGTGCGATCGAAGTACGACAAAGGAGAGATGATGATCCTTGTAATGATTGCTTTTTCCAAGGCCTTTGATACGATGGATCCTATTTTAATGCGGCGTGAGCATAGGTATTATTTTGGGTTTAGTTCGTTTTCAATTCAATTTAGCGAATCGGCACCAACGGATGATTTTTGGTAACTCGTTTTCTGAATCAAAAGTTGTTGCAAAGTAGTTTCCCACAAGGGTCCACTCTGAGGTTTATCTTGTTTAGTATCTTTATCAACGACTGTGGCATTCATTTATTATGCCGATCACGCACAGAACTGTGTTGCATCCCCGCGTGTTAGCAGCATATCAATGAAGATGTAGATCGTACTGCTCTCTGATCCGATTCTAATAATTAAAAATTAAACGCTGGTAAAAGTAAGGCTATAAGGCAATATTTAAGCAGTTGCTTATGATATCTATTTCGTGTCTCCCATTAAGATACGTGATGTGGAGATCGAGTTTGGTTACAAGCTCAACTCTCGTTTGTGTCCATTGCACTGTCATGTGTATATATAACAGTTTGGCGAAGCTGTGGCTCTCTTCATCTTATGTTCCCGTCGCTGATTAAAGGCCTTGTCGTGCCGTTTATATCATATGGTGCGAACATATATTGTAACTTAGATTCTGTCCCCAGTAATAAGTTGCAGGGCGTCATTATCATGTGTGCCAGATAGATTTTAAATAAACGGAAATTGAAAGGATATCGCAGTTCTCGCTTACCATTCTTGTTTCCGAACCCCAAACGTATCTCAACATCAGGAGCCTATTCCTTTGGCATAAGCTCACACGCATTAGAACATCATGACACTTAGATAAGAAAAATCTGTTTGCTAACTCGGAACGGATGGTGAAATTAATTCTGCCTGAGCATAAGTATCTGTTAACATCACACTACTAATTTTTGTTAACGCTGTTAGGTTGTGTCATGCATTACACTTTCATATTAAAACGATTGTTAATTCCTATTACGTTTGCGTTTTCATAGGATAATTGTACAATTGTATTAAAGGACTTATTCATTCCACACATTATCGTTGGTCGTTACTGTGCTGCAAAAGCGTCTGTAAGGTCTAGAACGTAGCATTAGAGACCCTACAAAGTAAATTGATTTAAGCATGTCCGTTTGTCCGTCTGCTGTAAACTGTAAAATGAAACAAGGGTGTGAAGATAAATTCGAATTTAACTAGTAAAGACACCTACCATTTCTCTTAACATACCTCTGTTAACGACTTAACAGAGCTCATGTTAAATTTTTTAAATTACTTATAATTGAGATATAGTTGGTTTGAAAGCCTAATCCATCCATATTAAAAAAAAAAAAATATTTTTGTGGACATTTCATGAATCCATATAAAACTACCTTTCAAATAAACTAAACAAATTCAAATTCTGCTTATGGAAACTATTTTTAACGGTATTTGAAATTTGGTATGTTAGCGAAAACTGCATATGAAAAAACACCCAACTTTGACACTCTGGTGCGACCAAACTAGAAAATGTCGC
>NW_023998415.1:43855213-43899630 GCF_014805625.2 Glossina fuscipes | reverse complement strand
TCACACTTTGCTTTCAGGAACTATTTTTGCCGATTTTTTGAAATTTGTTATGTTAGCGAAAAATGCATATGGGAGAACACTCAACTTTGACACTCTGGTGCGACCAAACTAGAAAATGTCGCCTATATTCACCTATATCACGTGAATCTATATGAAAATACCTATCGATTAAGCAAAAAAAATTTACACTTTGCTTTCAGGAACTATTTTTGCCGATTTTTTGAAATTTGTTATGTTAGCGAAACCTGCATATGAAAAAACACCCAACTTTGACACTCTAGTGCGGCCAAACTAGAAAATGTCGCCTATATTCACCTATATCACGTGAATCTATATGAAAATACCTATCGATTAAGCAAAAAAAATTCACACTTTGCTTTCAGGAACTATTTTTGCCGATTTTTTGAAATTTGCTATGTTAGCGAAAAATGGGTACAGTACAGTGTATTTTATACTGAAAATTATTGTACTACAGTATAGTGCATTTTGTACTGAAAATTATTGTACTACAGTATTGTGTATATTGTACTGAAAATTATTGTACTACGGTATACTACAGTACAGTGTATTTTGTACTCAAACTATTGTACTACGGTATAGCGGATTTTGTACTGAAAACTATTGTACTACAGTATAGTGGATATTGTATTGAAAATTATTGTACTACCTTATAGCGCATTTTGTACTGAAAAATGTTGTACTACGGTATATAGCATTTTGTACTGAAAATTATTGTACTACAGTATAGCGCATTTTGTACTGAAAAATGTTGTACTACAGTGTAGCGCATTTTGTACTGGAAAATGTTGTACTACGGTATACTACGGTATAGCGCATTTTGTACTGAAAACTATTGTACTACAGTATAGTGTATTTTGTACTGGAAATTATTGTACTACAGTATTGTGTATATTGTACTGAAAATTATTGTACTACGGTATACTACAGTACAGTGTATTTTGTACTGAAAACTATTGTACTACAGTATAGTGGATTTTGTACTGAAAACTATTGTACTACAGTATAGTGGATTTTGTATTGAAAATTATTGTACTACGGTATATTACAGTATAGTGTATTTTGTACTGAAAATTATTGTACTACAGTATAGTGTATTTTGTACTGAAAATCATTGTACTACAGTATAGTGTATTTTGTACTAGAAATCATTGTACTACAGTACAAAATTTTTGTGAATATAGGCGACATTTTCTAGTTTGGCCGCACCAGAGTGTCAAATTTGGGTGTTCTCTCATAGCTATGTTATGGTAACATAGCAAATTTCAAAAAATTGGCAAAAATAGTTCCTGAAAGCAAAGTGTGAATTTTTTTTGCTTAATCGATAGGTATTTTCATATAGATTCACGTGATATAGGTGAATATAGGCGACATTTTCTAGTTTGGCCGCACCAGAGTGTCAAAGTTGGGTGTTCTCCCATAGCTATGTTATGGTAACATAGCAAATTTCAAAAAATCGGCAAAAATAGTTCCTGAAAGCAAAGTGTGAATTTTTTTTGCTTAATCGATAGGTATTTTCACATAGATTCACGTGGTATAGGTGAATATAGGCGACATTTTCTAGTTTGGCCGCACTAGAGTGTCAAATTTGGGTGTTTTTTCATATGCAGGTTTCGCTAACATACTGAATTTCAAATACCGTTAAAAATAGTTTCCATAAGCAGAATTTGAATTTTTTTAGTTTGTTTGAAAGGTAGTTTTATATGGATTCATGAAATGTCCACAAAAATATTTTCTTTTTGTTAATATGGACGGATTAGGCTTTCAAACCAACCATATCTCAATTGTAATTATTTAACATGAGCTATGTTAAGTCGTTAACAGAGGTATGTTAATAGAAATGGTAGGTGTCTTTACTAGTTAAATTCGAATTTATCTTCACACCCTTAAATGAAACTATCGACTGCAAATTTGGCAGTAACATTGCAAGTTCTTCAACTGCACCTAAACATGTCCGCCTAATCGCCTGTCTATCTGTCTGTTTGCGCAACTTTGTAGTATTTGTGGCAAACCATTTCCCGTTAGTGAAAATGAAGATATCGCCCAAAAATTTGCCAAAGAATTAGGAATTGACCTAAACTTTTCAAAGAACACGCCTACAACGCCCACATGCTTCTACGACAAAAACATTTATTTTGAAAATAGAAGAAATCAACTGCGCCCACTCCATGTCATAGAGAGTAAGAATGTTGTTAATTTTTTTTTTTTTTTTTGTTTTCTTTTTTGGGTAAACTGGTGATGGGTGTTAAGGATTTCGTCCCGACCGAATTTAATTTTCTTAGTTGCTCCCTTTAAATTAGCGTAGCATCTACTGTACCATAACAGATTAGTATTCAATTTTCAATAATTTTTGTTGTGCATTACGTTTCGAAATCAAATTGCGAGAGATATATGTGTGTCAGTAGTCATTGCTTGACTATGATTTCAATTAAGAAGAATCTTTAATTTTCATTTATTTCCTTTAGCCGGCGAAAATTAGTCAATTATTTTAGGAAAAAAAGTTTCTGGAAAGTTTTTAGTGTGCACGTGTGGGTAATGCTTAACTTTCATTGTCAACTTTGGGTGTTTCAATTCTTTAGGCGTTCATTAGGTTGTCAAGTGAGCTAGCAAATTAAAGTCACGACACATTTTATGCTTAAGCGAACATAATTTGCATGTCACCTGTTCACAGGACTTATGATAGGTTGCTGTTATGCTTTCTTTTTTTCCCTTTTCCTTAAGTAAATATATGCAAGTATAAGATATGCATGCAAATACATACTGTCCAAATACGCTGCGCTTGATAGTATTTGCTAACAGTTTGCACGTATATTGTTCTCTGTATGTGTGCACACATTTAAACACACATTTAAGAATGCGTATGTTTCGGTTTTACATAAAGACCGCTTTATGCAAAGGCATAGAGATGTTTGTACATGCATACTATCTATGGCATTCTGTTTGTTCCGCCTTCAAATATGTTTACGTCGAGACGTCGTAGTACAATCACTTGTATCAAATTTGCAAAAATTGATATAGATTTGATCAGATGTTACGAACAATATTTTTCTTTCACAATGATTCAGAAAGACCCTGCCAAACTATTGTTAACAACTTCAATATGATTTACATATACACGTGATACACGTGATTACATATGGAACAAAGCAGGCCATAAGGTCGTCTATGGTATTTCTTATAAAAAGCGCACTCCTATCTTAAGGGTGTGAAGATAAATTTGTATTTATCTAGCAAAGACATCTACCAACCTAAGACAGTTGCCTTAACAAAAGAGTTCTGTTAAGTAGCCAAGATTAAGAAATGGTTCGATTTGGAAGCCTTCTCCGTCCAAATTGGGGAAAGCGAAATATTTTATCTGACCTAACTGAGTCAATAGAAATATACCTTTTAAACAAGAGCTAAACGAACTTAAATTCGGCTTTCTAGATCTAGCTGAGTCTAGTTGAGCCTATTAAAAAGGGAATTAAACTTAAATTTTTTTTTGCTTCTGTTACGACATTTACAGAGCTGTGTTAAGGAAACTGGTAGGTGTCTTTATCAGCTGCATTCGCATTTATTTTCAATTAATTCATTCAACGAGAAGAGAGAGTTGACTGGATCGAGTTCAAGTATCTAAATTAATTTTACAAGAATTATGAATTTTACCATAAAATATGGAGAAAGTGCATCTTAATCTTTAGCATAGACAAGGAGCTAACATTCGTGCAGATAAAATAAAACAATTAGAGGTGTATTTATCGGCCCGTCAGTCAGTAGTCACGGCTGGATTACTAAACATTTAATTTACAATCGGGCGTGTTAAGTGTTCAACTTATCCGTACCCACCATATTGACGCTGATGAATGCATGTTAGGTACTTTTAGTATGCTTTCTAAGCGATCTGTGATTGTTATCCAACTTGATCTGTGATCATTCACGAATATGATCTAGTCTACAATATCAATCTATCGCAACTTTTCGGATCATAAACTCGATTAAAAAATAAAACTTTTAAAAGTTGAATCATTGAAGAATCAAATTAAGTTTAATGACAAATCGTTGTGTAAGGAGTAAGTACAGTTTTTCTTATACTTAACTTTTTGTTAAGAAAACTAGTTCCATTATTTGTTTCTACCATTATGCTAATTATAGCATGTCGTGCAACTAACACTTTGTTTTAAAACTACTTCATATGTACGCAAATACTTATCATATGTTTAGCGATTAGAAAAGACAAGACGCGTTTAGTTTATTCTTTATCGTCAGCAGCAGCAGCAGCAGCGAAGGTTATATTGTCGGTTGACAACTAAAATTTATCAAGTGCTTAAAAATTCCTACGTATTAAATGAGTTTTACCTGCGTACCTGCGATGATATGATAAATTTTATATTTATTTTTATTTTTATATAAATACATATGCACACCCACACAACAAGTGATTGCTGTTATCCATCACCGAAGGACGAGAGGTATATTCATTTTGTCGAAACGTTTGCACCGCCCAGAAGCAAGCATCAGAGCCCCCACAAAGTATATATATTCTTGATCAGCATTCAACAAACTTAAATCGATTTAAACATGTCCGTCCGTGCATCTATGCAATGTCTGTTGTAAATATCCTACTAGCCGCAAAAATGACATTTCGAGTGGACTCGAAATTACGCAGAAACAATGGATGTTCTTGCACGCAGGCTGGTATTGAAAATTGGCCCAATCGGTCGAAGGAAACGTCTACAGTATCATGTTAATTGAGAATACCTCTGTTTTTCAAAAGGAATGAAATATTGGTTTTTCGCTTCTTAAACTCATAAACTATCGCAGATAAATGTACAGAAATTTGAACGCATATTCTATGGGCGATGCTGTAGCATTCGTGTCGCGAAATGGGAAAAATGGACTACGTCTATCCAATATTATACAATGCAACAAAATTTCATTATTTTTTCAATCCCCTTATAACGTGAAGAAAGAAGCTTCAAAAACCCCATAGATTCTTTGCCAGTTTCAAACCATGAATGCAGCTAACCATGTCCACCTGTTTGTCTGCCCATCTGTGTGTTGGCGAATTTTGAACTGCGCCCACTTTGAATTTTGTTCTTTCATATATTTTGTCTTTTTTCGGGTTTAGGTCTTCGTACTGGCTTTTGGGCTGGGGAAGTTCAATCTTCAGCTTGTTGATTAAAAGCATAGAGACTTTGTGTCTAGTTGGCGTAAGCCAATGCTATAACCATAACCATAAAGTAAAAATTTTAACAGAGTTATTGCGCATGATCTCTCATAGGCGTGCTCTAATAGGCATTTTTCGAGATCACATGATCATGGAACTTTTCTTTTGATAAGTTGATTGCGCCACGAGAGATATAACACGTTGAACCAGTGCCGTGAAGCTACATATCGTCGTAAGTCAAAGTTATTTAATTTTTACCGTAAAACAGCCCTTATCATGATATCTTTAGCTCACAAGGCACGCCCGAGAGTTGTTTTTGTACTCGTATAAATATCAGATATGCTTCATTTACATCGTAGAGGCAATATTCTTATTTCAGAAGTCGTTTAATCAAATGTGGACCGCATCTTACATCCCCCGAAATGTAGAGCGTAAGGTTCATCGTTTTCCTATAATATAAGTTTTGATAATTTCGGTGCGCCATGTAGTATTGAATTCCACAAATTATAGTAAGATCCGAACGATAGCTTGAACAAAAATGGGATCCAAATATCGATCGGAAGTGTGGTTTATTTAGATTTACTTTCGGAACCGTAATATACTTAACTCTCTATACATGATATCAAGGCCTTGAGAAATTAATTATGTTTAATAAATGTCTGCATTTATTTATAACAATCAATCTGAGTATTTCAAATCATTTTTTGTGTGGTTGTTATCTGAGATTTTTTTTTTCGTTTTTTCGCTTTTTTTTTTTTGTTTTTTTTTTTTTGTTTTTTAAAACAAACAAAAGAATTAATAAATTGTTTCATAAGTATGTAGCAGTCATGTTGTTTGAGCATTTCCATGCTCTCGAACGTGATAAAATAAACAAGCAAATAAATAAATAAATAAAGATAAAATGTACCATACATGCGTTACTAATTAGCTTTGAATTATGGCGAGCGCAGTTAGCTTCTCTCCTTATACTTACTTTTCACTCTCGGTTTTACTTCCTTCCATATGTTCACATCGCGTCGTTTGATGTCATTAATTTCGGACATTTGCGAGTATTCAATGTCTTCTCATAAATTCGTGTTAGTTAATTATGGTATTCAGAATTCCAAGTAAACTACAATACCTCTATATATATATATATATATAAATTTTTTTTTTTTTTTTTTTTTTTTTTTTTTTTTGGGTAAAAATGAAACAAAGTATGTTTCCTCTCTAAGAATGTTTTTTTATTTCTTAAAAACATTTTTAGCAGACGAAATTTAGGCTTGGCCCTACCCTTATGTGTTTAGTTTATTATATATTGTAGGGAATTTCGCCTTATTCGCTTAATATTTTAACTATAGTTTTAGTAAATGACGCAAACTCAAATGTTAGGGACACCTAAGACACCGAAGACCGGGACATCAGGTGGTTCGTCTGTACGAAAAATAATATACAAAAAGAAAATCCATTTAAGCTTCTATTTAACCTCACATGCTACTAACCAAGTTTAGTGCGTAGTTCCTAAGAGTACCTTCACGAATCAGTTAACAGATTTTCCCATTCTTTTAAACGGTAGTATGTAGAAAAAAAAAATTATCTAGAAAGCTGAAAATGTAAGAAAAATTCATTTGATGTCATTGTGTATTCAACTATGCAATTTGTTAAGCAAAGTTAGATGGAGTATCAGTCGCGGATATCGGTGATAACTTTTACTTTCTGAAACTCATGAAATAAACGCGTGGGGCATTAGATAAAACCGGTGATCGTCAGAGAAGAATTATGATGCGAAAGCCTCCTGCATGCATAGATGGAAGCGAATTTGTTTGTAACTGTAATGGTCATTGATGCAAAGATTACCATTGCAGGGCATAGAGATCAGCGAAAAAAGTATGCCCGAGATGTCTACTAAATTATAAATAAATGAAAAGTCTGCATGTGCATGATAGGTAATTGTTGTACCCACACCGAAAAGTGGGTGAAATGCGATACTAATTACATTCGTCATCGGAGTAGAGCTGGCGGTGGCTTATCTTAATTCGGCGATAAAATTCCTAAATTAAAAGCAAGATTCTTAGTACTTACGCTCAATCCATGATAAGATAAGGCATAGGTAGGTTGCCAGCGCAGTTACCAACAAATTTTGTTGTCCATTTTGTAGGTTGTTACCTCAATATTGACATGTTTTTGGCTTACTTCTTAAGCAGAAAGTTTTCGGTGATTTTCAAATTTTGCTTGACGGAAGCGACGGCGAAAACTTTGAGACCAAAACGCTTCATTCGGGTAAAATTTTGAACGCGCAATCTTGCTTTCGAAATATGAGGCAAACAGGCAGAGATGCGCAAATTATCATTCTGCCAAATGCGATCACTTTCGCCTTGGTGGGTGGTGCAACATTAATTGATAAATTTTTTTTTTTTCAAAATCGAGTTATCTTAATTACACAATTTGCTCATTTTTTGCAAACTAATGGAGACGACTCGTTTTTTTATATCCATTACCGAAGGATGAACGGTGTATTCATTTTGTCAAAACGTTTGTAATGTCCAGACGGAAGCATCAGAGATTCCACATAAATCCTAAACCGATTTAAGTATGTCCGGCTGACCGTCTGTCCGTCTGTCCGTCTGTCCGTTTGTGTAATGTCTCTTGTAAACATTCTCCTGGCCGCAGAAATGAAACTATCGACTGCAAATTTGGCAGTAACATTGCAAGTTCTTCAACTGCACCTAAACATGTCCGCCTAATCGCCTGTCTATCTGTCTGGTTGCGCAACTTTGTTGTATTTGTGGCAATCCATTTCCCGTTAGCGAAAATGAAGATATCGCCCACAAATTTGTAAAAAAACTTGGAATTGACCTAAACTTTTCAAAGGTCACGCCTACGACGTCCACGTGCCTCTACGATAAAAATTGTTATTTTAAAAATAGACGAAATCAACTACGCCCACTCCATATTTAAGCTTTCTCCTATGCTTACGATGTCACATGTTCACCATTAAGCAATCATGTTTCAGTTCTGTACATGTGAATATAATTACGTACCGTTATCTACTTACATAAGATGTATTTACATGGTTATCGGATGCAGGCGTCTATGCATTTATATATATATGTCGTTTGTACGTACGTACATATATTCTCTTTGTAGGAATGATTTTCTCTTTGATAATTTTACCATATGTTTAACATGCTTTACCATATATTGATACTATCATGGAGTCTCTTCCAGATTATAATAACCCTTACATCAGTTGAAATGTAAATGAATAAATAAAAAAAAATAGATGAGTACGAGTAGTTGAGTTGAGGTCTTGAGTAAGACAAATTGCTGATAATATTTTAATTGCGGTAGCAGTGGTCCGTTGGCAATGAAAAACACACTGCTTACGCAACGTTTAAATTCGTTGAAAAAATGAGTAAATTTTTAATTGGAGAATAAAATAATTTTAAATTTTTATTTAAAATTTAACAAAATTTCTCTCAGACATTTTTTCACGCAATAAATCTCCTGACGCAAATATGTTGACAGACCCATGCGATTTATGGATAGTATTAACCTGCAAACGATGCATGTTAAAATTTCATGATATCGGAGAGTTGAAGTTGCACAAAATAGCTGACGGCCGAAGACATATTGTATACTGTTTTGCCTGGACTATGCACTCTACAGAAGAATTGGCGATCAGCCGGCGAAAGACGATCAGAGCGTTGTTTGTTTGAGTGTCACAAAAACAACTTTAACTTCTAGGCTAACTAACTGTTATGAAATGTTGATGTAACGATATGAATTCGTTATCTATATGCTATATACTGCTGCTAACTTATTGAGTGAAGTTTTAGATATATAGAAATTCAACTCATTGAAGGCAAAGTAGTCCTTGAACAGCCTCACATAGTAGTAAAAGGCACAAGCGAAGTGAAAAGAAGTGATCGTTTTGTAAGGGCGATAGAATTCGTAATAAATTTTGCAAAAGTTTCTCGAAAAACTTCATTAGGAAGTAATGTCTGTCTGTCAGTTTCAGGCCAAGATATTTCGATAGTAGAGATTCGAGCAGCAAAGAGGACGATTATGTATTTTTAGATTCAATTGCCGACTAGCTAGCGAAGAGAAATAATAAGCGAAGAAGTAGTCGTTAACTTATTATATTCATGGGAAGCATATCGCACGGATGCAGATACAACTCATATTTGTGCCGTACCAAACGATATTGACATTCATTGTGAAAATGAAGCGAATACACCTAAGTTGTCTATATCTCAAGCAAACGGAAGAACAGATATAATGATATTTTGCTGGACATACTATGATCTATACGGTGTAGTCATGGATTTGCCAACTACTCTTATGTACGCACCGAACATTTCTAATAACATCAAAATTAAGATAATGACATTTGCATAGTAGTAAACAAAAAATTTAATTCGCATGCAATAATAATAAAGTATCAGGCCTATCATTGCCTACATCGTTGCCTGTTCCCCTTCTTAAGCAAATAATAGCATGACCGCATAACACTAATAGAAGCTGAAGGAATAAATTAATAAAATTATATCAATATGACATGATCCGACCGACTACAAACTCGAAAGGTAGCGAAAATTGAAACTAGAAAGTCAACTATGGGTGCATGTAGCTTCGATCATTGGCTTATATGTATGTGACGATCCTGGGTACATTTTTAGTTGGTTCATAAGGAGAAAGCTTGTACGGCTTGTACGTTGAAAAGGAAAAGAGCAAAAAACGCAACTCACAATACGGTCGATTGTCCGATTTTCTCAAAGTCCATTAATGAGTTATACACTATCTGCAAGCATAAGTTGTTAGAAAGGTATTTTAAAGCATTTATTAAAGGGAAAATTGTGCATGAAAGTCGCATGGAAGTCGTTTGCATATTCAATCATACATATGCTTAACAGAATTGTTGATTTATTTTACTTGTTGATTTGTGTTTGCTTTTGCTTATAAAATTATTAAGTAAAAATAAATGGATTATTTAGATAAATAAATATGTATACATTTAATTAGCGTTATACTGTATGATATTGTGTCGTGTCATGTGCGACTTAAAATCTCATTTATTCAAGGACTTTCAATTCTTTATGAATATATGCAATTTTAAATGAAACATCAGTTCATGTTGGCATAAATTCTCCTTTTGTTGTAACATGAATAAATGAATGAATGAATGAATGAATGAATGAATGAATGAATGAATGCTGTTTAGTGTTTAAAGTTTGGCATTTTATTAAATCGTTTCTTATTTCTTTTATTTGTTCGTCTTCTTCTTCTTCTTCTTCAACTTATTTTTCTTTTTGTTCTTATTTTTATTATTTTTTTTTATTTTTTGTTTTTTATCTCTAATATTGATTTATTTTATGTGTGGTTTCCAATTTATATTTATATCAATTTTGCTGGCATATATATATATATATATATATACCCATGTGTTAGTAATTGAATTGTTCAACTAGCGTTTTGAACAGATTGGTTATAGCAGCGTTTAAATAAAATTTGGCAAAGGAACGATTTTGATGGGGAGCAAAGTTTGTAGGTAAATTGACTGCAATTGCATGGAAGAGAAAGGCGAAAAAGTAAAATACTTATCGTTGGCATTTTGCCAATTAACAGTAAATACTTTTCAAATATAGGGTTTCCGAAGCTATTAAAATGCGGTTAAAGTTATAACATTTTTTTTTACACTATATATTATCTTTATTCTTTATTATGTAATATCACTGAAAATATTTACATATATTATGGCTGGTTGGAGTACGCCTTTCTAACCTAATTACAAGACTTGGTCTGATCGGATTGTCATTATCTATCTAAAGTAGAAAAAAAAAAAAAAAAAAAAACAATTTTTTCATGATCAAACGAGTTTTTTAATAAGAGAATAAAAAAAATTTACTCCTTGCGATACGTTTTTGTTACCCAATCACTGCTAACTTGATTAGATACGAAATGGTTTGAACTTAGTTATGGATATAAGACAGTTCTTTATTTTAGATCAACAATTAAAGAACTTGCTTACTTACATTGAACATCTTGTTGAGCCTTTAGAAATATTTATTTCAAAGTCAGTAT
This sequence comes from Glossina fuscipes, assembly GCF_014805625.2. Classification (NCBI taxonomy): domain Eukaryota; kingdom Metazoa; phylum Arthropoda; class Insecta; order Diptera; family Glossinidae; genus Glossina; species Glossina fuscipes. Next base: position 43,888,403 of record NW_023998415.1, on the reverse strand, counting down.
AGTGTTCGTATCTCTCTATCCGAAATACTTTTTCACGAACACTTTAGTAAGTAGAGCGTCAAGTTTTCATATATTTAAATGCAGATTAGATTAACAGTTGACACACAGTTCTTAGTGAAGCTTCTAGAAATATTCATTTCAAAGTGAGCATAGTGTTCGTATCGTTCCATACAAGATATTTTTTTAACGAACACTTTAGCAAAAAAAAATTAAAGCTTTCATGTATTTACTGCGAATGGAAATGATTTGCTTCTGAACCACACGCAATTTTGTTTTGTTCACAAACTCATTTGCTACTTAACGTTAGATTTCGTCAATTGGCGGATTATCGCTGTCGCAAAAATGAAAATAGGAAACTGAACTTGAGCATAAACATTCCTTGATCGATTAAGAATACGAGATTAAAACATGGGTATCATCTGTTCCCAGACCCGATCACTATGCGAAAGAAACTAAAACAATCTTGCAAAACACAAACGATTTTTTCATATTTTCGAGACGTTTTCGAAAATCTATGGTCCAGATGTTCACTGCAATCATTTTTATGTTAAATGCAAAAGTAGTTCCAATACGAAAAAAGCATCGGCGTTCGCGGAGAATTTTTTTTTTTTTGGTGGCTTCTTTCACATTAGGGGCGTGGGTGTGAGCAGATCGCTTTCCATTTTTCAACTTCGTGTCCGTACTCGAGTAGCGATTATTTACGCCAAACTTCTGCTTTATATCCTCATTACTGCGCCTGCGATGAGCTTATTTTAGTCTTTTTTTGCATTATGGGCGTGGGTGGGAACAGATCGCTTTCCATTTTCCATTCTCGTGCCTATATTCGACTAGGGGTTATTTACGCCAAACTTCTGGCTAATATTTTCACTGTCGCGCCTGTGATGATTCCCATAGAATATAGGAAAAGTGGGCGTGTCCCGTCAAAAAAAAGTGGACATACATATTTGCCGCATTATTTCATCAAAAGCATATATGTGACATCTGAAGACAGTGACTTTCTTGTGCTGAATTTTTAAAATCAATTCACCATCAAGTTGACGGGGCGCCGTAAGTCTAGTATTACATAAGCAACATTTTGCTTTCAATCTTAGATAAGTATTATGTCTTTCTTCTGTTCTGTGACGGCTTATGAGACTCCTCGTCCCTGTCAAATAATAATCGAACTGTTCTTTCTTCAAGTGACGGCACAAATTTTATCCTCCTTTGAATGTAAAAATCATCTGCCGATTTCATAAGCGACGGCTACGGTTAGACAATTGACAGATCTCTCGCTTAGAAGTATGAGATTATGGAAGATGATTTGGAAGGCTAGCGCTTGCCGTCTAGAAGCTATTTTCAACAGAGCATTTACATATATATATACATAGTACGAGAATTGCGTATGGCAAACCCGTGCAAACAGAGATAAATTTCGTTTTTCTTTTCGAACAGATTCAAATATGTTTCTTTCCGTTAATTACGTGTAACACATATATTTAGCAGCAATAAGTTTGTTTGCGAAATAATAGCCAATAGGCCGCATTAAAATAAGATAGTAAAAAATGTTAACTATTTGAACATGTACCAAGCAAATGTCCTTGAAATTTAATGATCTTCGTGTGCTTGACTTTCGCTAAGAATACAAAATTTCTTCGAATTTGTTAAAAAAGAAATTTTCGAAATAAAATCAATTCTCATGAAATTTGATTCGCTTTCTCCTTGGGACCCATTAACAGTCCAAATTCAATCGATATTTCTGCATATACTGATACTTTGCCAGACACTGCTCAACAAATTTCTCTCTTACTTCTCCTTTATTATATCATTTGATCAGTGTCTTTATTAATAAAAAAAACGTATTTTTCATCTCCTTCACTCTATACTTCGCTATTGCTAAACTTACTTGAATGCTATGAGAAATTATTAAAAGATGAAAAAGCCTTATTCAAGACCCCTAAAGACCCATTTGCCTATGATCAAAAAGATGAAAGAAAAAAAAATTTGATGAAATATTTAATAGAATTGACTTTACAAGGACACGTCCACAGTACAATGACCATAGTGTTTGAAAATGAAGTAACGTGGAAGTGTACCTAAAGTCGAAGATGCACAATTTTTTTCATCATAATATTTTTAATACCCTACATCGCTTGGTGGTTATGTGGCTGGCTGTATGCAACACCCAGAAGGACGTCAGATCGAACCAGAATCGTCTGTCTAACTGTTGTTTGTCTTGTCTTCTTGTTCTTCAACTGACAGGATATTTTGATAAAATCTTTTGGCCCAAGGATCGAACCATTTCTGCGGCCATTCGTAATATCAGGCTTGATTTTCAAAAGCTCTTTATATGAATAACTAAAGACATTAAGCGAAATGGGTCAAGCATGCAGAGTAACGGTTATAATGAAATCCATTCAAAAACTCGTACTGGCCACGCTTCCTTGGGTCACTTGTATAAGGGTTGCGAGTTTTCTTTTCAAATTTTTATTTATTTATTTACTTTTTTTTCCCCCTTATTCAGTGTGGTCGATTTGAAAAAATGAAATAAATAAAAAAAAACTTTAAGAGTTCATCGAACTCTGGAAATCGAAATTTTTTAATAAGCATGTCTATGCTATTAACGGTTGTACATAAATGTGAAAAGAATTTTTGAAGTATATAGCACACTTGTGGTACGTATCCTCTCCACTTACATTATCAAGTCACGTACAAATGTATATTTATAAACGGTACGTAAATGATTGGTGGTGACTTTTGTTTTAATAGATTTTCCCCTTATGATCTAATGCCTTTCACTCGTTCACTCGTTCACTTACCGAATAAGTTAAATAACCAACTGACTGATACATTATTTTACATCTCATGTCGTTGGGATTACGGCCGTTAGTGATGAATGTTGTGTTGTTCGTTATTTGCTTCTACAATAGATATGTTGCTTGCTTCACTTATTGAGAGACAGAGAGAGAGAGAGAGAGAGAGAGAGAGAGAGAGAGAGAGAGAGAGAGAGAGAGTTGATTCATTCGTGACCATATACTAAAGCAGATCATTGAGTGATGGGCTATTAAGAAAATTCCAACAATGAAAATTATTTATGTGCACTTTTGTACATTGAAAAATTTCAAAAGGCCACTAAGCTCTTGAGTTTTATGTGTTTTTCTCTTGTTTTTTTTTTTTTTTTTCGATACTTCGCAGTAATGTTTGACTTACCATCAAGAATTTTCTTAAAATTTAAAACTTATTTATATAACTACATTACAGAACTTTGGTGAGTGCAAGTATTTGACCCTGAAATGAAAATAGCGTAACTGAAACCTAACAATAATGAAATATAATATTGTTGCCTAAGTGACCTTTACGCGGCAGGTACTTCTTACCATGAATGTGTTGCGAACTTTCATACTTTATTTAAAATAATTGCTTTAACATGTTATTTTATAATTATATATATATATATATATATATATGTATATTATAAGAGCCATGTAAAATAAATAAAATGTTGAAGAAAGTTTTCTTAATTGTTAGTTTTCTTTAAGAAAATCAATTTTTTGCTTTCAGTTAATTTATTGTTAATGGCGGCCATTGACGACATTGCTTGCGTAAATAATCGGTTAACGAATAATTGGCATTATTGTTAAATATTATCGGTAAGTGACAAACAATATATGATAAAATGAAAGAAATCTTTAACCAAGGATAAATACATACATACGGTTATGTTACCGTTATGTTGATAAAATAACGATTTTCCTAACGTTTTTGCAATTGACATTGACAATTGAATTATTGAACTGTGTTTTATTGTTGACAGAAAGAAACTTCTTCTTTTTTTTTTTTTTTTTGGTTTGTTTTAGTTGTATTATAAATAACTCGACCTTTGGACAGGGATTCGATGTCGTAACAAATAATATTATTTGCAGTAACAACAACAATCAATTTGCTTATCTATTATGTGTTTGCGTTAATTTTGGCCATTTGTTCACTTGAAAAAGGCATTTATTGAGAAAAATTAAGCAAAATATTTTCCATCATCTTATCTTCAAAATATTTTACGATACTTTTGGCCGCGATCCAATCAACAACAATGCATTTTCGCACTTCTTTAACTTTGCGGAGCTGCTTACCAGACATCCCGTACTGAAGAAGCGGTAATGAGGAGACGCCGTGTCTAGTGACTGCGTTGGGTGTGGCAGAACATCCCATTTGGTTTGCAATAGCATATGCTTGACCGACCACTCTTGCAATAAGTGGCAAAAAAGATTATTTTCAGTCAATTCGTCGTTCAACTTGACGTCTGCACTAAAAGTTTCGTTCAGTTTTAATAGCTGGTAACACACTACAGTTTCCTGATTCCACCATAGGCACAGGATGACTTTCGAGACATGAATTTTCTGCTTTGGTGTCGACAAGAATCGGTTTACTGCACTGAACTATAACGTTTTGCGCTTAGACTTTTCATCGCGCCATTGCCACAATACAACACAGAAAACGTTTGTTTTCTGTTTGCCTGGCAAGCAATGAAACCGCGATGTTGAAAAGGTTCGAAATGACATTCTCAGTCAATTCGTATGAGAGCGACTTTTCGTCCTAGGAACAGTATTAAGTTATCCGAAAGTTTTTCGCGAGTTTGCCCGGGGTTGTCGGTTTCCAATAAGTCTCGCAATTCATGGTCTGTGAACTATTTTGGTCGTCCGCGTCGCCGACAATTAGGGATATGATGGAGAAGCATCATCATAAGCATCCGAACGTATATAGTGGGCGTCGGGAGTAGATTTCTTCAGGTTCGGCGATAAAACTAACGAAGCTCGAAGATGTAGTTTTGAGTGCTCGATGATTTAGCATCGCCATGCGCTGCATAACTCAGCAATGTTAAATGGAAAACTATTATTTTATGTTATATGCACTGGTCTTTTCAATTTTGTTTATCATTTTTACCTATAGAAGTCGCCGATCAAAATTAACGCAAGCAACTAATAACAGCCGCGCATGCAACGTATTAAATATTTATGATTGTTGTTATTACGTTGGGTAATGTTCAAAAGTGACTTTATTTTGCATTTGATAAGGACTACATGTCTCCAGTCGAGGCTGTAGGCTATAGAAACTTACAAAATTATTAATATTTTATTAAAAACGTGTTCTTAGTGGGTTTTTAAAAAGGATTTGTATTATTGCGAAAGCAAACACATTGATACGGATCATTTGTGCATGCACAGACGTGCATCTGTTATTGGACCAATTAAATTCGGCTGTAGTGGCTTGTTAAGCGATTGCTTGAAACAAAGCTAGAAAGTGGCAGCGTATATATGGAATATACTTAAAATAATTGAAATGCTTCTACCTTATTCGCATAACTAGTCGAATAGGCGAAGAATCGCGACTAACAATTCCATCGTCGCGATTTCAAATACCAAGTTCGGTGGAGTTTTCAATACAGGCGAGCATATGATCTGAAGTTATCCAGGCGGCAGTCTTTAAAATTCCATACTTTGTAAATTGATTTACAAAATATATAGACAATAAATGAATATTTCAATCAGAAGATCAGCTTGCAGCAATCATCACGTCTTAAATAGGTTTTCTGCCTCAGATTCCTTTGCAATAATATATTAATAGGCAATGGTTTTATTGCTTGTTAGGTATATGGTATGTTATGTCAACTGTTTCTTTAATGTTTTAATATACACTCAAACCTGTTTTTGTGCGGTCTTTTTTTATGCGCTTTTTTTTGTGCGATTCTTTGTGTGCGATTCTTTTTTTGTGCGGTATATAAATATCGACACATTGAATTTCGCCGAGAGGTTAGGTCAATCTGAACTGTGTTGGCATCACTTTTTTTGCTATCAGTGTGTATGTACACATTGCAACAGCCATTTTCATACCTATTGCATCAGCCTATTTCATTAGGCATGTTCAATATTCTTATGCATATATTGCATCAGCCAATTTCAATATGTACATACTGCGCCATCTAATAACTTTAGTTAATTGCTGACCTTTTAACCATTAAGACAGGATTAATTTTATAGTGAGATTAAAGGTAAATTAATTGTTTTCCCTATTTAGATATAGTTTTTTAAAATTAGAAATTAAAATTTTTTTAAATGTTTCAATGTGTAATTTAATTATTTATTTTGTTTGGAAAGCACTTTCTTGCTATTTCGTGAAGCTTTGACATATTTTCTAAGTAAGACCTTTTTTATGCGGTCCCTCTCTACCGCATAAAAAAATTTTTCTTTAATATGCTGTGAAAAATTATTTCTTATAGCTATTTATGAAGTTTTTGAATATTTTTTTTTGTGCGGTTTTTTTTCTGCGGTCCCTATCTACCGCACAAAAACAGGTTTGACTGTATACATCAACGACATATATTCGATTAGAGTGAACGACAACGATAACGATAACGATTACAGCGATTTAGTTACCTCAGTTATTTCTTTATCTTTTCAAGTTTCGATCACTCTTTAAAGTCTCTTCAAGTCGTGATAGTTTTATCGTTCGCGCCTTGAATGACTGAAAGATCATTGAAGAGAGTTACCAAGAGTCAGTGAACATTAAAAAGAAGCTGTATATACTGTTATGTATAGATGTTGTTCTTTTATTTTTCTAAACTTTTTTTTTTATTTTATTTACAAATTAACAGTCGAATTCAATTGACTTTTAGAAGTAAATCTTGTATTAGTTAACATTAAAAACTAGTATAACGTATCTAAGAAGAAATGGGGGGGAAATATATATATATATTATTAAATTATAATTCATGTATAAATAAATGAGAAGGAAAAAAAAGAAAAGAAGAATATGCACAACTACTTGCGCAGAGACAACCAGCACAGAACCAAACTGCAAATGAACCCCTAAGCCAGCACAAGCTTGCCAACCAATGCAGTAAGCAACAATTAATTTTCGATTATTAAGGTTAAAAGTTATTTTAAATACGACGTAGGCAAATCGCACGTATTAAGCAAAGTCATTTTCATAGACTTTAAAGAATCCGACATCGAGATTAAGTGACAGACATCATTTAGATTTCTACAACTAACTCTAAGCAACTCACAATTATATTTACATTGACTCAGCTTAATGAATATGAAGTGCCTAGGAAAGCGGTGGGGGGGGGGGGGGGGGGGGGGGGGGCATTATAGTTTATCTCACCTAGCAATGTAGACGAATCGATAGTACCTTTAAGGAGGAGAGAGACATTAAGAGTGAATCTACGTTTCTCGAGTGTCGGCAAGGATAACGATAGCAACCTATGTTCGTAAGTTGGCAAAGAGAGACAAACGGGTCCGGCCAAACAGCACGAATTGCTCTTGAATTGAATCTACATAACACGTATAGGAGGGAGACCACACAACCGAGGCATACTTAATACATATATAGCTTTTTTGTAATATAAGGATCCTTTAGCTCTATGGACCAGCTCGTAATGAAACCTAGCGCGGACTTAGCTCTACTTAAAGAGAGATCAATATGCAAATTAAAAGGTAATTTTTGGTCGAATAGAATCCCTTTAATCGATGAAACGAATCAATGCTTTCCAACTGGTGTGAGTCAATCAAATACTCAGTACTGAGTGACTTCCTTGTTAAGACAGAAAGCTTCTTGCATTTGTTTGTAGATTTAATTTCATAAAATTGAATAAGCACCATGTAGTCAAGTTATTTAAGTCAGATTGAAAGAGATAGTAGTGCGATTCCAAGGGAAAAGAAGAAAACAGTTTAACATCATCAATTTACGTTAAGATATGGTCGGATCTTATCATCGAAGGAATTGATGTATAGGATGAATAAAAAAGGTTCTAAGTGGCTGCTTGACGTTATAGCGAATTCATTAAAGGCGATGGCGTTACACGGAACTTTGAATGATCTGTTAGGAAGATAAGAGTTTATCCGTTTATGGATAACTAGTTCAGAAATTTGATGCAACATCTGAGTGCAGGTGACTGAAGAAAACTTGAAAACATGAGAAGTCAAGTCTAAAAGGCAATAGTTGAAGGATAATAGTTGATTGTCCTATCAGAAAGCCATGCTAGAATGGAGAACTAGAAAATTTGATAGCGGAAGCTACATGATAAATAACAATTCGATCAAATCAATTAGGTAAGACATTCCACTTGGCAATACCGCTATCGTTCCGCACAAAGATGTGTATTTCACATTTGTAAGGTCGAATAAGAAAGCTTCCCCTCTTCAGAACATGATTGAATGCCATCGAGCCATGCAGCACAATCATATTTTAGTGATCATATACCTTGCAATTGTCAGTTTCTAAGATGATAAAATTCGAGATCGAAATTAAGTTTATGATTTGGTGTGGTTTTGGTATTATCAGTTCAATTTTAGTCAACGGTAGAAAAATTATAAGTAAGAATTTTATCATCTAAAGTCATTTGCAATAACTTTGATGGCGGAAGTAATTGAACCTATCTCTGGCAGTATGGTCGACAAAATAGTCATACGCGGAGCCATTTTTTATATATATTTTTTTTTTAAATTTTGCTCTTCCCATTTTTATGGTATTTAAGTACATTTTTGGATCATGTCGGGTAAGTGCTTCGAAATGAGAGTTGTCGGTTAGGAATGGATGCAGAACCTTGAATGTGCTACCACGGCGGCCCTGTTGTCAGCAGGCATTACTTCTTCCGATTAACGAAGTGACCAGTTATGTTTTGTGCTTGGAATTCATTTTCTATCTAAAAGATATGAGATGTAATGTATAGCGAGAGATAATGGGTATGAATAATATATCTCATGCGATTTTTTTTTTTAAATACACGTTCAATTTTCCTAAAAAGGTAAGAAGAAATTAATTTACGATTTTCTAGAGAAGAAACAAAAAAAGGAATAAATTTTTCGAATTTAAAATGCATTAAGGGCAAGCAGATTCGTGCAGAGCGTGTTATATAATATCGTATTACGGCTTATTATATATATATTTTATATATATAATAAATGTATTCAGTTAATTACCTTCAATTACCAAAGAATTGCTTTTTTTTTTTATAATAAATTCTTGTTTACGCTTCAATGCACAGTTTAACTAATGCATAAGTTAAAATGTCGATTTTTTATTATTACATCAACATTTTAAAACACTACAGGACTACAATATGTAAACATATGAGATTTATGTGTATAGCAGAGTATATGCAATTAAATCGATTGTTCTCGACGTATGATAATAACGTGCGAAAATTTTCTTTTAGCGAACAATATGACAACATTTCTAAAAAGTTGTATCAACAAGCCGGTGAAAAGGATAATTAATGTGGTCGGCAATGCCATTATGTTTGTATGTTTGTAATCAAAATAAATACATGAAACTGAAACAATAATTTTTTTAGTTTAGTTTCTATAACATGGCGTGGGTATTTTTTTTTTTTTTTTTTTCTTCTCTTTTTTGTAAGATAAAAGGAGAAATTAATATCTTATTTATATGTTAGGGGATTTTTGCATGCGAAACGATAGATAAGAAAAACTGATTGCTATAACGCGATGATAAACAGTAGTCACAAGAATGAGTGCTCATCACTATTCCTTACTTAACCTTTATTCGATAATAGCTTAGCCGTGAATCCTGAAAGCGTTACAAAGCACTTGTAAAACTTAGCACGCATGGGGTGGTAAGATCTTTTAGTCCTACAATAAAAAAAAAAGGGAAATTTTTCCAAATGTAACTTTACTATATGAACTATATGAATTTTGCTTAACCTATTTGCATTATTAGTATTAGTGTATAGCACATACGTTAAAATGATAAACTAACTAAGTAAAGGTAATGAATTCAACTCAGAGCATTTAATGCAATGAATATTCATACGCTAAATATGATTCGTTATTATTAACAAAATGTTTTTTTAAAAAACCAACAAATATTTTACATAATGTATTTACATAAATATCTATCAATTTCTTATTTGCGTAAATGAAGGGATCTGTAAGGGGATTGCAACTAACACAAACTGATAGCACAGTTTTGTCCCTTCTTGCCTGTTACAGAAATTCATTTATTCCATTTATGTTATTACCATCATATATAAAATATTCCAGTAGGCCATATAATCTTCTGGAACTGAGAAGAAGCTATCTACATTTAGTAACCGGCTTCCACACGGCACATAATTCCCTCAGGTGCCAGCTGAAAAGCATGGATATAATCGATATCGATTCATGCAGATTCTGCCAAGGGACGAGTGAGATGTCCCATCATATTCTATGTGGCCGTGGGATTCATAAAAATACGATTAAATAGACAAACAATTAATTAGAAATTCTAGTTTAATTTGTTAAATTAATTAACATTTTTAATTAAATGGAATTTATTTATTTATTTTTTTTTTTTGTAATATTTACTTGAACGTGATAATATTCAATCGTCAATTGGAACTGTCTATTGGGCTTGGAAACACCTGTCTAGCTTAATTTTAATATACACAATGCCGCAGTTAAATGCAATTTATCTTTTCATACAACCTTACATACAATATATCCTTTAATTTTGTGAAAGGAAATTGAACATTTTAAGAACGCGCTGACCTGGCCGGCCTGTCGTTTCAGTGCCTTTTATATATATATATATTATATAAATTATATTTTGGCTTTGAGTGCCTCCTTCCGAAAGGGGAAGAGACACTGAGACATTTTTCATAAATATCGATTAATTGTTCTGTTTGCTTTGGATCAAGTTGTGACATGTCTTAGAAACTGTAATAACATTTACAAATGTTTGCCTACTTACCTTGGTATGTATGATTGCGTTCAGTTCTATCAGTTTCTATTTGTCGTGTCTGTGTGTTTAGTGTAAAATGATATTATAAATAATTTCTTGGCATAAACCTAACTTAAAATAATTAATATGTCTTAGCGTTTTTTAAATGAATTTTTTTATAATCAATTTTTTTTTTTGATTTTATTTAAAGTAGTGAGCAATTGCAGATGTGTATGTGTGTGGTTTAAAAAATGTAGCTATGAAGTTACGTTAGTCTGATTGCTTATAACATCGCTTAAGATATGTCAAAAATCATGTAACGAAATGTATTCAATAAAATTCTGTTTGGTACATTCTTCCGGCTGGACGCAACTCCGAACTGTTATTCGACCTTCGATCTATATGTAAATTATTTAAATAATTTGTATGCAAATTTTTTTTTTTTTTCTTTTCACCTAACTTGATTCTTTATATTGTGGGTGGTATATGTCGTGCATATATTACTATGTCTTTGTTCTCGCTCTTCGTTCCCTTCGACATCCATACATTTATGTCTGATTCTTTGGATAAGTTCCTCGATTGAAAAATATATTTTTCTCCTTTAAACGTCTTCCCAAAATCTTCAATTTAAATATTTAGCAAGATTGCGATTTTACAAACCTTGAAAATTGGGCGGATATTGTTCGGATATGCAATCTGGTATATAGGCGGTAACAATTTATTAATACGTTTTTTTTTTTTGTTTTTTTGTTTTTATTATATTTTCAGATTAATTGAGCGAAAAGTGATTTTGTGAGCTAGAAAAAGATTAACGGCAATATATTGCAATGCGGTACCAGAAAACTCGTAAAAAACATCTACAAGAAGCGACGACAACAATAACAACAACAACAACAACAACAATCATTTTACGTGATACTGAAATAGAAAGGCGCAAGATATCAAAATCTCGATGTTATAAACGCTGTTGTTAATCGATAAGCGTGCAATAATCAAATAGAACCAGAAAATCTGCAAGACTCGCAAAGAAGCCGTACGATACATATTTTAATCACTTAATACCTCTAAATAAAATACATACCATATATATGTTAGCTTAAAGCCAGTAAGTTAATAATCAGTTAGTCAATCAGTTAATATTATTCCAAAGTTTAAGTTAAAAGATCTTACAAAATAAATAATAAAATAAATATATAGAGAAGGAGGGAAGAGTAAATATAAAACACTAAATATCCAAAACTTAGGTCATGTTCGAGAAACGACCCATTTGGTGTATAATATTGGGTCTAAATGTCTGTGTGCTAATATGGTTAATCACGGTACAAGAACCGATTATACTTAATGCCTCAACAGTGTCGATAAATACGATCAATAGTTATGGATCTAATGATAGAGATAACGATAGCGGCGGTGAAGGGGCTGATAAAGGAAATTATGTCACTAAACATTTATTTTTCAAGCGTACAAACTTAAGTAACGAAAGTAACGACGAGATAGTGTTTTCAATTCCGACGACAACTTCGCTTAATCACTCGAACAACAACAAATTTAGTTTAAGTACAAAAACAAGTTCCATATTTAGTAAAAATAATTATGAAAAGAATAAAAGCAAATTAAGGAATACAATTAAAACAACAACAAAAACAATAACAACAAAGCCACCAGTATCATTAACATTATCATTTGAAAGAAGGAAACGTCTACACAATTTTGGTGATACGCTAACTTCATGGCATTCATTTGCACTGCCCGCCGAAGACTTTAACCAATTGATTGATTTAACAGACTTTAAGTACCTAATGACTCAATCCGTTTGTGCGAATTATATTGAAGCTTTAATATTAGTGCACTCGGCTCCCGCGAATCATGGGAAACGCCAACTTATACGCGAAACCTGGGGCAGTGTAAGTCGCGTCATTGTTCATTCTCCTCTAAGGATTATATTTTTACTTGGCGCTGTCGAAAATTCACAATTACAGCGGACGCTGACATCCGAAAATCATGAATACGGTGATATGCTGCAGGGCTCTTTCGTCGATGACTATCGCAACATGACTTATAAACATATAATGGCTTTCAAATGGTTCATTTCAAATTGCGCTCACGCCCAAATACTGATTAAAGTTGATGATGATGTCTATGTTAATACATTGCAATTATTAAATTACTTGAAAGTAAGAAACGAAGCTATATTAGATGATGATGAACCATCGGAATATCCCACCAACATTGCAAGAAACTCAAGCTCCACCACCACCACCACCACCACCACCACCCCCGCCACCGCCACCGCCACCGCAACCAGCACTGGCACCACCATACGCGCAACTTTTAACGAAACAAATATTAAATTAAAAATGAATATCACTAAGCAGATTTTTAGTGCATCCCTGGAGCTATTTCATCATCCGCACAATTTGCTCTTTTGTGAACAATATATTGGTTCACTGGTGAAACGTTCCTATCGCTCTAAATGGCGTGTCAGTTTCAAAGAATACACGGGCCGTTATTATCCACCCTATTGTCCCGGTTATGCGATCATCTATTCCTCGGATGTTGTCTTTCGTTTATATAGTGCAGCCCAGCAATATAAATACTTTTGGATTGATGATGTTCACATAACGGGAGTTTTAGCTCAACAAAGCAACCTTACAATAACCACTTTATCTCCTTATGTACTGCGTAGTGATAATTATCAGCAATTAATTACGGGAAAGACTGATCTCAGTGACATTGAATTTTTGTTTGCTTGGCATAGCATCTCACCGCAAGAAATTCGAAATCTCTGGCATTTGCAAGTCATAGAATATTCAAAAAAGCTTTCACCCACCTCATCCGTTATCAATGAAAAGATAATAGACAATGATCACTTTGTCTCCATTTCAAAGGGTTTTAGATAGTAAACTAAAAGCCAATAGTCAAACAAACAAAATATTCCCAAAGTAAAGTGCAACAAATCTTATATATATATATATATATATATATATGTATTCGTAGCATGTAAAACATTCAAGCGCTTATAGTAAATTATATATGTAAAAAAAAAAAAAAAAAAAAACAAAAAAACAAAACAAAACATTTTTTTTATTTATATTTATTTTTATATTTATTTTTTAAGCATTTGTATTTTTAAAAAGATTTTTGCTCTTTTAATCAAAATTAAAACATAGCGTATGCGTGTGGATGTAGGAAATTTTAGTTTCATATTTTCATTCGGAGGAAGAACATTTTATGTACATGTCTAACTAAAATAATGTAATTATTGTCACTAGTAATTTGTCTGGATCTCATGTAAAATTCTTGTTATAAATAGGATAAGTACTTTTGAAAAATGTTCACACGATCCCGTTTCAACCAAATGGCGGTCATGATAGGTCCTCAATCTTCCTTTGACATATCAAGAAGCCACTGATGCAGAAGCACAAAAAAGATTGGATTGCCATTGGAAGCAAGGCATAAATAATTCCGAAAATCTTCCGGTATGGCACATAAACTACTGCAACTAAGAAGAAGCGACCTGCATTTAGTCACAAGTTTCTGCGCGGGTCATAATTCCTTTCGGTGCCTTCAGATGAAAGCTATAAATGTGTCCGATACTGATTTATGCAGATTCGGCCAAGGAATGAGTGAGACGTCGTATCTTGTTGTACGTAAATGTGAGGGTATCTGCAAAATTAGACACCATGTGTTTGGTGAGCATTTCATAACGCCAGACACGGTGCGATGCTGCGCTTCAAAAAAGAAGTTGACGGAATTCATGCGAATCCTAAAACTGGAAGGCTATGGGCACGGGCGAGTACAATAGATCTTCTAGATCTTGGTATGGATTGTCCACGCAATTAGTAATAATAAATTTCATCTAATTGAACTGCAGCGATTAAAAATTTGAAATATAATTCATTGACTTGTATTCCTTGAAATGATTGCTACTGACTTCTCCTGAATGGAAACTCATTTACTATCTTCTAACCATGCTTTCCTTAGCAAATTACAAGAATACTATTTTCGCCTTCAATTTGTGTTAAATCTATAACCTAGTCATAAATGTTTTTTTTTTTTTTTTTTTGAGTTCAAAGTGACTTTTATATATGAGATTTTTTTTAAATAATTTTTTTTTATTACTTTGTCATATCGCTTAAAACATTTGAAAATGTAACTTAATTTTGTATTCCTTGCGCGCGATAGAAAAATTTTAAATCAGTTACAGAAATTATATACGAGAAATAGATATATCGAACTTCGTATCTGATCCCTACATTACAATAATTAATTTTTTCGATGTGATTTATTCATAACACAACATTTAGTCTAGATCAAACCAGAGTGAGAAATCGCATGATACTTATCTTATGCATATGATAGGTATGCGATAATTTTTTTTAGAAAAAAGATATAAAAATAATAATGCGGCTGGGTAGGGAACTCCAATGAGAAAAAAAATCATTTTGCCAAACCTAATACTTGTATCTTTCATATTAATTGGACAGAGTTCTCCGAGATAATCCAAAAATTTTCCTTTTGCGGAGCCTTCCATTAAATTGCATTCATTTTACCTGTTCGTCCTTATGGGACCTGAGGTCAAGCACAAATTTGCTCGATGACTTAAATGTTTCTCATCTTTTCGTCAAATCATCTTTTCTAACATCATAAGTTTTGCCTTTTAGATTAGATAGATTCCTTTCTAATGTAGAAATTTTCAACCATTTGCGGTGCTCAACTAGTTATGTGTTTAGCAACTCGATTCGTTTGGCTGCTAGCAGCATATTAAGGGATAATCTCATCGTAGTGACTTTTTTCGGATGAATTGAAAGTTAGTGGAATAATAATAATCAAGGAGATTATTAAGCGTATGTCCATGTTGGTTTCTTTTCACGCGACAATTATTTCTCTCTCCGCACAGATTTTTCACTACGAGCAAACCTGCCAGTCACGAATGAGTTTTTCTCTTGACGATCTCTTCATGGGTTGCAAGCTACTTTTCTATGTAGCGTGTGTCTGTTAACCGATTGGAGTCACTTTTTTTCACTTTTTGAAAGACCTCGCTCAAGAATTGTACCAAGATTTTGACCAATACTTTGTAACTTGTAACAGGTTATGCGACTTGGAATCTTTTGTTTTTGATTTCGGTTTTTTTTCGTTTTTCCCTCTCTTAATGTTTGACTTGGTTAACAATTGTACCATGGTTTTTGCATCTAATAGGTCATCCATAGGAACGTAATGGCCTTCAGGTTTTTTTTGAACAATTTGTATTATGTTTATGTATAGATAACGCCTATCTCCAAGTATGCTAAATTAAATAAAAACTTAGGTGCCATGTTTTAGGTGTTTACTTTATTTATTTATTTATTTCCTTGTTTTCTTTTTTTTCTCGATTTTGTAATAACCAAGTATTAGATGAAAACTTTTGACTTCACCAAGGAAGTGCTAAAAATAATGTACGATTGTCTTTCCGCAATCAATGTAACAAGTGAATTATGAACTTTTAAGTAATTGCTTTGGCGCTTTTAAAATTTCAAAAATATTCAAAAATATAATTTCTTTTGTTAAATTTTCTAAATGCAAGAATATTAATTTTATTTAATAGTTATAGGAAAAAAAAAAAAACAGAACGAGAAAATAATATGTGAAATAGTTTTACCTACACTAAGGTTTATATAAAAGCAAATAATTGATTAAAAAAAAAAAATAATAATAATAATAAAAATATAATAAAAAAACGTTAAAATATATGTAATCTTTGTTATTAAAAACTTAAAAAAAAAAAAAAACAGTTTACGTTCAAATTATTTGCTCAAACGTCTTGAAGATTTAAATTTTGAATTTTAAATATTGATAGTAATTGCGACTTATTAAGATAACATATTTAGAGTTATTTATAAGTAAGCGATGTTCCAATTAGTTTAAAAACTGCGCGATAATAATGCGTTTATACAACCAAAAAACTACGGGTTTATCTCTTTTTCTGCTTTTTGTTTTTTATATTTTCTTTATTTTCTATTTTTTTTCTCTTTCTTATTTCCCATGAATACTTAAATATAAAATGATTTTGTTTTTATTTCCTTTTTTTTTCAAGCATGTGTGCCAAAATCAACTGAAAATGCAATTAGAAAAACGAAAAAAAAAAAAAACGATATTTTTAATTTCGAGAAACATACATACAAATGTAAAATGAACATACTTTAATAATAATCATATATATATGAACAAAAATTTGATATTTAAATAATGTTTTTTTTTTTTGTTTTTTTTCGGAAAGAAACAAATAAGATTGAATTATGTTATATTCGTTTTGTGACAAATTGTAAACCATTTCACGTCCCCGAGTAAATATTTAAAAATTGAAAAAAAAAAAAAATATTTTTTTTTTTCTTAAATTACATTGTTAATAGCGTACATTGTAGTCGACCTTAAGCTACTGTTTGTACACCTCTTCTTCTCTTTCGGCAGTGACTTTTACAAAATAAAATTAAAATTAAATTAAGTTATGAGAAAATTTGATCGATTAGAGACATGGCTTGTATCCGCTACCATTTATTTTATGTTTCGGTATTTATTGCCCGTTATTATTACTAGATTAGTATCGAGAAGGCGTGTACTTTGACCGGTTTGTCTCATTTTCAATATCAATTTGTGTACGAGAAGTTGCAACGTTTCAATAGCTTAATAATTGCAATGACGAGACTATATATCGCAGACGGACGGACAAATTTGCATTCTTTAATTTGAAGTACATATCGACCAAGAGATTGCCAAAAGCATACACACACACACACACACACACACACAGCTTGTATGTCATAGACAAATCGATTCTGAGTTTGACACCGATCCAGAAGGTGGTATATATGCATACATACATATATAGGATGTCTGATGCTTTCTTTTGAATATTGCAAATATATAGCAGATATTTTAAATGAAACGAAAAATAAGTATAATGAGCTAGGTATAGCTATATATGTATTACTAACAGAACAAAGATCATTAAATCCATTCGACCTGAAGCTATTTTCATTCAATAAGTCGATTCTTGTGCTTAACTAAGATCATCATAAGATTTTCGTTAAAAATGTGCCATGTGTGTGCCAAAGTGTGCTGAGTTCCAAACATTGGAAAATTCGGGCCATCATCAAATTCTCTTACTCTTTATTTATTATCTTATCTTCTTATTATCTATTACTTATTTTGTTAACTACTTGGTATCATTATGTTATGGCCCTTTTATTGAAACGAAATTATAATCATAAAGTCCATTCAAAACGATTCGAATTCTTTCGCAAGAGTTAGTTAGGTTTGCTTAACCGCGACTATCTTATTATCAGCTAATGCTAGTTATGGATATTCCGTTCCCTGACATATTCATTAATTTTTCAGAAGTTGAGATCAAATTCCAAGATATACAGTCAGAAGATGCCAATACGAATTAAAATAACAATCGGTGATGTTCACTTAACGCGGCCACTGTTTACAATTCGCTTCGAAACGGATATAATGTTCTTATCTATTATCTTTCGCAAAAAATTAGAAATATTTTCTTATGTAAATATTTTATATATTTTTTCTTTTTCTTATTTTTTTTAGATAGCAAATGCCTATGTATGAGTAGTTTTGTACGAATTCAATTTCAATTTCAATTCCTTTTCTTAAATCTATTAATACGTAATTAGACAAACGAAAAAAAAAGAAAAAAAAAAAGTAAAAAAAATTAAATCAAATAATATGGGATCACAGAATGTAGAGTAATACGTTGATATAGGCGAAAATGTTAACAGATATAATCGAATTAAAAGGAATATATACATATACATACATACATACCTAAAAGATAAAACAAAAACTTAAATCTAAATGTAAACATAAAAAAAAAAGAAAAGAAAACAATATTAATTAAAAAAAATAAAAAGAAATGTATTAAATTTTTTTCTAATAAATTTATATTTAGGATGAAAAACTGAATTTTAAGGATTATATACAGATACGTACGTACATACATACATGCGCACATACACGCATATATATACTAAACTAAAGCAAAAATTAAAAATTTCAAAATTTATATCATATCATCCAAAAACAAAAATTCAATATGTTTACATATATATATGTGCATATATAATACAGCATTCAATAAAGTCGTAGGATGACGTATAAATGTCAATATGAATCCAGATTGACAGAAACATTGTTAAAATTTCCTTACATTTCGATTTCTAATAATTTTGCTATTTTCGCTTTTGCGAAAGCATGAAACAAATCAGAATCTCATGTATAGTGTCGCTAAAGTAACTGCAATAGCTTGAGAGATGTTCGAGATGAAATTTTCACACGTTACCTTTGACAATTGATTCGGATGGATTCCTCAATATTAATCGTGTATGTCTGTTTGTTATCCTACGATATTATTGAGTAACATGTACATATTTATATATATGTATACAAACATACATATAAATTAATTCATATTATTTATCCACTTTTATTTATTTACCTTATTTTATTCTGAACTAGAGCGCCCAAGGGGGGGGGGGGGGGGGGGGGGGATACCTTGTATATAATAAAATATGTTCTTGTGGTTATAAATAAAGTATTAGTTAGGAAGAAGGGTAAGGGGGGTGGGGGACAAATAAAGTGCAAACGACAGAAAGAGATATGAAGCATTAGTTTACTTTACTAAAAGAAGAAAATATAAAATTAATTTATTTGCCTTAAGACCTTAAACCTATGTTATCCAGATGTATTTTGATTTCAATTTGTCGCACATGTCAGTGCGGTATCTATTGAAGAAATATTTGCATCAACGGGAAGGACGAATAGTAGTAGTAGTAGGCCATTGTTCTTTCTTAAAAATGAATGAATGAATGAATGAATGAATGAATGAATGAAGACTTAATGCAACTAACCAAAGATGAAAAGTAAGGTATCAGCTCTTAATCCCTGCGATAATGTTATGTTCTATTGAGTAGTAGTGTGATAAAAGCTCATAAGTGCCATCGCTGCCTCGCATTTTTACAATTATATCGAGCATATCGAGCTCTCAGCCTATAATAATGAACGGAAAGTTCCAAGACTTTCGTAATAAACGTCCAAATTTCAAAAACTTACTTATTTACCTACTTACCTACTCCGTACTAGACACGACGCAGAGAGAACGATTCACATCCATTTCTATCACATGACTAGAAACGAATTTAAAGTGATGGACGACGCATCGGAAACAAGTGCTTGTCTTTAGGTCATTTGAACGGGGTTCTAGTTACATTTTAAATTTATGTCATTTATGAATAATTTAAGTTCTTAGGACGATTTTGATATGAGATTATGAATTATGGACAAGAAACCGAATGAGATTTTATTGCTTTCAATATTTTTATTATTTAGTTAATTGAGTTTTGAAATATTTCAAATCACCTAAATATATATTCATGTAAAAAAGCAAATCATAAATTATTTTATCTAATTTATGTAATAAATTTAATAGATGTGTACAATTTAAAAACAATTTTATATGTATTTATTAATTATTATGTGTAATTGTTTAAATAAATGACGGAAAAGTACATTGAAAATTCAATCAATCAATCGAATATAATTTATTTAGTGGCAAAGATGGACAACAATAAGTTTGAATGCCTGGAAGGCGACAACAAAGCTACAACATAGCGTCGTCCCCCTTATACAGCTTATAAGAGTATTTAGAGCAATTTTTGTGTTCGAGATATGTTCTACGGATATGGTTATATAAGGAGAAGGCCGAAAGCATGAGGTACGATTAAAATGTCATTTCTTAAAGAATATCATTTAATAGTAGAATGCAGTTAATTTTTAAATTAAATTAATTCAATTTCACTCCATATGCATAATAGACTGTTAACACACTAAGCCGGGGAAAGATTGAAGCATGTTGATGCGTTATCAAAATATTTGAATTATCCAAGAAAGAAGCTGCAAAGATCCTGAAAATCTATATATATATATATATATATATATATATATATTATATGTTAGGGGGTTGCTAAAACTTATTCTATAATACTGGCTAGGTGTGGCCGATCCTCTTTTTCATTTTTTTTTTTTCTATAGAAAACATGCGGAAAATTGTATCGTGCGTCTGTTCGAGTTTATATCCAATGGGCAAAAAAATGAGAAAATTGAGATCTTCTCAATTTATAGCGTAGCATAGGAGCATCATTTGATCGATTTGGCTTAATTTCAATATCAACTTATGTTTCGCTCAAATTTGAAACTTGAATTGTTTCACTTTTGTGACCAGTGTGAAAGTGTTTATCGCGCATACTACACCGACCGAGAGACGAACAGATAGACGAACATGCTCAAATATGCTGCTGATATAGGGTCAACGAAGCTTCCTTCTTGGTGTTCCGATCATTTTGAGAAAATGAATATATCATCCGTATGCTTCCGTGACGCGTATAAAACGATTGAATACTTTACAACACTCGGATCAATCATTTTTACATTATTTACTCCAAAGAACACGTAGATATATTTCGATGCAATGTTGAACTTACTTGCCTACTATTGATCGTTCACCAAGTTTTTATTATCGTATTTAGCAACTAACAATCTTACTCATTACCATCTAAATAGGCTTTTTTACTCTCCATTAGCGATCACTTTTTCCAATTTAAGTCTGTAAATAGGTCAGCACTAAAGGCGAAAGCGATGATATCAGAACCAAATAGATAGGAAAACAAGATTATACCATGTAGATATTGATTTGCGAACTTGTATTATTTAACATCACATTATCCTAGAAATTTTATATATATGTTGGCATTGTGATTAATGGACGGTCTCCTTCCTTCACCAAATGGAAATTATGTTTGCAATCATTTTGGCTGAAAACGATATACGCGTTTGAAGGATATATCAATAGTTGCAGTTTCATTTCAAAAAAAACTTCCGATACTTTAGTATTGAAGCTTTTTAAATAGTATTTGGGGCCAGATGCGAACAACGAAACTTAAGCGATATTGCCATTGATGATGTTTCAATTGATAATAAATAGAAGGATAGATTCTGAATATGCGAATAGCATCAATTAATGATTTCGCTTGTGTTTTTCTATCCATCATCGAAGGATAATGTCCGTCTGTCCGTTTGTGTGATGTCTGTTATAGACATTCTCCTGTCCACAAAAATGAAGCTGTCGCCTTTAAATCTTGGCAGAAGCAGTGGATGTTCTTGCACGCAGGCTTGTATTGCGAATGGGACACATCGGTCGAAGGGCAAGCCCACAGCACCATATAAGCTGAGATTACCTCTGCTTTTCAAAAGAAATGAAAAATTGGCTTTTTGCTTGTTACTCAGTCGCGATTCTTACCTACTCAGCTACTCAATGCGGTATATGCAAAGCGAAACCAAACATAGGTTTACGGGGGTATCTGAATAGATGATTTAAAATCTTTGCGGCATACTCATCATACAATGTAATGGTACTTAACTACGTTAAATAACTCAGGAGTAAAGACAAAAAAGCAGGTTTGAAAAAATAGAAAAATTTCTTTTCATTTAAATAAGCAAATTGCCGCTTAACTGTACTTTTGTAAAATACCTTAACTAATAAAATGTAAAATCATCTATTTGCAAACGTTGTAGTTTGATAATGAAAAATACTTTAAATATTCGTTTATGAAAAGCTTTATAAAATATATTCGAATTATATAAAAAAAAAAGAAGAGTTTAACAAGAACTTATGTATTAAGTATATGACGTTTTAACAGAGCAGATGGTTTGCGATGATCACGATTGTGAAAGTTCCTTTCGAAGATTATTCGTTGCCAAGTAAGGTTGTGTTGATCAAATCGACTGCGCTTGCTCTTTGTGTAGACAATCCTTTGTGGCATTATGCTTTATTTATTACGGTTTAAGCGGATAAATTTTCTGAAGAAAAATCATGGAATTGGTTGCAAATGCAAGCAAACCATGTTATCTTTTCAAATTTTCTTAAGATTTTCAGGATCTTTCGTCCAAACGAACGGGAGAAGCTTAAAAATTTATTAGAGCGAAAATCCCAAAAATATAACTGACATATTTCCCATATCCTCTAAAGCTGTATATATATACATATATATATATAATATGTAAATATTTGTTTCCTTTCAGCAGATTTTCGAGCCTTTAAATTGCTCAACTTATGCTCTCATATTAGTCTTTAATAACCGATTTCGTAGGAAGACAAAGCGAGATCTTCCAGGGAAGTAACCGTGAAGTGACTTTTGAAACTGGTAAGAGTTTTGCCAAGCTCTACATATTGCCTTCATTAATAATATCAAAACCTTTCGAATAATGATCCAATAACTTTCCATCAAAATCGTACGCCTATTAAGTCTAGGTCGGCGACGTTACAACTACCCTTCAGATTTATACCGACGAAATCATCTTTATCATTATTGTTACCCAGTAATATAGCAAGCCGCTAATGTCAAACAAAAATTGACATTTGCTAATTTTTTGTTGTGGAACTTCTTTCGAGTTTCGAAGCTATTTCGAATTTGATTTAATTTTCAAAAGGTGCCTTTAATATAAACAAATTTTCGAAAGCTGCTCTATGCCTATAAGTTTGAGAAGCACATAATTGAACTCCTTCGAAGAGATATATATATGGCCCAAAATGCTTCAGTGAATTTTTAGTATGCCTCAAGGTCATAAGAATTCTGAAATAAAAATATATTATTAATTATATGGATTTTTGGGAACAGTGCGTACTTGTTTTTTGTATTTAGTGGTATTAGTTCATTAAGTTCACTTTGTAAGTTAACATCACGCATGATTGAGAGTTGGATTTTACAATATTATTATTTTTAGCGGGTAATCATCATCATCACCATCAACCAGTCGTCAAAGAGAAATAACACCTGAGATGCGCAGTCGAATTCCCAGCGCACACAAATTCTAATGTTAGAGTTGAAAGCTTCTTTAACATTTTTCTCCCTTTAATAAAAGGACTACTTCCTCCGTTAGTTTCTCGGCTGGCGACATAATATTTTCAATGAATGTCATTCATCTTTTCGTCTACTACTGGATTACACAGTAAACTCGCACCTGAACGTAAGTTGAACTATCCACTCGCCGCAAAATCATACAATCAGTGTTAATATACGTCAGGATTTTTTATCCTTTTTTTTTAATTTTGGTATTTTCTATTGTGCAAATTTCCATCTAATTTTATATTACATTAAATATTCAACACATGTTATCTATATTTATCCTTTGGTTTCAAACAAACATATTGTTTTTAAGAAAAAAATGACGTGTGTGCTGGTTGCAAACAAATAGTAGTAAATTACATGTAATAGGCCGCATCATCGTTGGAAAAATGTGTACTAGCTGAGAGATTTAATTTAATAAGGTATTTCAAAATGAGATTTTGTCGTTTTAATAATAAAAAGCATGATGGACTTGAACCACTCGTTAACATCGGAATTGTATAACTCGCATTCTAACCCTTTCATTTTCTTGTTGCTTATCTGTAAAGGCTTTCTTCCAGTGACGTTACATGTTTTTAATTTTCTAACGAATATGGTTTGTTCCCTTGGAATATATTTCAGATCCATGTATCGTAATCTATCTTAATTTTTAGTAACAATTACGAATTTTATAATATTATGAAGTCATAAACAGAAAGGGGGAAAAATGAGATGTTAATGCATGAAATGTCGTAGTCTAAATTTCGATTTTATTTAAGGAACTGGTTATTCTGTTTTATTTAGGCCATGCGATGCAAAATATTAAAACTTGTTTTCCTTTTTATCTGGCGAAGAGTTCGAAAAATAGCTTGAAACTAATCCCTTTTAAGATGACTTTCCATATAAAGTCTTATTTTAAAAAGGATATTATTTAAAAGTATTTGCAGTTTCCAAATAGTATTTTGGCTTTAAATAAATTTTAAAAAATTTGGATTCGGTAGTTAGATGGGTGGTTCTTGCGGAATATAAGCCGTTTTAGGCCAAAATGGTTCAATTTTTAATACTTTATAATGTAATTGAGTCCATACCATACCACTGTACCATATTTAGACGCAGGTTTACTTTTTACATCTGAAGCATGAAAAATAAGTCTTTGTATTGCGATATTGCCTAATAATTATTGGGTAATGTATAATACAATCAATAACTGAAAATATAATTTTGGTAATTTTAGGGCACATCTCAATTCATGTTTTTGGCCTACTCCTATATAAATACTCCCATAAAAAGTATGTCTTTGCATTGATATATGGAATGATTCAATCCTTTTATTTAAAAAAATGCATCGAAACTTCAAGTATCACTCTTCGAATTGTATGAGAATGAAATTTATAATACATTTTTTATCGCATGCTAGAAAAAATTGGTAAAATTAATTCGCATAAGAGTCGCGAACTATTTTTTCGACAATAGTTTATTAATTTAATTCTTTTACTTAAAAATCATCCGAAGCAGACTGGAGCAATTACATTCCAGTTAGGAGAAAAGGCAGTTTGCAAGCAAGTCCATTTTTATTTCATGCAACATAAATATTAGGCAAATTTTTATGATGCGGAACAACAGGCTAAATGCTGTTTGTAAAATATTTTTTGCAACATTAGGCGCCCAGCAAGCATTGGCTATATCGCGTAAATATTATCAAAGAGAACTAAATAAAAATGGATACCAACATTACTTCTAAAATGCAAGGCTGCCAAAGGTAATTTTCAACTTTCCCTTAGTGTAATAATAATTGCGTTGTTACACTAGCAATTACTTAGGTGTCAGCTCTTTCATTCCGATTGCTTGCATGCGGAAAATCAGTTCAAGGTTTCTAGATGCGAAATCGGAATGTGTCTAATGTTTTTAAAGTAAGAAGATACACTATTTCTACGAATAATGAAACTATGAAGCCACACTTATCAACGGTTTCAAAAACGGTTTCTTGCAAAAGTTTCGCACAACCAAAAGGCCTTTAAATTATTTATTAAAAAATGTAAGCAAAAATTATGGAATGTGTGCGAATGTATTTACCATCGATGTATTATTTAATGGGTCGGTGGTACTTGAGTCACACATTATTGAACTAATAACATAACGTAAACAATATGCCGAATGGATCCAATAGAGCAGCAACTTCGAAGCAAAATGCTGGTTGGAAGGCGTATCTTGAGAACCATTTGTGTGAGAGTTATGTATGGCTTTCGTTATTCGAAGCTTATAAGGGCCACCAAATGTGACGTTTCTTTGTTTACAATAATACTATTAACAACAAAATCACACAAACGTAAATAAAAATAAAATTGAAATGATAACAACGACAAGGGAGCGAGAATCATGCGCACACCGAAAACAACATAAACGAATCTCGCTCAATTACCATCATTATGAGCGATTGTCGTTGTATGCAATCTGTACCAAAGCAATTTAAAAAAGCATGAGCCTTATATCAATATTATTTCATACTCTTACTTTTTACTGTATGCAGCCATTTTTTTTTTTTTTTGTTTTGCATAATCGATTGGTTATGATATAAAATTTTTGTGCCCATTACCGAAGGACGAGGGCTGCATTTATTTAGTCAAAATCACACCATATATATATATATATATATGTGGCCGGTATCGAATTCTGAATCGGTTTAAGCATGTCCGTCAGTACATCTGTCCACCTGTTCATTTGATTGCTGTCTGTTCTAAATACTCTCCTGGCGCGCAAAAATATAACTATTTGCACGTCGGTGAGCATTGGAAATGGGACAAATCCTTTCTTTTCCATAAGAAAAGAATCGGTTTTTTACTTACTAGTCGCAAACTAGAGCAGACAAACCTATGATAATCGGTAAATATTTCATAGTTTGACTCGTTTGCTTCATGATTGGTACTTTGTTGGGTCCAATCAGTGCATTGTTTACCTTAGGTTAGTTAGGTTAGTTTTATAGCTTCTGATTCAATTAGCGAAACGATGCATTGTGTCATCGTTCCACCAAATACTGGTATCCACCAACACAACAACACTTTTAATATGACTATGCTGTGGCTGAACATAGTGTTCGCCCTCTTTCTCTACTTTTACTTACTTTCACATTTTACTTACTTTTATTAAAACCCGTTTCGGTTGTGCAAGAACCTTCAATTGCATCCGTTGGTAAGCGTTAATGGTTTTGTTATTCTTACAAATAGTGTATACCCGTACTTTGTGAACATTAGATGCATTACGATTTCGTATCTAGAAACCTTGAAGAGTTTTCTTTTTGCCATGCGAACAATGCGAGCGAAAGAGCAGAGTGCCAAATGGCTGCTAATATGACGGCGTGACACCGTGCTCACTTCATTTTGCATTGCTTCTTATTTCGAAAGTTGGAAAAGAAGTGTATGGCACAGATAAGGTATCGTTCATAAATTCAAAAATATATTTTCATTCTCCTTGCAGGCTTCAATATGTTGCAAAGTCAATTTCGTTTTTTTATTGTATACGTACTTGCATCCGGGCGTTTTGGTTAAAATGTTTTCATGTTTACAGTGATTTCCAAATTGTTTGCATGCTTGCCTACAGAGGGTTCTCTTCTCAATTTCTAAAATACTTGTGTACGACTGCATAATTTCCTCCTTTGATGGAGAATGTTTGCCATGTAGATAGACGCAGTGGATGATCGGACAATCTGTAGTGCATTATATCTATGAAAATGTTCATTTTCAACAATCGTGGAACAATTACACCGCACCAGTTATGTCTTACGTGTGTAATACTCAGAAAAGCGCATGAGAGATTCCATAATTGGCGTATAAAACTATGAGCAAAATATAAGGTGAATTTTTCATTTAAGCCTTGTGGATACTATGAAATTATGTACTTTTTTATTTATGTAATTTTTTTTTTTATCTATCAATTAAGGATAATGTCCGCCTGTCCGCCTGTCCGTCTATCCGTCTGTCTGTCTGAGTAATGTCTCTTGTAAACATTCTTCTGGTCACAGAACGGAAGATGTCGCCTTTAAATTTTTGCAGAAACGTTGCGACTGCTTGCATACAAATTGGTATTGAAAACGGGCCAAATTGGTCGAAGGACACGCACACTTTACTACGTAAACGGAGAATACCGTTGTTTTTCAAGGCGAATGATTTTCTGCTCATTAGTTAATATTATTAACAACAGATAAATGTGCAAAAAATTAAACCTACATTCTATGAGCGATACTGTCTGTAACACCTATACACAAAATGGAATGGCAAAATTGCTTACATCTACCCAATAGTATAGTGTTTCAAAGTTGAATTTTCTTTTCAATATCTTTATAAGGCGCAGAAACAAGCTTCAAAAACGCCAAAAAAGTATATAAATTTTTGGTTAGTTTCAAATTGAAAATGCACATGAACATGTCTGCCTGCAGGCATGTGTGGTAAATATTCTTTCTTTAGCAAAAATAAATATAACGGGTGCAAGTTTTCAAAGAATTGGAAAATTACCTAAACTTTTTAAAGGACGCGCCTCCAACGCGGACACGCCTATGCGAAAAAAATTTTATTTTGAAAATAGAAAAAATCAATCGCGCCCACTCCGTATTGCACGGCATGAGAATTGAATTCTTTTACTTTGTTTGTCTATTTCAGGATAATGGTAATGGATATGAGAGATTCGTTCACGACCGAGTATAATTTTTTTACTTTTTTTTGTTTTTTGTTTTTTTTCTGACGTTGAAAACTATATAAAGTTTCATATCAATATATAGTTATTTGCCGCAGAGTTACATGTTTCTGTAAACACACAGAACTGAGTTTTTCAATTCGTATTATGTCTGCGAGGCAACGGTTGTGAACTATCAAGACATCACGAAATGCTTTTTCCCGAAACAGCAGACAAATCGAGCAAATAATGTGCAAAGGGTAAGCCAAGACTATTACATGTCCGCCAAAATCGCTTAAAAGCCAAGGTCATGTTGAATATTTTCTTCGATTACGGCGAACTTGTGTGTTATGAATTTTTTCCGCCCGGCCAAACTAGTTTAATAACGAAAATTATTTGAGCGTTCTGATGAAAGAAGACATAGATAATCATTCTTCTTCTTATTCAGTCTAGCAACAGTATTCTCAATCAGTGAAAACTGCCGATCAGATGTAACGATGCCTATATCGTGTGAGTTGAAGCGTTCACAAAATATCTTGATCGAGAGCTGCAATACATGTAAATGCATTTTTCATTGATAGCCTCAAGGCCTGCTCTATTTTAGATGTGATTCACCTTAAACTCTAACGTATCGAAAGTAAACAATAAAGAAAATTATATTGGATCGAATCTTTTTTATACATAACCGTTATTTTCAAAAAAAGACAAGAAATGGTAAAGTAACTAAATTTTCATGCTCTCTATGGTATGGAGAGGGTGCGGTTGATTTTTCCCATTTTTAGAATAAAATTGAAAAACGTTATGATGTATGTGTTGCACTTTATGAGTAATAAGGAAAAAACAAGGACAGTAAAGATGTTCATAGATTTTTTCCCACAAAAGTGTGGGAATTGTAGGCGTGTCCTTTGACTGGTTTGGGTTATTTTCAAAATTTTTTCACAAATTTTTCTGGCGATATCTTAATTTTTGCGAATAAGAGAATATTTACCGTAGATAATACGCAGTTGAACAAATGAATGGACGGACATGCTTTGGTGTATTCCAAATTTTGAAATTCGCCAAGTATTTATATATTAATATTATATGGGATTTTTGAACATTGCTTCTGTACATTAAAAAAGTTTGGAAACAAAACGAAATTATGACACACTATAAATGTAACTAGGCGTCGATTTTGTTCCATTTTCGTACAGGTACTACAGCAACGCCCATAGAATAGACGTTCAAAATGTTGTACAATTATATGCTATAGTTTATGAGTAGTAAGCAAAAAAACAAATTTTATTTCTTTTAAAAAACAGAGATATTCTCAGTTTACGTGGTACTGTGGACGTGTCCTTCCATCGATTTGGCCCATTCTCAATACCAGCCTGCGTGCAAGAACTTCCAATATTTCTGCTAAATTTGAAGGTGACAGCTTCGTTTTTACGGACAGGGAAATGTTTACAATAGACATTACACAAACGGACAGACGGACATGCTTAAATCGATTCAGAATTTGATGCTGGTCAAGAATGTGTATATACTGTGTGGGATCTGTGATGCTTTTTTCTGGGTGCTGCAAACAATTTTGCCAAAAACAATTCACCTCTCATTCTTCAGTGATGGGTAGGCAAACTGCTTATAACTGATATTTTGATAAGTAAAAAAGAAAACCCGAGAATCGTTTATAGAGCCAGTAGAGCGACTAATGCAAAAATCACCCGACCGACCGACCGATTAACATAACTGTAACTGACAAAACTCATCCTATATATGATGTGTAAAAATGTGAGATGGCGAGTATCAAATATTGATACACTTCCTTGCTTGTTCCATCTGCGTCAAGGTGTGACGCTAAATATTTAGAAATTTTCACTGCACAATACTTTTCTTATTTCTTATGCTTCAAGTGATAATAAACATTTTTTTAAGGAATAAATTTACATAATGATAAGTTCGCTTATTAAACGTGAGTGTGCTTGTTTGCTATAGTTGTAGTTGTACGGTATGCATAATACTTTGTTATTTTTCTTTATTTCTTTAAATTTTTGTGAATGTTACGTTCGATCGGTAAATGTTAAGATGCTTTACGGCGTTTGAAAGCATTGATGCATAAGATGGCTGAGTAGCTCTATAAGAAGAAACATTCGAATTAATTTCGTATCCAATTAGCTGAACAATAGAACAAGAAAACAATTGTATTTTATGTGCATCACCCGCTACTGAACATCAAATTGAAAGCCACTCAGTTAGATTTCAATTAATTAAACTGAAATCAATTGAATCATTAGCAATTAACAGCATTGACAAGAAATGTCCATTATCTTTGCTAAAGAGCAAAGATTTTATTGATTGAATAACGATTAGAAAACAGTAATTGTAAGATTATATACAAACAGAGATCAAAAACTTAAGAAAAAAAAAAAAAAAAGAAAAGAAAAGAAAATATGCTTTACTTCGTTCCAAAATTTATAGGGTATAAATTAAAAAAAAAAAAAAGAGAAAAATGATCAGTCAGCGAATTTGAACGCGAAGGGAATGATATATGCATTTAGGTTCCTTCATGTTCCTTCTTTTGGGGTAGTGAGATGAAGAAATATAAAAGAGAGTAATATTTTTTTTTTTTTTTTTCTGTAAGAAAAAGACAAAATATTAAATTGCAATATCCCTTTAGGAACGTTTGTCAGTGTCCGCTTTATTGCGATTTCTGCTAAGCGAATATTGCTTCTCCTCATATTTTTTTCATTTCTATTTGATAGTCTTTGCTGAAATAAGTCTATCTTTTTTGCTTAAAATGTTAATACTATACAAAATTATTTATATGTAAAGGGATTACAAAAGATTGCTTACCCGATATTTATCGAAAATTCTTGAAATGCTTTCGAGAATGTTTGATACCCTTTTACCTTTTTGGTAAGAGAATACAAGTACATCTTTTATTCGTCTTGTAAGTGTTTGTCCAATGTCCGCTAGAAGTATCGATATACGTTGTGGATTGGATTGAGCCCAACATATGAAATTTATCTAACTCATTTACATTGTTGCAATAATAGGAAACTGAAAATGTTTTTTCAACTTGTCTAGACTTTTATATATCAAATTTTCTTCCATACCCTTTGGGACAAGTTGAAAAATATATTCAGTCATAAGCAGGATTCGTTGGTATTGATTGTGTAATAAGAATGTTAATTTCAATTACAGAATCGATTTTCGATTCGTTATTATATTGATCAAGAAATTCAATCAATCAAGAATAAACATGAAGCTTTCAATTTATTGATTATATTAATAATTTCATTATATTATGTACATCATAATGCGTATAATGCAAGATATGCTTATCCATGGTGGATGGTTAGATGAACAGATATGGTTAGTTTGATTTAGAATTTAATTAATATTGATTGAGCGAGCGCACGTTTACACTTTATTTTAATGCATAGGTTGGTTGGTTGCTGTTTCATTACTCAATATTGTTTGCAATTGGTAGTGGTTTAACGTTGCGTATGAGTGCAATGAAAAGAATTAATCATACGTTTTCGTAGCATTGTTGCAGTTAATTTTTAATTATAAATTACACAATTTGGGTGTACGTACAGTGTATATAACACGCAGACGGGCTTTAAATAGACTCACATTTTATTATACTGATCGAATCAGAAATATATTCTGAATTGATCCAAGCCTGTCAGACAGTCAGACAGACTGTCCATAGAAAATTTGTATTGATGCTACAGGTCGCAATTTTTGAGAGTTTCTTGATGAAATTTGGTACCCAGACGTGTTTTGACTTAAGGACGAACTTTATTGAACATGGTTTGGATCGGTTCACTCTTTCGACCATACCTCAAATAAAGCCTTGCTTTGAAAAGTCGTTCTATGGAAAAAAATTGCAATTTAAAGGTTTCTCGGCCAAAGTGGCTAAGTAGTAGTATTTGGACATTTACAAGTTTTATATGAAAATTTCGGACCGACTGGGGAAATTTTTGAACCCCGCCATTATGAAATGAAACTAAAGTACATAAAATTGTATAACTTCCCATGCTTCACGATAAAAGTTATATAATAATAGTAATTTAACATAAAAATATTAACTGTTGGATCAAATTTGGATCATCCCTGACTATTTTTTGGCTCCTACCCTAATAGCGATTTTTTAAGAAAATTGATCCTTTATAGTGCAAGTTTTAACATGTGGTGACCGAAATTGACCCAAAATACTATAGTAATTGCATACAAAAATTAGCTCTACAAAATTTGATCAATCTACGTCAAGTTTTGGATCCATCCCTATGTAAGGATTAAATGTGTACTACATTTGGTTTGCGTTTTGGCCCCGCTTCCCCCTTAAATACGCATGCCTTTCTATCGAAACAAGATATAATTTTTGTATTCTATAATAAAAATAAGAATTGTGTTAGACAATGCGGTGTAGGGTACCGTATGGTAATGGGGTACCACTTGCCCGACAATATGTTCTTACTTGTTTAGTATTCATTTTTAATAATAAATATCATATGTGCCCATAATTATGCAAATGGTCTAAGTCATACAATTTTCTTGTTTCGTATGGCGTATATAAAAATTCGAAGATATTTTTACACTATGCGATATTTTAATTTCGAATTTTATTACTCTTGATTAATGCAAATTTTGTATTGCATGAATATGAAATTTTGTGTGAATTTCGCAAAAAAATCTTGTTTTTAAAACTTGAACTTAACTTGGACCATTTGCAAAATTACTTGAATGTCCTATAAATGTCCTAAGGGTAATCAATTTTTAGCACACTAGGCTTTTATCATTTATAAGTTCTTAACATTGTTAAAATGTTCCTGGAAAACTGGAGGGATATGTGCTAATAGAACCTAATAATATCTACATGTTTTCATTCCGTTATTGGTCTAGTGGTGATATACAATGGAAGT
>NW_023998415.1:43845213-43850213 GCF_014805625.2 Glossina fuscipes | reverse complement strand
TATATCCACGATCTAGTGATACGGACTGTATCTTGTAAAAAACGAATTTCATAACATAATATTAACTGATGTTTCACATTTTGAAATAAGGCGTAATAAAGCGAAAGATATCGTCAAGATCATACGATCTAATTCATTTTGAATAGTGTTCGACCTTGCGCACTTGTGTACCAACTAAAAGTTGTACTAGGACATAAGATAAACAGACAAACGCAGAAAGTTGAATTTGTTTGGGAACAGAGCGAGCGGAGTTCGTGAGTATAACAACGAATGTTCTTTCTCTTGAAAAGTGTTTTGTAATGCACTTTATATAATATGTTAATTACACACAGAGACTGCATTTTTTTTTTCAATTATTTTATTAACTTTACTCAGTGATACATTCATTAAAAAGGATCTCTATTAACATTGAAGAGTTCCTGTTAGAAATTTCATACAGCCTGAGATTTCATACATATGAGCTTATGAAGCCTGTTAAGTCTATCTATATTTTTATACGCCGATATGAGAGACTGAGCAAATATATTACCTAATATGTGAATAAGATCATAATATTCAAAAAAAAAAAAAAAAAAAATGTCAATTATATATGTAGTATACATACCTTTATATGTCTATATTTGTATAGACAGACATATGTGCACGGAGCGATTAAACAGTTCATGGCGAATACAATAATCAATTCATTGACACGTTCGCAACTAGCAGGCGAAGGATATGTCCTTCCAATTTTCTTCTATAAATTAGTCTTCGCCTTAAGACTGACATACATTTTTACATTTTTCCTCTTAAATATATTGATTACAGGCGATGCTCGTCTTTAATGCTTTTATGTATTAACATAAAGAAAATGAAATAAAAAAAAAAAAAAAAGAAAAATCCAACAATCTTTCGAATCATTTATACCATATATAATGCGAAAGCTAAATAAGGAAAAAAAAAAAAAATGTTTTAATTTTTATTTTTATATTTCTAAGAAAATTGTAATTTGTTGTTTCAAGTTGTTATGTTTCAAAAAGTTACAAGTCAAAAGCAGATGAAACATGCTCTTGCCAAATATTGTATAACCGACTGAAAATCATTCATATGTGCGTAAATTTAATAAAACAGCAAAACATAAAATTAAATTAACGGTGCATATCGTCATCAGTTGAAATGTATGTTGCAGAGCTAACTTAGCGAATGCACATTCGTATACTAACTGCAATTTCATTTAACATTTTTTACATGTGTTTGGCATTCAAAACGAATCCAAGTGAAAAACAATTTAAAACTCCACGTCATTGCTAAGGATCCAATAAACAAAGAAAATGAAATAAATATAAAATATAAAAAAAAACGAAGTAAACGTAAATTGCATACAAAATGCTACCGTCTAAAACATGCAATATAAGCAAGCAACAAACATATCTTGACGTCATGTATTCCATATATACAAATATTAGGTCACTGAAAACATGCCCGTACTTATATATAATTTATATATGTAATTTACATCATATGTATTATATATGCGTTCATATGAAAATTTACAATTATAAATTAAAAGAGATTTAATAAGCGTGTAAACTTTGATACAACTTTAAGATATCTTGAAGTTCAATCCAGTAATCTCACTGGGATATATATATGTTGATTCGTGTAGGTTTTCCCTGTCCAGAGAGCTGAGAACGTCTGAAAACAATCCGAATTTATATACATAGTAGATTCTTTTTGCAAATAGATTTATGCCAGAATAAAGAACTGCAAGAATCAAGAGCTTATCGTATTATTTTGAAAATTGTGCAAAATGAAGCCACGTCTCATGCGGCAAATCAACGAAAAGATCAACTTAATTGACATAAGCAAAAAATTTTAGAAATTAATTTTAAAAATTGAAAAAAAAAAAAAAACATTCTTATCACAATTATGTTTAATTGAAATTTTGACAAGAACAAGAAGAAGATTGTTAAATAATAAAAACAAAATAGGCTGATGAATATGCATAGAAAAATTCTAAAATTTCTTCTTGATTGCCTAAGCGTTAATACTTCTATGGTTGTGTAACTTGCCGGTCAATATTTATCCAAGCTCAGGTTCGCATGATGTGGATCTTGCACAATGTCTATGACATCTATTAGATTTCATTTTTGAAATTTTGGATTGGAAAAAAAGAAAACAGATAGACGGACATTTTTACATCCATTTATAATAATAGACTGCTAACTGATTCTTCTGTATTTACATTTGATAAACGGAAGGACGAATTCTTATATTTTGCATCATTTTATATTTATGTAAGCGATTCAATCCATTCATTGATAGGTAATTTTATTGTTAGGGAGAGATCCAAGTATTTTCATTTTACTCTGCGATATTATTCATACGCAGTGTATTACCGTATATTTCGTTTGTCCCGGAAACTAGGCACTAAATAATTTATTTTATGCTCATATGCGTTTGTATAGCATTTCTATTTAGTTTTTTCCATTGTTTTCTTTTTTTGTAATTTGTTACAACTTTCTTGATATTTACTGACTGATTACACATTCCCAACATATTTAATTTGTCTTGTAATGCGAAAGCAAACATAGTCGCAGTGATGCCGCTAAAAAAAAAAAAGATGAAAAAAAAAAAAAAAATGAAACCATAAGCTTCGTGAGGTCATGAGGTGACGTTTTAATGTGAATGTATATAAAACGTATGTAGTGTTTTCCTCTTATTGGTTCTGGGTATAGAGTAAGGAAACAACACAAAAAATGAAAAAAAAAAAAAAAAAACAAATAAATAAATCGGCACACATGCCTATGCACATAAATATAAAGATGAAACAAAACAAAATCAATCTAACGAAGATGCTTCGTTAAACATGTGACATGACAAAATTTCTCAGCACGTGCTTTTTCCCCATTCCGCTGTTATGCTGTTTATGGGGGTTTAAAGTTGCATTGCGTTGTGTGTGTTTGTATGTGTGTTATATGATGATGTTTTTCATCTTGTTTGCTTCTTTACTCTCACTGGGACGTTGGCAAATTCAACACATAAACAGGCTCATAGTGTACTTGAAATAACAATAACAACAACAACAACAATAATAGACAAATTTCGGAGAGTATTGCACAAATAACGGTAAAATTGTGTTATAAGCAATACACTAACAATAAAAACAAAAGCAAACACGAGCACGACGACAACCATACGGAAACGAATGGACATTATATATATATATTGCATTAACTGCATATACATATAAACATGTAAGCTTGCTTATACATGCACACACACTGCAGTATATATATATATATATATATATTCATATATATCTATATGCGTACTCATAAATGCACATAGATACTTACTATATAGTGTTCGTTGTCTTTGTGTATTGGTTGTGCTTAACCAGGCAAATATCTTTAGTTTGAATAAAATGGTTCAGTTTGTTGTGTGCTCTGGTGGAGGCCACTTTTCGTTAAAGCATAAAAATTGACAAGAAAATAAGAAAAAAAATTAAAAGTTTTATATGTGAATTCGTTTTCGATTGTATTTTTCGGTTCTTTCCTTTTTCTTCCTCTTCCATTGTATCTCTCTCTCTCTCTCTATCTCTATCTCTCTTTCTCTCTCTCTTTTTATCTTTCTCTTTCTCTGTCACTACCTCACGCTATCGCTTTCACACACACTCTACCAATCTATCTTTCACTCTCAGTTTATCTTATTGTCTCACGTTATGTCAGTGTGCCGGATTCCGGTTTTTTTTTTGTATCTTTGATTAAGTAAAAGTTGTTTAAATTTTGTGATATGTTGTACGAATAAACAATGTCGTCGTCATCGTCGTTGTCGTCATGCTTGCTTATTGTGTGCAAGGTGTTGACGTACGTTAACTAAAGAGTTTATGTGTTTTTTTTTTCACTTTTTTTTTTTTTTTTGAGTGTTATATGTTCGTGTAAGTGTTACAATTTTTATGTCTAAGCATCTGTACAAGTTGTGATGATTTGTTTATATTGTAAATTTCATAATGACCCCCCTGAGTATGTCTGCTAATATTAGTGTACTGATGATTATATATGCGAATGAATGGTTGTGAATATGTAAGCGCAAGCACTCACTCACACCTGAGTGAAAGTTTTATATATATATATATATATATATAAAAGAAGCTAATAATTGTTGCTTCTTTGTGTACATTTATTTATACGATTGTGGTGACGCTGATGATGTTGATGACGATGCTATGGTTTGTTAACATCATTCTTTTTTCCTTCCTTTGCTGTTTTTTTTTTCCGTTTTCTTTTCTTTTCCCTCTTATTTCGCTTCTAATTTATATTCAACAGGTGTTTTACCGGATTAGATAACATACAAACAAAATGCTATAAATTATTTCACCTATTAACGCAACAGCATGTTGGAAGAATTTATTGATAAATTACCAAATATTGACAGTGACAAAACATTTGAGGTTCGTATGAAGTTCTACTGAGACAATGATACATACATATCTTAATTATGTATAATTAACTGTATATACATATATATATATATATTTTAAAGAAGTTATAACTGCATAAGAAAATCCGCACAAAAGGAATATATGCAAGTTCTGTACTGTATTGTTGTTGTATTTCTTATTTCAATTTTCAAGGATTTTTCACCAATGGAGAAAATGATTGTTTCAACTAGTCTCGGCAGCATTGCTTTGCGCCGTGATGATGAATATCGCAACCGTATTATGAGAAGTAAGTCTATTCAGCCTTTACTTTTTCTCCCTTTAACATCTTTCATCTTTTCATATATGTATATATACAAGTATATATGTATGAATGTATATGAATTTGTGCTGACAATGAGGTCATGTTAAATTTATGACTTAATACACGCAAACACGTACGTATACATAAGCACACAAACTCTCTTTCTTTCTCTGTCTTTCGTTTCGTCTGTTCATTTTAAATGAAGAATCAAATGGTTAATGCTCTTATTAAAAGTTCTTGTGTGTTTGTATGTGAATTATTCTCTCACCCCCCCCC
>NW_023998415.1:43779900-43839900 GCF_014805625.2 Glossina fuscipes | reverse complement strand
TTAATTGAAGGCGAATTTTATTAAACAATTTGTGCTCTCTCTGTTTTTTTGATACACGAGCGTATAAAACTAAAAAAATTATTTCATAGAAAATGCTCTCGCAAATCTTAACAAATCAGAAATTTGTTATATTCGATCGTGACCGAATCATTTATACGCATCAAATGTCATTCTAAGGAAGAGTAGAAATAAAAAGTAACAAAAAAGGAAGAAGAGAACTCCCGTTGATTAATTTGGCGCGATTGATTTTTTCCATTTTCCGAATAAAAGCGGAACAAGCGGTTTACATGTTTTACATATATCTGCCGTACTTTTTGTGTAACAAGCAGAAATCAATGTAAACAAAGATGGTCTGGATAGGCGTATGCGCGGTTGTAGGCGTGCCCTTTGAAAAGTTTAAATCACTTTCAAATGCTTTTCATTTTTCCTAGCGAAAGAGTATTTATCACAGGTACTACTGTACTATCCGCTTCCTTCGGTGATAGGTAGAAAGAGTATCCTGTACACAGCGGTATGAAGGGATTTTCAAATGGATTGGAGGATTGCAGTACATAGGAGCTGCATGTCTCAAAGTAAAATGATAACAGAACATATTTCAAGGGCAAGATATAACAACTGATAATAAATTGCAATCGAAAAGTACGATTTTTTTTTTTCTTTTCTTATCGTGCTTTTCCCCAAAATTGTTGGCAAATATGCTCCCGCATGACTATTATTACTATCTTATAAGGAACGAAATAAACCATTTTGTTGTGTTCTGAGACGATTTTAGCGACTTGTCTAACTTGGAATCTTTATTCTAGAGTTATGTCTAGCAACTCGCACAAGCATACAACTATTTCATGGCAAAATGTACAATCGTTCTACTTATTTCTGATTGAAATAAGTCTTGGAACGATTTTGCTTTTCTAGTTGTTCTATGGAAATCGACAATTCTTCGTTCAACTATCAGATCTAATAATTTTCATATTTTAAGTAAACTACAGCCATCAAAATGAAGACATTAAACCAAGAAACAAAACTGTGTAATTGCGCGTAGACTGTTTGATGATGAATAAGCGAATTAATTATAATAATATTAAAAGTGCTAAAGTAAATTCATTTTTGGACCGAAATAAAATGTTGAACTCAGAACTATAGCACACGAAATAACTGTGACAAAATGTTTCGGTAACGTGTGTCATAGAAAAACAATGAAACTCCAATTATTGAAACATGTGAATTGCATTCATAGACGGACAGACGGGCAGACGGGCAGACGGACAGACGGATATGCTTAAATCTATCACTTTGCCTCGGTAAACGCTTGGATTTACGTAGCGCAATATATATACCGAGTCATCTGCGTTTGGCGATCGAGTGCTTGAACGTTTAAATCATTCTGCTCTTAATAAAATATTTAATCAACTTTTATAAAACTTTCATATTAGTTTGGGGAAAAAGAAATCCATTATTTTTTCGGTAGATAAATAGATTCTAATATTTATGCTCGTTGGAAAGGTGACATTTCGCAGTAAAAAAAATTCTTTTGCTGTTTTTTGTTTGGTGCATTCAGTTGTGAGTTACAGCGTGTTAAAAATGGAAGTGAACAAAGAGAAAATTCGGTACATTTTACAGTTTTTCTTTGACAAAGGCGAAAATGCAAGCCAGGCGGCTAAAATTGTGAATGGTGTTTATGGTCCCGATACTGTAACAGCCAATTATGTGCAATTTTGGTTTCGTAGATTCCGTTCAGGAATTTTTGATGCTAAAGATGCACCTCGCACAGGTAGTCGCATGCCGGTCGTCGAAAATGTCGATAAAATCGGAGAAATGATCGAAGTTGACCGGCATGTTAGCAGTCGTAACATCGCCCAAGAGTTAAAAATCGACCATAAAACAGTTTTAAACCATTTACACAAAGCTGGATTCAAAAAGAAGCTCGATGTTTGGGTGCCACACCAATTAACAGAAAAAAACATGATGGATCGAATTTCCAGCTGCGAAGCCTTGGCCAAACGGAACGAGATAGACCCATTTCTTAAACGGATGGTGACTGGAGATGAGAAATGGATCACATACGATAACCCTGTGCGAAAACGATCGTGGTCAAAGAGCGGTGAAGCACCTCAAACGGCCAGGAAGGTTTTGCTATGCTTTTGATGGGGGGACTGGAAGGGGATTACTTATTATGAGTTGCTTCCATATGGCCGAACGCTAAATTCTGATCTCTACTGTGAACAACTGGACCGTTTGAAGATAGCGATTGACCAGAACCGGCCAGAATTGGCCAACAGGAGAGGTGTCGTGTTCCATCAGGACAACGCTAGGCCACACACATCTACAGTGAGTCGCCAGAAACTTCGGGAGCTTGGTTGGGAAGTTTTAATGCATCCGCCATACAATCCGGACTTGGCACCAAGCGATTATCATCTTTTTCTTGCATTGCAAAATATCTTTAGTGATAAAAAATTGGAATCTAGGGAGGATTGTGAAAATCGACTACTAGAGTTTTTTGCATATAGAGACCAGGACTTCTATGAGAGAGGCATTTTGAAGTTACCTTTAAAATGGCAAAAAATCATACAACAAAACGGTGCATATTTGACCCAAATCGGACAATCCGAAGCATGTTAAATAAAGTCCTGAAGTTCATAAAAAAATAATGGATTTCTTTTTCCCCAAACTAATATTTGTGCTCAACTTTTACTCTGCCAGCATTATGTGCAGTAAATTTATTGATTTGGAAAAAAATCTCTGCAAATGCAAATAAACTTGATTAATGTGTGATTCAACAGCAATTTCCCTACGTTTGGTCTCACATGCATTAATTTCCCTTTCGTTCGTTATCGCATTAACAAAAACTGGAACAGAAGGCTAATATGAATGCTATGCGCTGCTTGTGTATAGAGCCGTGTCAATAAAACTCGACATAGATAAGCTAGATGAAAAGCTGAGATTATATATTTTACAGAAATTCTTAATCAATGACTGCGAGTTTGTTTTGCTTGCAAACAAACCCACAAAAAAAAAAAAAACCTAGTAAGGATACTATATGCGGTTGCGATCGAATCTTTTATACCCATCACAGTTATCCTATCACAGATTAAACAAAAGGAAACAAAATAAATTTGCATATTTCATTAGATTGGCGTGGTGGGCGTGGTGGGCGTGGCTGATTTTTAATATTTTTGTAGAATAATTTTATGGAAATTTATATTGTGTAAATGGTGTAGTTGATGAGTAAAGAGCAAAAGATACGCAAACCGAAAGTGTTCTTAGTTTACGGGATACTGCGTGTGTGTCGTTCGACCGATTTGGCTCATTTTCAACACTAACTTGCGTGCAAGAATTTCCAAATGTTTCTGCATTACATAGACGGACAGATTGACAGCCAGACATGCTTAAGTCGATTTAGAATTTGATGATAATCAAGAATATATATATATATGCTCTAGGGTGTCTCTGAAGCGTCTTTCTGGTAGTGCATTACATTCTCCAAAGTGTGAATGTTGACTATTTAGCACTCACGATAGGAAATGTATATAAATAATAAGTTCTTGCATGTATTGTGATCATTTTCTTATCGAAGAGGCATTTAGTGGTACAATATAAGAAATCAAAATATTTTCCATCCTTTTCTACAAAATGTGACCATCTTCCTGGCAATATGGCGATACCGCCATGTCAGCGATCCAATTATCAATCTTACACTTCGCACCTTTTCAGCATTTCGAAACCGCATGGCAGTCAAGCCAAGCTGCATCGATCTAAACCAATGCTACTCAGAAGCCGGTATGTTAGGTGAGTACGCTGACTGCGGCAGAATTTCCCGTTCGAGCGGCAACAATGCATCGTTCACAACTCTTCCAAGGTGTGCCGAGTGGTGTCATGCAAGAAGATGACTTAGCGTTTGTTAACCGCTATTGTTGATCTTTTTTGCACCAACACATCGCTCAGTTTGTCCAGTTGACGTCGATAGACATCTGTAGCAACAGCTGTGCTCGGTTTTAGCAGCTCATAATACGCTACACCTTGCCGCTACCACAGGAAAATTTTATAGCCATGAATATTTCGCTTCGGTATCGATGTGGATGGCTCGCCTGGAGCCTTTCGCTTGGGATTACCGTAGTAGACGCAATATGTCATAGAACGATTATCTTTTTTGCCTGGCAAGCAATGAAACATCGATGTTGAAACGGATTAGATTGGCGGTGTCAGTCAGTAGTCGTATGGTAACTATTTTTTTTCGTTTTTGGATTTTTTCCGTCGGATGTCATCGTCGAGAAAGAGTTAATCCATCGACTGTTGGGCTCTTCTTTTGAACGTTTTTGGTCCTTCAGCCAAATTCACCAATCGTAAAGCAAGCCGAGAATTGGGATATGATGGGCCAGCTTCACCATAAGTTTCGGCAGCAGATTTCTTCAAATCAAACAACATCAAACAAAAAAGTAAACGAATCGCGATTCAATTTTGAGCATTCCATGACTGGCGTCGGTCTACATTTTGCGTGTGTACCTCTCAATATCTAAGAAAGCAATGTAGGCTCGAATTGATTTGCATACACTCCGACAGTTAAACTGCTCTAAAAAACTTGTAAGGGCATATAATAATATCAAGGTTAAAGGTTGGGGTGCCTTCCAATCTTCAACGAACACGGCATAGCAAGGTGCAGCTAATTTATGGTATCGAAGGTAACGGTAGAACCAAATAGTTCAGCGAAAAAGCAAATCTGAAGAACTGTAACGGGCGTGGAGAATTTCTGCAACATATCAAGAGTCAAAGATCAACAAGCCAATGGAAGCATAGCGAAGGTTATAGGCAAGAAAAAAGTTGTTTAGTAATCCCGGCATAGCACAAAAGTTAGTGGAATTATGAAGGAGGAGCATACCAGGCGGTCGCTGGCTCCTTCAGGCACCCTATGAAGAATGTAGATAACTCAGATATCGAGATCATGCCGATTCGTGTTTGGCAAACACTTCATAAGTCTGAGCTTAGCACAGTGTTCCGAGCCAAGGAAAGTGTCGGAACTCATACGAATACTAAAGCTTGAGGTGTATGGACGTGAATGACCATGGATTGGATGGATATGGCTAAGTAAAGTCCCTTATATACTTCTATGCAAGTAGTGTGTATTTTACGGAGTTTCTCGCTGGCATTTCCAAGTGTTCAAACGATATAAAAAAATTGAGTACAAGCTTTGCGAAACAATGCTATTTTTCATAAAAGTGTATTCCATTTAAAAACTATTCGACTTTGAATTTCTGATTTTACCCTTATCATAAGATTTTTTTTTTTTTTTTTTGAACAAATCACACCACAATGTGACGGTCACCCACTTATGAGAATCTTGGGAATAATTAAAAGTTATGGTTTTTGTTTATAGTTGAAATTCATTTTGTGAATATAAAATATTATGCAGAGGCCATATATATATATATTTTAAATTTTTTGATTTTGATCTATAGAAAAAAGGAAAAACTTTTAAAAGATAAGAAAAAATTCATTGGTTAGTGCAAGTTCTATATAAACTTTGATTCAATATATAGCACATAAAGAAATTATCGAACGAGATATGGCGGTTACTGCTCTAAAATTGTTGTGCCATAGTTCTTCAACGCATTTTCTCCGTGCAAATTTTTGAGTCGATTAGGTGCTTTCTGTCCAAGATAAGGGACTACTTTTTGTCTCTGTGACTCTTACGCATATCAGGGAAACGAATTTTGAAAAGTGAAATCAATTTTGACATCATGACTAAATCCAAATTTGCAAAGAATTTAATCTCAAAGTTGAAATGAGCCTTAAAGACTCGGCGTAACAAGATTTACCGTTAAATCATATATGAAACGAGAGTTTTTCGTAAAACTACTTTAAATAAACTCGCAAGTTGCGGTCTTAGTGCTTAGTGCTAGTGTACTTAAAAGCTCCCCTCTTTAGCGAATTTATTATTTGGGAAAATTATTTAA
Organism: Glossina fuscipes; assembly: GCF_014805625.2. Lineage (NCBI taxonomy): Eukaryota > Metazoa > Arthropoda > Insecta > Diptera > Glossinidae > Glossina > Glossina fuscipes. The sequence goes on along the minus strand of NW_023998415.1, from coordinate 43,833,955 downwards.
CTGGAATCAACTTCGGATTTGGGGATTTCCGTAACAATATTAATCAATACCTGAATGATCCATGAGTACCTAAAAAGTATTTTGCTTATCATATTCGCTAATAATTCATATGCGAAATATTAACATTTCATTATTAAGGTCTAGGTGAAGGTGAGGCTCCATATATTGGGCAAATAGATTAGAAGACAGCTGAACAGATCGATAAAATGAAGCCGATTAAGACGCATCGATCAATCCATTTATTGGCTATGTTTCATGGTACACGCGGGAAGGACAAATTCTATTTTTGGCAATGGGTATAAAAGTAATTTAAAGTGTGGCTGAAGCGTTTCAACTTTTAACGGATTCGTAGTGGGAACTTTTTTTTGCATTATAACTTTCCGGATTGTTTACGAACAATATTTGGGAGGACTTCTTTCGGGGAGATTTAAAGGATCGCATTTGAATTTTGTGTAGCTTCATAAAGGTGAATAAGGAAATTATTATAAAAATTTGTATTTTCAAATACGTTTGCTATTAATACTGCGCCACTTGTGGTAAAATGTCATATTAAGTTTATACGGATGTATGCAACACTGAAAACGACTCGAGCTAGACCCACCTTTCATAGTATCCATCGATTCAGAATCACTTTCTAAATTTCAATCTTAGATTTATCTATCCATCTGTCCGTCTTGTTTTCTTGCGCTGACACTACAGGCAGTAAGCCTATCCTTTCGACTATGGATCGGATCAATTTTCCAACTAATTCTTAATTTTGAAAAGTCATTATATGAATAATTATATGGCCTATGGTATTTAATAGTGTATCGTGGCTAACTAGAATATTTCTTTATATTTCTTTATTTATATAGGATTTATGAGAACACGATAAGGCTAAAACTTTCAAAAAATTATATTAAAAATTTCTTCAATAGATCTGCACGCACTTAAATGACTTTACTGCCGTACAAATGCTTTCATTCAAAAATATTTTTATGCGTTTATAGCCGCAAAAAATCTTCAACAACACTTACTCAAGTTAAAATAGTTGAAGTTTATTTGCCTCACGAAATCGTTCGAATATTTGAAACATTTAACCATTTAACCATTTAACCATTTAAGCAATTCAAATATATTTTGAAGGTAAGAGAGGGAATTTTTTAAAAACTTTTTCTTCATCCATTCATTGTATTATATATATAAATATCTATATATATAAAATGCAATTTGCATAAGCAAAACTTTTACTAGTTTTACACAGTAATGCAAACTTGGTAGACAGACACAATCAAATTTATATTTTATTCAAGTAAATCATACTTGGTCTTAGTGGTATTTTAATGGCTATAAAAATGTAATTGTTTATTAAATACTGAAAATAAAAAAAAATTAAAAATTCGAATAATAAATGTTTGATTGTTTTTCTGATTTTTTAGTGGAGGAAGATATTCAGGAGAAGGCTTCAACGTGCGAAACGCTTTTAATATTTCTTTCAATAGCGTTAATCATTTTAACACTGCCCTTCAGTCTATTCGTATGCTTTAAGGTAAGCCCTTATCATACATATTAACAAAATTTTCGATTATGATCTTGATTAACACTAAAAAAAAAAAAAAAAACAAAAATTGATTCAAGGTAGTGCAAGAATATGAACGAGCGGTAATATTTCGCTTGGGTCGTCTAATGCAAGGTGGCGCCAAAGGTCCAGGTTTGTAATTTCGTAAAACAATCCATTTTTCATAATCAATTTTTTTTTTGAAATTTTTTTCTCTTTTTTCAACAATTTTTTAGGCATCTTTTTTATAATGCCTTGCATAGATTCGTACGCTCGTGTTGATTTGCGTACCCGAACTTATGATATACCACCACAAGAGGTATTACAACAATAAATTTTACATACACCTACCTACCTACCTACCTACCTACCTACCTACATGTCCATATAGTTAACGAAAAAATTGAAATATGTTTAACAAAATTTTATTAATTGTTCTCCTCCGACTGGCATATCGATGTATAAAAGAGCAGTAGCATAAAAAGCATAATTCAATTTGCAATCTCTTCTACTATTTCAAGAAGAAAAAATGAGAAAAAAAAAACACAAAAAATAAAACAACAAAAAAAAATTAAAATGAAGATTTACTGAAGATTTAATTGTCTATCTGGCTGCATGTAATTAAGTTTATTACATCACTCTATATATATATATATACATATATATGCATTCGCTGTTGTTTTCTCACCGTCTGTCTGTATGTGTTTATTATTTCGTTAGGTTTTAACCAAGGACAGCGTTACGGTATCTGTTGATGCTGTGGTCTATTATCGTGTTTCGAATGCAACCGTCTCCATAGCGAATGTGGAAAATGCTCATCATTCAACTCGTCTCTTGGCACAAACAACTCTACGAAATACAATGGGAACGCGGCATTTGCATGAGATTTTAAGCGAACGTGTTTCCATATCGGGCACAATGCAGGTAAAAAGAAGAAAAGAAAAACAAAAAAAGAAACCAAATAAGAAAAAATTTTAAATACATTAATTGCATGTTCTATATTAAGAATTTTTATGATGCTTTCGTGGCTGTTGTCAAAATATTTCACTCATTATTCATAAATTATTTGATTAAGTTGAGGCTTGAAACCGTCGTGCCATTTAGAACAAGAGTTGTCACATCCTACTCGCCTCCCTGCTTTCTGGTTTATTTTTATATTCTTTCGCCCTCCATTATCAATGGATTTTCTGTTCCCGTCATTTTTCCACTCTTTGACACACACACTTTTGAGCATTTGAGTTTCACTTCCCCGATTGTTTTGCTTAAAAAGCAAATCATCCCAGCCTTATAGATGGGAAAGTTTTACTTTTAATCGCCAAAACGAACGCAGCTTAATTGTTGCATTTTTTGCGGCCCTTAAGTAGATTTGAATGTTTATCGTAATCGTTTATAATCGTTGCAGTCCGATATAGTCCAGAAAATTCCGGTAGTAATTTGAATAACTTTAATGATTATATATTTAATGACACTATACCTACGGAGATATCCGTTCAACTAATCGGTCGCGTCGATTATAATAAAGTTAAGCTAAATTTTCTATTTTTCTTAACTTAACTTACACCTGAAAGAAACTGAGTAGCCTTGGCTTCGATTTAATTTTTTCGCTTTACAAGAATTTCAAATTTTGGAAAACTAAATTCGAAAATCTAAATGCTAAGCAAGAGCTGGCTAAAGCTTGGCTTACGATATGACGAAGTTTTTGGCTATGACTTTTAACTAACTTTAAGTGAAGGACATTCAATCGAATTGGGGTAATTTATTCCCATTTACTTTATTTTTATACCCATCATCGATGGATGAGGGGCATAAAAATTATTTTGTCAAAACTTTTGCAACGCCCAGGAGGGAGCATCAGGTGTAAACATTCTCCTGGCCGCAAGAATGAGGCTATCAATTTAAAATTTGGCAAAAACGTTGGAAGTTCTTACACACAGGCTGGTGTTGAAAGTGGGCCGTCTGTCCACCTGTGTAATGTTTATTGTACACATTCCTTCGGCTTGGCCTATCGACTTAAAACATTGGCAGAAACATTGGAAGTCCTTGCACAACAGGCTGGTATTGAAAATGGGCCAAATCAATCTACGAACAAGCCCACAGCATCACGTAAACTGAGATAACCTATGTTTTTTAAAAAAGAATTAAAAAAAATTGATTTTTCGCTCATTACTTATAAACAAAAATTTGAACGCATTTGATGCTGTGGAAAGAAATTTACCACGCCTATCCAACATTATAGCGCATTAAAATTTAATTTTTCCAATACCTTTATAACGCACAAACACAATCCCGTCAAGTAGACAAATCCTTGGCCAGTTGCAGATTGGAAATACACCTCAATATATCCGTCTGCTCGTGTATTCATCTATCCGTTTACCCAACTTCGTGGTATCCGTGGTAGCGATTCTACCGTTAGCGAAAATGAAGATATGAAGAAGAAACGTTTATTTTAAAAACAGGAAAAAGCAGCCTCGCCCATTCCATATTATAGAGCGTGAAATCTTTAACTTTATAATAACTTTTGGATTTTAATTTGAAAGGCGAGTAGGAAAACTATATTTGTTCGTGACCGGTCCTTTTGTACCCATCGCCGTCACCTTAGAGAGAAACCAAAACAAGTAAAGAGCTAAATTTACATGCATGAAGAATTTTTTATTCCTATTGAAAAACAGAGGCGTTTTCAGTTCACAACGTAGTGTGGCGCGTGTGCTTCAACCGATTTGGCCCATGTTCAGTACCAATCTGCGAGTAAGAACTTCCAATATTTCTGTCAAATTTGAAGTCAATAGCTTTATTGTTACGTCCAGGTAAATGTTTACAATACACATTACTCAGACGGACGGATGAACACTCTTAAATTGATTCAGAATATGATGATGATCAAGAATATACGTACTTCTGGGCGCTACAAACATTTTGACAAGTTAATGTTATGGGCATGAAGGAACGGTTATAGCATGTGCTGAAAACGGCACACGTCACTGCGGAACAGTTCTGGATGCGAAGAAAAGTGCCAGTGCGTATCAGTCCGGTATTATCAGACAATGTGGAGAGAATATCAATAAAAAAATAATTTTTTTTTTTTTTTTTTTTTTTTTTTTTTAGAATATGAAAGTTATGTCGAACCTTTTTACAAAATAAACAAGTACGAAAATGTTAATCGGTCCTGACCGAATCTTTTATATCCATCATCATTTTCCTAAAAAAAAAAAAAAAAAAAACTAAATTTCCATACCTTAAGGCATTGGCCTGGCCGTTCCCAGGGGTGATGTTTCCTTTTTTCAGAATAAAAGTGGAAAAGTTGCATGATGTATCTGTTGCGTTTTTATGAGTAACGAGCAAAAAACGCAGAAAGCACTGGTGTTCACAGTTTTTTGTTGCCTAGGCATGTAAGCGTCTCCTTTGACCGCTTAAGATTACTTTTAAAGACTTGTTGTCATTGATGTCCATTTCTGCGGACGGGAAATATTAAACAGACGGATGAACGGATATGTTTAAATCGATTCAGAATTTGACGCTGATCGAGGATATATAATCACTGCACTTTGTTTCTGGGCGTTGCAAATCCCTCCACAAAATGAATATATCCCTTATCCTTCCCTTATCCGATGGGTATAGAAAGAAAGAAAATTTCAATTTATAAATATTTCGAAAAATATAAAACATATATAGAACTCATTCATACCTATAGATATATGCAAGTTAATGCTGGGTATTATAAAATCTAATCCAAGCCCACTATACAATTGTTATATTTTAATTTTTTCGAAGATCACTTTTGTAACTCGTACTAAATATTGACTTGAAGCATTATCGGTTCATAATTAAATAATGATAAAAAAAAAAAAAATAATAAAATATTAATTTTTGATATTTTTGTTTTTTCTAAGAATATTTTATGAAATATTTTAATTGTTTTAATTCGAACAATCCCGTAATAATTTCCTTTCTTTTAAATTTTTCAGCTGCAATTAGATGAGGCCACCGATGCTTGGGGTATTAAGGTTGAACGTGTTGAAATGTAAGTAAAGAAGAAAGAGAAAAACAAAAAAAAAAAAAAAAACTTGGAAAATCACAATCAATCACAGTATTATACACTTGGCCTTACATAGTGGGCAAGCGTTGGCAAATCTGTTCACTTTTTTTCATGCAATATTTTTTTCGCCTTCTGTTTCGTTTCATTGGCTTCATTTATTGTTTGCCGTTTTTAAGTAAGGACGTACGTTTACCGGTGCAATTACAGCGCGCCATGGCCGCTGAAGCTGAGGCAGCACGAGAGGCTCGCGCTAAAGTTATAGCTGCCGAGGGCGAGCAAAAAGCATCGCGTGCTTTACGCGAAGCTTCAGAAGTAATAGGGGCTTCACCGGCTGCACTGCAATTACGCTATTTACAGGTAATTCTATTAAGAATATTTCACGCCAAAAAAAAAAAAAAAAACAGAAGAGAATAAATTGTCAATAATTTATTTTTAGACACTAAGTGCCATCTCGGCAGAAAAAAATTCGACCATTGTATTTCCAATGCCAATTGATTTAATAACATATTTCTTGAAATCGAATGATGCTGCCACACAACAACTAGCTGAAGCTGCCATTGCTGCCATGGACGCCACTGATAAACAGAAAACAACTGAAACTGAAAAAACTTCATAAACAACTATTTATTATTTATTACTTATATTTATCTAATAGAATAATATTTTCTTCAAATATTGCGCTTGAAATACCTCAGAAAATGCTATTAGATAATAATAATTGTAACAGTTTAATGTAATTAGCATTAGTTAATTTATAGTATTAAACTAATTGAAAAAACTTTCATTCAATTATTTTTGAAACTTGAAAAATATTCTCTATATTATCACTATCACTTTTTCGCTCTATCTCTCGTACTCTTTAAATTAAAAAATGTCTTTAACAAAAATTCTTATAAGAATCAATAAACTTAGTTTGAAAATCTGCTTAGCTTTACTATATATATATATATATAGATTATCGCTCCATTGCTACAGTAATCAGACCAATCTTAAAAATATCGAAAAAAAAATAAAAACAATTAGATATATATACATACATACATACATACATACAAATATATGCATTTATATACATACGCACTCACATATGTATACGTACATATTTGTTTGTTTGTTATAGCTGTGTATGTATATGTATATATATATATGTACATAGTTAAGTAAAAAGTTTATCTCTCTTATTTTAGAACAATGCTACAAGATTTCTTAACTATCGATTATGTTTTACGAATAAAAATATTCAATATTTTATCTCTAAAATATTCTCTTTATTAAAAGACTTTGGTCTTATATTTTACATATTTCTCTGCCTAAATTAATAATAATAATAACGAATGAGAAAATTATATTTGGTTGTAACCGAATCTTTTATACCCATTAACGTCATTCTAAATCTATTTTATGGAGTGGGCGGAGCTGGTTTTTTTCCATTTCCAAAATAAACGTTTTTATCGCATTGACGTATGAGCGTTGCAGGCGTGGCCTTTTGAAAAGTTTACATACTTTCGAAATTCTTTGTAGACGATAACTTCATTTTACGCTAACGGGAGAATGTTTCCTACAGATACTGTATAGTTGGGCAAACGGACAGACGCAAATACTTACATAAATTGCGAATTCGAAACTGGACACGTATTTATATACTTTATGGGATTTTTGAACATCAACTTAATGAAAAAAAAAAAAAAGCAAAATTTTATACATTATTATATTAAGTTAAGGGCGTTGCCGATGTGTTTCCATTCTTATAGAAATACTACAACAGCCAACATAGAATATGCGATCAAATTTTTTTGTACATTTATCGGTTGTAGTTTATAAGTAATGAACAGAAAGTCATCCCTCTGTGTTGAAAAGTATTCTCAGTTCACGTGGTATTGTATGTGTCCTTTGACCGATTTGGCCCATTTTCAATACCGATCTGCGTGCAAAAACATCGAATTTTTGCTCCAAATTTGAAGTCGATTTTTTTTTATTTTTACGGCCAGGGGTATGCTTAAAAGAGATATTACACCGACGGACAGATGGACAGACGGATAGCGAATGTATTTCAAAAATTTTCATTATCAAATCTCTCTCCCCGATCCGATTCGATCGCGAATAGAATAGAAGAGAATAATTTAAATGGCGGCCAGAAGCATAGATCGCATGCTTGTTAAAATTTTTTCTTATTTTCTCATATGTACATTAGTACGTCTACATATAAGCAAAAAGTCATATGTTGATAAGTCGAAATTCCTGAATGATCTGAAGTAAGACGATTTGGCAAAATCAATGAAATCATCTTCGAAAGTTTTATTAAATTGTCCTACTGACTAAACGATTGGTAGATCAATATCTTATTTGGTTGCTTCTTTCATCGCTTATAGGAATTGGGCGTTAGGTCAGCAAGACTATCAGAGTGGCGAATACCACCAGACTTACAAGACTTAACCATCGATGAAGCGAGTGAATAAAAATGAAATAAAATAAATCTGTATATGAATTTTGAATTTATATAGAGTCGAATACTTAACGCTATGTTAGTCCCTCTGAATATATGCGAGAAAATTGACGGACGTATTGACGGATAATGAGACAAATTGCACCAATGGGCATAAGTTCGAGTCTTTTTCCTGGACATTTCTGATTCTCGTATACTGAAAGTGGAAAACCATTGCAGTGCACCTGTTACGTTGACTTGTGTGAAAATTCAAGTTGAAATTATTTACCATTTGCGGCATTTCACAACGATTTGATTGCATTTCACTTACGTATGCGAAAATGTATAAATGTGTTAAAGAATGGAAATTTTCACTTAGTTTTAAGGGAAATTATTTTAATTAACGCCTTAAAGAATTAATTAAATATTGAATATGTAAACTGATGGACTTGTTTACCTAATGTTTTCAAGGACAATAGTTTAGTAAACTGATGCACTGCGCTATAAAATCATTGAGGTTTCTTTGAGACGATACGATACGATAGTAACTTACGAAATGAATATGAAACGTGAACAAGAATAAATAGTTTTACACAACGCGTATAGTTTTCTGCTAAATAACTTGAATAAATAAATTAATCAAAAGTATTCCTTTCAAAGCAAACATACAACGGATAATGAAATAAATAGCATTGTTTTACTAACAAATGTTTGAATATATATATATATATATACATTTATGTTTACCGGTCGGTGCACTGTGGGAGTTTACGCCATATGTGCATTAGTATGTAATAAATTAATTTTGTTCTTTACATTATAAAAATAACTTTTTTACACAATTTTTTTCATTCACGAGCTGAATTCTGTTTATACAAACGTTTAGCATTTCTTGTAAAGGCATTTATTTTACATATATATATATATATATATATGTATGCATAACGTAAGTGAGTTGAGAAGGAGAATATTTTTTTTTAAATATTCCCTTAACACTAAACGTAAATGAAAATATGGAATTTAGTTGGACTTTCAATGTCCTATCACACAGAACATATTTATCATAGTGATTAACTGTGACATTAGTGAGTGAATTGAAAGCGAAAGATTTTTGATTTATTTTCAATTATTTTCATTTATTTCTATTTATTATATTTATTTAAAAATTGTATTACCCTCTGGAGACAATTCCATCCTTATCATGAACACAACTAATCAAGAGACAACATTAAGTAATGGTGAAATTCGCATTATCTCAGTGCAGCGAGATGACGACTATAGAGAACGCATGCTACGAAGTAATTATTCGCATCTCCTATCCTATCTTATCGACTGTATATTAAATGCTTCAATTTAACTAATTAATTATTTATAAATTTTATTCTTTTTATTAATCCGGCTTTTCATTGATGTGTTACGAAATCGTAGTAAAACGAATATGTAAGTGTTTGCAAAGAAAATTATTCAATAATTTACACTCTATAACTCCAATACACATATATGATTGTTAGATTGTTTTATGCACATTTGTAAGCATAAATATTGCAAACACAATTGATTATTAAACAGCCTAAGACCGACCGACCGACCGACTGACCTGTGTCAAGAGCCTAAAGTATGCACAAATGAAGACGCAATGAAAAGGTAGAGAAAACGACTACATACACCACTTCAGAGAGAGAATGCTTGAATGCTATATAACTTGAAATTATTTCCTTACGATTAGGAATATAAGGAGAAGTTTATCGGCATCATTTTCACTTTGCATTCGAACATTGGTTTTGATAGAGCGGAAAAATGCAGAAAATCGAAGTGAAGATCTGAACGTATCCTTACCATCTATCATTGCGTACTTGTTTAAGCGAGTATCGAAGTTTTTGTAAGACGTCCGAACCGGCAGACGGACGGAAACGCGAATGGGTAAAAAGGCAGTAACTGCTTACTGCTTGAGTGTTACAAACGAGATAATGGCCGTTGTTTTTTTCTTTTATATATATATATATTATATATAAGGATTTTTGGGAAATGCAAATTTTCGATTTTCGACGAAAAACTAAATGTGGAGAAGAAGAGAGTACATCGTGAATAATCTAAAAATTAAATTTGATTTCAAGACTGAACATACACATCGCAAATATTTGTTGTATTCTTAGATGAACGTTTCCTCTCGTTGACCTATTCTGAGTAATAGCGTAATTTTCGCGTTGCAAATTTTATTTAGACACAAGTTTCGAGAAAGAATTGGACATATTCAGCATGAAAATGTCAAGGTGGCAAGATTTGCCTTTAATAACTCCCAGATTTTTATTTATTTTTTTTTTCATTAGCTCACGTTTAGTGTAAGGTAATTGACAAATCACATCACTTACTGATTACATTTTCAGAATTTATCCAAGATTGAAGTCTTAATTTTTACGATTTACGATATGAATCGATTTACAGTTTCATACTAATTATCGATATTTATAGGATACCTTGGATGATTGTTAAAACAACGCCAGTAGCGATATGCATAGTATATATGCTTTGTACAGAATTTTCAATTCGAATTTTTAAATGTTACGAACCGTTAAGAAAATGAATGTATCTTGATCTTTTAAATACATAGTCGTGCACTATATATGTTATAATAGTTTGTATGTATAATGCGATGAGAAACTTAATGAAATTGCATTTATTTTGAGAGTGGAAGTGCACTAAAACAGTATTCGTATTTGCAGAGCATTCGAACAAGACCGAGAAAAAGTTTTAGACAGACACACGCATACACATAGCCAAGTGGAGTCACAATTGTACATAAGGGATGTTAGCAGATTTGCGAACGATTATTGTGTTATAAATTTTCGCGAAATAAATTAATTGATAGATGTTGTCCTCCTAAATGCACAAAATCTATCGCTTTGAAAAAACCGTTCTTCACGGCTAAGCGTTTTCAAAAATGTCTAAAATTGTCTAAAGAGAAAGCATTTGTTTTATTATTTTCGCCATTACTGCACAGTCTCCTTAAGGAGTGATACAATTAGTCAAACGCTTCTATAGCATTTCAGTAACCTTTTGTCAAGTTCCTCAAAATGCAATACAGTTTTTACATTGAGCCTAAAGCGTCCATTGAAATTTATTAACAGATAGTGGATCGTTAAGGCGAGGGCCAGCAAATCGATCGAACTTCTACTCAGACACCAATTTGTGACTCAATTTTTTTGTTTCTCTTGCTGTTGGCAAAAGCTCCACATAACGTAGAGCCAGCTTTCTCATATCGTATTTTTAATTTGATATCTGATAAATCTTTTCTTTGGAACGGTCTTCTGTCATTTCTCTAATTTTAATACCTCAGTCTTATAGCATAATTCTGTGTACTTGAGGGACATATTTTCATTGATGGTTCTTCTAGCCTTTTGGCCGTCACTACTAGTGTAGCTATTTAGCTACCCAGGATTTTACTGTGGTAAGCTATGATGCAGAGTCTTCGTACACAATGTTTGACTGATCTTTACTTTGTATATACCGATGTATTTCCTTTCAAAAATAGATATTTAATAATGAATTCGTTACTCAATTATTTTCGTTTTCATAAAAAACACACACATCACTTAAGCGATTGTCGAACAGCAATTGTGCGTCGAAAGGGCTAATATTTTGTTAGATACTTAACAGTGAAATTTTGTGAACACATACTGTCATCTTAATGCTTAGGTTGGGAACTACTCCGGCAACCTATATATATACATTATCTAAAATCTGCATAAATCAATTAAACGCTTGCTCATGAATTATTGTTACCGTTATTTTAGTAGAGTCGCAAAAGATCAAGTTTAAATCTGGTAGATGAGAAAAAATGTTAGGATTCATGTGCTCAGATATCAGATGCTAACAAAAAGATAATAATATTTGACTTAGGTTGAGCTTCCTTTTACTTGCTTATGATATGTGATTGCAAGACAAGAATATCGAATCAACACACTATTATAAGATTTGATAGCGCTATCTTATCGGTAATTTTATTTGAAAATTGAAAATTTCCATCTTTAGATATTCCATCTCATTTGTATATGGTTGCGTGGTAATGGTATACTGGCGCTTAAGCCCTATTAGCTAATTTTTGATTTTGCAATAGAAAGCTTATTTTGGGAACATTTCACATCGAACTGGGAAATAAAGCTCCTGCATTCTTGCACGCTATAGTTTATGCATTTAGATTGGAAACAACCTCATGGACCTTAATCCGAGGTGGTAAGATAAGAAGAAAACGTTCACATCCTCTTCTATTTAAAAGGCTTAATATAATTGTAAAAAATTTTCAAATTATGAATGTTCCAATCTAGACAAAACTATTATGTAATCATGAATATATTTTTCGTATATTTTTCAAAAATTCAATCTTCAATGCTTCGTTAATGCACTTCATTCAAATTTCTGTAACATATTTGCTGTGGAGGGATTTCTTGTACGCATATCCTTAGTGAAACCCATATGCAAAACGTTTCATATTTACAAAGTTCAAGCAAAAACAAATTATTCACAATCAATAAAATCAATTAAAGATCATTAGAATACTTTTTTTTAATATTTATTCTCTACTAACTATTCTCTAACTATTGACAAACAATTCGCTACTATTTGCATAGCATTCATTATATTTCTATAAATATCTGTCATTTTGCTATGTGCGTGTCTATGTAATAGCCTAGCTTTAAAATGCATATAAGTTCGTAAGTAATATGAATGGGAAATGTTCGTTTTCCGCAGATTTGCGTGGGCCAATCATGGAAAATGTTAAAAAAAGCAACTAAGAAAATTATATTCGGTTGTAACCGTATCTTTTCTACCCATCACCGTTATTCTAGAAAAATCAAGAAAAGTAAAGGAACATAATTTTCACGCCCTATAATATGGAGTGGGCGAGGCGGCTTCTTTCTCGCTTAAAAATAAAAGTTGTTATCAGATAGGCGTGCGGGCATGGTTAGAGTGTCCTTGGAAAAATTTTTAGGCGATATCTTCACGCTTCATGCTACAAAGTTACGCAAACAGACAGATGGACAGACGAACAGACGGACATGCTTAGATGCATTCCAAATTTGAAACCGGCCAAGAATTTGTATATTTTATGGGGTTTTTGAAGCTTGATTGTGTGCGTTCTAAAGGTGTTGGAAAAAAAAATTAAATTTTGATACACTATAATATTGGGTAGGCGTGGTGAATTTTATCCACTTTTGTCCAGGTACTGCAGCATCATTCCTATAATATGCATTCAAATTTTTTGTACATTTCTCTGTTATAGTTTATGAGTAATGAGCAAAAAAAAAAAAAATTTTTTTTTTTTTTCCTTTTTTTAAAAACAGAGGTGATCTCAGTTTACGTGGTGCTATGGGTGTGTCCCTTAAAATAATTTGGACCATTTTCAATATCAGCCTGTGTGCAAGAATGTTTCAATGTTTCTGTTCAATTTGAAGTCGATAGGTATGGCCAAGGGAATGTGTACAATAGAAATTACGCAGGTGGACAGACGGACATGCTTAAATCGATTTAAAATAATGATGATGATCAAGAATATTTATACTTTCTGAGTTGCGTGATTTTTCCGTCTGAGCGGTGCAAACGTTTCGCCGAAACGAGTACACCCCTCATTCTTCAGCGATGAGTTTAAAAGTAAACAAAGAAACGATTAAGATAATTTAAAATAACATTTGTTTTTTTTGGATATAATAAATGCATTCAATAATTTTGGCCATTTGTTCACAAAATTTGAATCAAAATAATTTGAATGCTTTTGTACAACATGTTACCATCTTCTCGGCAATATGGCGATCGTGTCGAAAGAACTTTCATTGGTTTGGCAGCGATGCTATCATTGTCGTCATTTTCGCACATCTTCAGTATTTTGAAACCGTTTGGCTGAACAAGTGCTTGTCAGAAGCCACTCATGTATGGTGAGTACGCTGAGTGCGGCATCCGTGCATCCTTCACAACTCTTCCAAGGTGTGGCCGAGTTGTGTCATTCAAGACGTTGGCTTAGCGTCTGTTAACCGCTATTGTTGATCTTTCTTGCAACAACACATTACATCGCTCAATTTGTCCAGTTGAGGTCGATAGATCTCGCTCGGTTTTGGCAGCTCGTAATACGCTACACGTTGCCGCTACCACAGCAAAACTTGATAGCCATGAATATTGCGCTTCGGTGTCGATGTGGATGGAGAGAGGATTGTGATAGTTGCCTCAATACATCACAGAAAACTGTTCTTCTTCGGATTGGCGTTTTTAGTCAATTCGTAAAGTAGCTAGTTTTTCTTCTTTTCGGACCCTTTCCTTCGCAAGTAGACATCTACAAACAATTGATTTATCAAATGCGAGGCTATTCGATAGTCCTTTGAGAATATGAGCTTGAGGTTTGGTTGGTCCTTCAAGCCTTTCGTTATCATTGATATCAGAATCGCGATTTTTAAAAGTTTGAAACCAGAGCCGACAATTGCAATATGATGGGCCAGCATCACCATAACTTTCTAAAAGTGTTTGATCGTCTGCTGATTTATTCAAATCGATGAACAAAAGTAATGAATGTCGAAAATGCAACTCTTAGCGTCTGTATGCAATGAATAACTCAATAATGCTAAATTGAAAAATGTTATTTTGGGTAAGGAAATGTCGAAATAATCGCATTTAAACGTTACATACATTGATATTTTGCATTAATTTATCAATTTTAACCTGTCGAAGAAGTCGCTGGCTTAAGTGAACGGAAGCACTTAATATTATCTGTATAATTAACGTTAGTATTATTAGGCCTGTAAAATAATTCTGACACCTCTTAGCCAATGTATTATAAATAATCATGAATATGTATGCGTGTGTCCAAGTTAATACATAAAATTTAATTGAAGTATGTGGTTACGTTTGAGTTTATTAGAAATTCACACGCTAAATCTACTGCTATGATTGAGTCTAAACAAAACAATATCTGTCAATTGGTGTACGTGTGCTTCGGTGAAAGGTCGCGCTTGTCTCTGCGCTATTAAAAAATAAAAAATAAAAATAAATAAAACCTAATAAAGCCGTTCTCTTTTCTCTAGAAGGCGCCATTTATTATTAATACCCGACTATTTGTGAATGCATGCACGTGCATGAATAGAGCAGTTTATGTATTAATAAAAAAAATTGTAAATTTCATATGAAAGCACTTTATTGATTTCCTTTACGGAAAAGTTCCGATTAACTAACTGCTTGTATTGAAATTAAAATGAGTTATGGTAGTGCTTCAAGTATTAAACCCATTGTTGGTAAATTAAGATATAAAAGAAATTTCTTCTTTTTTTTGTTTTTAATGATTTCAAGCAAATTTTTATTTTCAACGAACATTAGTCATCGGAATAAAATATGATTTTTTTTTGTATTTTTTCTTACATTTTCTAGCCGAATATGATGCGAATGATAAAGCACCAACTTTTGGTAAACTGTTACATTATTTGTCAATTGTTTTGGTAATACTTACGGCACCGATCAGTTTTTTCATGTGTTTCAAGGTTTCTATCTTATTACTTAAGTATTTATTATTGCAAAAATTTTAAATCATTTCTTCTTTTTTTTTTTTTTTTTTTTACAAAATGTTTTAATAGGTAGTCCAGGAATATGAAAGAGCAGTCATATTTCGTTTGGGTCGTTTATTACAGGGAGGCGCCCGTGGTCCTGGTAAGTAAATATTTAAATTAAAAACTAAAACAAAAGATGTTTGTCCTTCTGTCCTTTATTTCATATTTCATTTTTATATTCTCTCTTCATATGCAGGAATTTTCTTTATATTGCCATGCATTGATACCTATGCTCGCGTTGATTTACGAACACGTACTTATGATGTGCCACCGCAGGAGGTAAGAAAAAAAAAAAAAAGAAAAAATGAAAAGCCCAAGCTCTGCGGAGATTTTCCATTCCAATAGATATCTTTAGTAAAAAAAAAAAAAAAAAAAAAAAATAAAAAATAAAAACTAGGAGACCATCATTTAATCGATAAAACCATTTAGAAAATTTTACATTTGCTTTAAGACGAATTTGGGGATCATCTTTGAATTAAATAATTGCAGCGTGACGAACGATCGACATCTTGACATCTCTTTATTATATCAAATACGTCGATCAAGTAATACCGCTTCAAATATCGATTTTCTTGCGCCCTTATATTTAAAGTATGCACATGTCGCAAATAGCTCTTGTTTCGGTTTTATCATAATGACTTTAAGCTCATGAGAACATTTTGTAATTGATCAGCCTTGGTCATGATCGATCGGTTTTCGAGTAATCGCAGTATTTTTTTCCCTTTTTCGCATATCTCGAAAGATTGGGACGCGACAAATTTCTTCTGCCGATTCGTATTAAAACGTTCGATGACCATGGCGATTGCGGGGAACGTAAATTGGCGGGTTGGCGTAAACTTTGCAAACGTTGTTGAATTTTATGCTATTCCGTTATTAAAGACTAGGGTTTCGTTAGTAGCAATATGTAACGAATATTAAATAGAGACTAGAAAGTTCATATTAAACATAATATATACTAAGAAAATTGTATTAAATTTCGGACAGATAGGGTGGGATTCATTTCACTTGCCAGTCGATTTTCTGGTTAAGTGACTATGTCATATTTTCAACTTGAAGGTATAATATCATCTTCATCATGCTTAACAGGTTTTCTGGCACTTGAGCATTCATTCATCTTGCAACATTTTAAAAATGAAGTGATCAGTGTCTTTTCCGTTTGTCTATCCATCACTCTCTCCATCACATCAGCAGCATTGTTTTCTTGATTTTTAACCGTAAAGTTAAGTAGTACTGTATCTGTAATACGTAGCCATAGAGGAGAATATTTACGTTAAAATAAATGTGCAAACAGGTAAATGTAGGTAAATATGTTAAGCGCATATATATAATATATGTGGAATATTTGGATATTACTGGGATGTCATAAATGGAACGATAAACTTAGGATAACGTCTTTTAATGGTGACAATTTTAAAAATCACAAAATGCTATAAAACAGAAAATAGAAAATAAAAGCAATAATAACAAATTATGTGGCAATTCGTTGCTCGCTCTCTATCAGGTTTTAACTAAAGATAGTGTAACAGTTTCTGTTGATGCTGTGGTCTATTATCGTGTTTCGAATGCAACCGTTTCTGTGGCCAATGTGGAAAATGCTCATCATTCGACACGTTTATTGGCACAAACAACTTTACGTAATACGATGGGTACGCGCCATTTGCATGAGATACTCAGTGAGAGGCAAACAATTTCGGGCAATATGAGGGTATGTGAGTAAGACAACGAATAAATAAATAAATAAATAAACGAATAAACACTGAATAGTCCGATTAAGTATAGTATTCTTCTTCTTCCTATTACATTATTAGGTGCAACTGGATGAAGCCACCGATGCATGGGGCATTAAAGTTGAACGTGTTGAAATGTAAGTTTATATATGGAAAAAAAGAAAAAAAAAAAAAAAAAATTGAAAATAACAGCTATTTATATTATTATATATTAAATTTTGTATCCGCAAATGTTATTACATACACCACACGTACTTGGCACTGGTACTAATAATCTGCTAATTATGAGCTTATCAGTTAGTGTACTTAAGAGGCGCCGTCAGGCCGCTTTCGGATTTAACATAGAATATCCCAACAATTATAATTAACTTATTAACAAGCGGATCGATAAACGTTAGCTGCATGAATAGATTATCACATGCTAGTCAAAAATATTTCCGCAATATACATATGATATTATTTATCAATTATCTACACTATACTTGCCGTAAATTTGCGATGGTCCGTTTCGAATTTCGCTTTTATGCGAATTTCAAAATGGACACTTCCTGTTTACTATTTCCTTGTTTTATTCCTTTCGCGTGCGCTAAGTTAATATAAGTTTTTTTAAAATAGTAAAGATGTGCGTTTGCCAGTACAATTGCAACGAGCTATGGCCGCCGAAGCGGAAGCGGCCAGAGAAGCTCGCGCTAAGGTCATTGCAGCTGAGGGTGAACAAAAAGCTTCACGTGCATTACGTGAGGCCTCGGAAGTTATTGGTGATTCTCCAGCCGCCTTACAATTACGATATTTGCAGGTAATGGTTTTAAACGTTGTTGTTATGCCTCAATTATCAATATTAATATTATTCCCGTCTGTTTTGCGTACTTGTGCATACATTTTTCAGACGCTCAATACCATTTCAGCGGAAAAGAATTCTACTATTGTATTCCCTTTGCCCATTGATTTGCTGACTTACTTCATGAAAACCCATGAAGCAGCAACACTCTTTGGCAATAACAATCAACAACAACTTTCTGATATGCAGTCAAGCATGTAAACAGGATGCTAACGAAGCGCACCGTAGAATTTTATGTATTGCAATTTTATACAATACATACCATACCGTATATACGCATAAATACTTGCGAACATTGATTGAATTTTATAATAAAAAGAAAACCAAAAAAGGAAAAAAAAAAAAAAAAACCAAGTAAAAAATAGAAGCGAAGGGAAAAAACATTAAAGATATAAAATTAAATTGAATTCATATGACAGCCAAACAAATTTGAAAAAACTGAAAACAGAAAAATACCGGAAAATAGATAATAACGAGATACACAAAAACTATTTGTTCACAGGCATTGTCCTTGATTGATTGTATTGGCCTTTTAGGAAAACTCATAATTTTATCATAATGGATTTTTATTTTCTAATAGCTTTGCATTGTTTTGCAAAGACTCGTACACACACGCAAACACAAGCGCACACTATATAAGACTAAAATAAAGATCGCATTTTAATAGCTTTGAACTTGTAAATGCAATTTGTTTAACATTTCATTAAAGATTCGGTGATCGGTTTTGAATTTTCACATATTTATCGTCAGTAAGGCTGCGCAAAGCATATGCTTTGAATGTCCCAGATTAATATAAAATCTCAGAAGGTAGTAGCGTAGTACAAATGTTCTTATTATAACGACAATATTCCTAGACGTACTTATGAAGTATCTGTTGTTCGGCTATTCTAAGGATTCGGTTAAGAAAGTTCTTAACATCTATAATTTCATTATTTACTCGCTAATATTGAAGTTATTCACATCATTGGTGGACCAAGGCTTAAAATATTTCCCACATCATCATAGTAAATTTAATTTTATTTACATAGGATACGGTGTCAATATATGGATATATGGATATCAATCAATCATAATGCCCGCCCATCTTATACTGCGACACTATTACAAACTTAATAGGTGCACTAATAACTTCATTATATTAATGCATTCTTAACGAAAATATATTGCTTAACAAAATTACTTATATACGTTAGTTAGTCTATTAATAAGATGCGTTAAGTTTGTTTGTTTTTTCATAAAGCTAATCTGAAAAGATGTGAAATGCATTGACAAAAATGTTGACTATAAAGAGCAGAATAATTTATTACAGTTGCACTGCAAGCAAAGATAGCTCTGAAATTATTTAAAATTTAATACAAACACATATTAAAATCTTGCACATGTAAAAAGCTTTGCTTATTTTATGGTTGATAACATTGAAGATTGCGTTCTTGTGAATTGTATAGAAACCCCCATGACGTATGAGTGTTAAATTAATATTATTATATTGAATTTATAGCTAATACGTCACTAAGGGAAAACACATTTATCAAAATTTAAGTGTTTTCTCTTTTTTATACCCATCACAGACAGCAGGAAGAGTATATTCAATTTGTCAAGACGTTTGCAACGCCAAACATTAACTTTCTCTGAAAAGTATGCATGTGTATTATTGATTAGCATCAAACGTTGAATTGATTTAAGCATGTCCGTCTGTCCGTATATAATGTCTGTTGTTAACGTTCTCCTGGCCGCAGAAATTAAGCTAACGGTTTTAAATTTTTCAGAAACATTGCAAGTGCTTGGAGGTAGGTTGGTATTGGAAACAGGCCAAATTAGTCTAAGGACTCGCACGCAGCACCACGTAAACGGAGAACGCCTCTATTTTTCAAAAGGAATAAAAGTCAGTTTTGGCCTCATTAATCCTAAACTATAGCAGATAAATGTACAAAAATTTGTAGGCATATTGTATGGGTGATGCTCTAGCACCTGGGCATTTGTGGAAAAACTTTATCACGCCTACCCAAATTTAATAATCTAACAAAATTGAATTTTTTTTTCCCCATACCTTTATAACGCACAGAAGCAGACTGCAAAAGCCCTATATAAAGTATATACATTTTGGTCAGTTGCAAATTCGGAATGCAGCTAACCATGACGGTCAGTTCATATCTTAATTTGTCCGTTCGCATAACTGTGTAGCAGCTGTGGTAAACATTCTCCCGTTCGAAAAAGTTAAAATTTCGTCTACGAATTTTCAACAAAACTCATGAACACCTTTGATTTTTGTGCATTTCGTGCTTCTTACTCATAACACTATATAAAATTTTCAGTTTTTTTTCTGAAAATAGAAAAAAATCACCTACTCGACCGCCTTTCTTTTTTTAAGGCCACCGTGACGGGTATAAAAAATTCGGTCATGATCGAATATAATTTTTTTACTTGTTCTTCTTCTCACACATCTTTGGCAGTCGTCACGTTTGCCAATAGCTTCGAAAACAAATCTCATTTTTCATTTTAACACTTTGCCCAAGTCGTACGTACACGTAACCATAATGACAGATGTGTTTTCTTCTAAAGGCAATGTCTCAAGTCAAAATTGAAAAGGCATTGAAGAAAAATGAAATTTGAAAAAAAAAAATGCACTTATCGCGTATGCGTATGTGTATGCGATTATTAAACACTTCCTTCAAACACCTCTTGAATATGTATTCACTTTTTTAAGCAAGTAAGAAAATTATATTCGGTTACGACGGATTCTTTTGTACCCATCACCATTATCCTTATACAAGATTGCTAAAAAGTCATATATATATAAATAAATTTGCATATTCTATAATATTGAGTGGGCGTTACTCATTTTTGATATTCTTGTAGAATAATTTTGTGGAAATTTATACCCATAAAATATATACATATATATATATATATATATATATATATATTGTACTTTATGAGCAATAAGCAAAAGATACGGAAAGCAAAGGTGTTTGCAGTTTTGGCTGTATACAGGTGCGGGCGTTGTAGGCGGGTTCTTTGACTTGCTTGCATCGTTTGCTTCCTGTACCACAGATACTACACAGTTGTTTGACGAACAACAAATAAACGCATTAAGTGACGGACATGCTTCAATTGATTCCGAACAAAACTTCCTTTTGGGCGATGCAAACGTTTTGACAAAATGAATATATCTCTTATCCTTATAAAAACCGAAAATCTTTCATTTATTATTTGCTTTTCGTAGTCCCTATAAATGTTAAATTAAACGTTACCACAATGGCTAACTTGGAAAAGTTTAACAAAAAGCACATGTGTATTCATTTATTAATGAATTTAGTAAAGGAAATATTTTATAATACCTTACCTATCACTTGTGATAATGAAATAATAAGTGCGTGCGAATGTACGCAATGCTCAGAAGGACTAGAGATATAAATCATTTTTTATTATATCTTCTCGATTCAAAATAAGTTTTTAAATTGATTTAAGCTTGTCTGTCCGTCAACAGTTCGTCTTTCAATACGTCTTATTAAAAGAAATATATATAGTGTGGCAGGGTCCATCTACCTAAATATCCTACACCGTTTCGCTTAATACTGTCATTCGTATCAAGGACTTTTCAAAATGAGGTGTTGCGAGGAAAGTGTCTTCAATCGTGACAAGTAAAAGCACTATAATGGGTCCCAGATTATCCTATATCACCCTATAGTTATTCATATTCATATAACGTCCTTTCAAAATAATGCTTTACATTAGCAGTGTTCGCAAGAGTTAGTCCTATCCGAACCATTTTCAATGGCGTTCGTGCTTGCGCCAAGACACGTCGATGTACTGAATTGCATTGAAATATCTTGAAAATGACGATGGCGTAGGTTAAACAGAAGAATATTAAGACGGACAAGCGGACCGAAAGACAGACAGGCTTAAATGTTATAATATTAGATAGATTTAACTCAACTCCTTCTCGGTGGTGCATACGTCTGCACAAACTTATCATACCCATACACCTTACGGTGGTGTAGGGTAAAGATAACGATAGAAACAGTAATAATTGCTTTTCGCGATAGATTTTGCGTTTCACCTAAGCCGACCATTACTAATCCTGTTGCTCATAGTATTTAAATAATTCTGGCTTAAATGTGCTTACATTGAGTTGTATTGCACATCGGAGATGTGATTGTGTACAATGATAGTAAGTCAATAAAATGTAACATATTATTGTGACACATCACACTCACATTAGTATATATATATATATATTTCATAATTGAAAGACTGAACGTTGCTTTAAATAGGTTTCTCTAAGTCCTAAGTTCAAATTTATTTTCATTTGTAGAGTCGAGCTCTATGGCTTGGCTCTATGGTAAAAGCGCCAAGTGATTGGAAATTTAACACTTTATAGTATTTGCATCGCTTAAGAATAGGCTGCTTATTCGTAATTTTTCAATATTGGATTTTCTAAACATTTACATACACACCATCATATCTTTAGTTTTTTAAACGCTTTTGGTTCTCTCCAACGGTCCTCGTTGAATTGTTCTTTCAATGATCTTTACATCTTTAACCAAAAAGAAAATTACATCGAATATTAAAGTTTTATGTTGATATTTAAAATATAAAAAACACCATCGAAATAATGAGATTACACTACAATTGTTGTATTCATTGCCATTGGCAACTATTCGCATATCTCAACTATGGAGTAACATTACGCTAGTAGTGTAAGCTAAGCATAGTTACGATAATTTCACAATTTTACAATGCACTGACGAGCAATAACACAAACGACGAGATTATTAATCTCTTAATACCTGCGATCACATATGGGGACGTCTAGTTTTTTTAAACTATAACTACTACTCCTAAAAAAAAACAATAAAAAACCAAAAATTTATCTTCGGTTGGATTCCTCATCCGTAAAAATAAAAACAGAAATCTACTTTTATGAATTGCTTACTACATATACATATATTTGATTATTGTAAGAGTTGTTCCTTCACTACTATTCCATCGATTAAGTAAGTGTCTGTTATTTGATATGGCAGTGGAAGTCCGCTTATAAATTCTCAGTTTATAATTAAGTTTTGAAATTTAAAATTCGCCCGTTTAATAATGTTTAGTTGTATATATATATATGTATATCTGGTTAGATCATTAAGGCCGTTCGTAGGTTACTAAAAAAATTTTCAAAAAATCAAATTAGTTTTTATTGCCTTAACGGATGCCCTAAATAGTCAGGAATGATACAAGAAAAAAAAGAAATTTCGATAGAAAAAAAGTTTGATTGTTCGCACATATATTGTATGGCTATATGCGGGCCCTTAAAACTTTATATGCATTTTTCTCGCAGGGAGATTTTTGACAACGGCCTCTCAAAAAACAACTACAACTTTCATGTTTTTTTTTTTTTTTTTGCTGTGCCTTCATTGATGGAAGCCCACAGAGCTTCTTTAGCTGAAGATACCTCACGAGAATGCAGCCAGTATTTCTAGGCTGTTACAGTCGGACATGGGCAATACCCTTAAGTTAATAGAAATTTTTGAAAAATATATTTAGGATTTTAAGATAATTTTACCAAGATTCACAAACAAGGCAAAGTATAAATTCCAAATACGAGTGAATAATAATATCATGCAAATCTGACTGACCAATAGGATTAATAGATCTAAATAAGAAAAAGCCTTAACAAGGACATAGGTTTGCTTGAGAGAGAGAGAGAGAGAGAGAGAGTAGGTAAGAAAAATTTGGAGCCTTTAAGAAGAATGAAAGTCTTTGAGTATTTCAATTTCTCTTAGCTTTGTTAACACCCTACATCAATTGTAATGCAAGGTTACATTAATATATTTGTACGGGTATAAGTAACACGCAGAGGGACTTACGATAGACGCAAATTATCACTATACCGATCGATTCAGAATCACTTTCTATGTTTGTCTGTCCATCTGTCTGTCTTGTATTCTGTCATGTTTTGCCCCATGGACATACGCTATTGAGAATGGCTCGGATCGGGTCACTTCTAACACAAGGCTTTAATATTGAAAAGTCATTATACGAATGACTACTGTAGGGTGATGTAGGATCTTTAATGGTACTCTGTGACCCACTATAGTTTTTTCAATTGTTTTCAGTATTTCATGAAACAAGAGAAAATCAAGATTTCAAAAAAAAATTTTTACTTTTAATCTGAATCTTACAGTTGCTAATGCATTATTGATCATGGATTAACATATTTATTGCTACTAGGAATTCTCTTTTTATTTCTTTTTATTTTTTGTGTTTTTTTTTTTTTCGGTATTACTTATGCTGATAATAACAAGAGCGAAAGAAAAGAAAAATAATTCCTTATATGACATTCTTTGATATTAAAAGAATAGCAATCACATACCACAAGCTCGCAGATCCTTATATCAATTTTTAATACTAAAATTTGAACACGAATAACAAAGCAAGTTGCTACCAATACTGTTCAGAGTAAGTAACATATGTTGGTTTATATGTTAATATATATATATATGTACTGTAGATGTGCATCATTGGACTGCTAAGATGTCTTTGTTTGTATGACAATGATGACAGGAAACAATGACAATAGCGATATTGCAATCATTGTCAGCTTACCAACTGCAAGACAACCAATATATAAAGAACAGCAAAAGAATTATAAAATTGATGTTAATAGCTATCATATGCACATGCATTACAAACGTTCTTATGCATGCATTGGCAATAATGTTATGCAATATCGATAATTGTCGATAAAGGAACGGTAAGGAAAAGATGCGCTAATTGTGAGTTTTCACAAAAAAATCATCTACCACCTATCTCACGGCAACGCAGAGTTTAAAATACAGGTGATTATACAGGTAACATATGTTATTATTATTATTATTATTATTATTAATTTCGCCAGAGAAATAAATTCTAAGACTAAACTCTTAAAAGCACTAGCATCTAAGGCTATCGGCTTGTAAAACATATGTTAACTTTTATATACATATATATATATATATATATATATACATGTGGTTTTTGTGGTAGAATATATATATATACATATGTATATGCGCGCTACAATTATCGATGTGGCTTTTATTAATGCTTTTTTTGGTTTATTTTTTTTTTTAACATCAATTTCACAGATTTTTGCTACAATTTCGTTGATTTTGTTTTTTATATAAATGCATTGCATTTTTGTTTTTTTTTTTTTTTGTTTCTTCTCTTTTATGTATGCTGACTACCAATGAAAATGTTACACTCCATTCTTCATTGCCTTTGTATCAGGGGTAAATGCATACAAACGATATCATAAAATATAATAATCTCTTGATCGACTAGGACTAGGTTGTCCATCCTTGATCTATCCTCTTTAAGACTTATTTTTCAATTCGATCTGTCTTTTTCCTTTTTCCTTACTACATCTCAAAGTGGAAGTACTTTTAAAAAACAAAAAAAACAAAAAAACGCTCATAATAATTAATTATTAAAGCAGTGAATATATGCGATCGCACTTCCATTCCTTCTATAGCTGGAGTATACATATTTTTTAATGCTTTAATATGCTTCTTTTTTAGCATTTTTTAGAATAAAAATTTTTAACTTTACATTGGATCCGCAATGATTTTGTAGGCAACAATAATATGCGACTTGAAATTTATAAAATTATCCGTTCGCTTACTATTAACTTTTCATTTTTTTTATTTTCATGTTTGAGCATTAAAGTAGTTTTGCTTTGTTGCATAGTAGAATTTATTCAGCATTTACTATTTCAAGTGCAGCTCCTTTTGTATAGATTTGTGGGAATTTTTTGCTCATTTTATGAATTGATTTCCCTTTTTCGTGTTCTCAAGTGTTCAATAAAATGGTAAAAGTTGTTTAACAAAAACAACTTTACGCTTGTTTGATTGTTATGGAAAATGTAGTGAGTCGATTTCTTTTTTTTTGGACCATTTTAAAATATTTTACCCAGTTACCCTATGTACTATTGATTCAGAAATTTCATCAAGTTTTTTTTATTGAATATTTGAAAATGTGACGTCAGAAATACTTTTGATTTTTAATTAGTGCAACATTTTAAAGCTCTATAACGCAATAAAGAAAGCATTAAGAGAGAAAGAAGACAAATATATTCAAGATGAAAGAAGCGACGCATATAGTATAGTTAAGCTGGAGTTAAGCTAGAATTTATGCAAACACGAATCGTCGTTCGATAACGCTGTCCGATCACAAAAGGAATTGCGAGGCGAATTGAAGAAGAAATAAGCAAAATATAATGACAGGTGCAGTAAAAGTATTAAGGCGGCGGCTTTCTAACTTTTTGCAATGACGCTTCGTTGTCACAACAATTCTATGCATTCGGAACAAGAAGGCAAGCGAAGCAGACTGAAGAAAAACTAAAAGATTTCCAAACTATATTTTACTATATCTCGCCGAAAGTCATTTTCTGTCGTGTAGCTCTTAACCTTATAGCAATGGAAAGAGAGTAGTGACAAGTAGGTGGTTTGGGCATTCCTGAAAGGATGGCGTTTTTTTTTTTTTTTTTTAAGAGCTTCAGCCGTTAAATAACAAAACGTTTCCGCTTTGCCACATCTTCGTTTGTTCGGACTGCCAATATATTATTTTTTTGAATCAAATTTTGGTCTTTTATCTTAATATTTGCATCTTTCAAAAATCAAATAGTAAGAGCTAACTAACAGATATGTACATTACGAAAGGAAAGATCGATTTTATTAACCTTTTTTGTTAGATTACTACTCAGGATCTCTGGAAGTTACGTAGATTTGTTATGTTAATTTTAGAGCCAATCATGGCCAACTTAAGCAAGCATACTTAAGAAGCTAAAAAGTACGTTTCTAATTATTTTTCTCAATCAGAATGAAGACTACAAAGCTTGACATTACCTAAATCAATAACGGGATAACAGCCATAAGATGAACCGTTTCTTTCAGTATCGCGATAGGACTTTATATACAGCGGGTTATACTTCTTATTAAAATTTCTTACAGCACTTACAGTGCTAAGCGTACTGACGTTTACTTTTCATGAGAGCACTTATGTAACGATGTATCAAAAAAAAAAAAACAGAACTACGCAGTCGAGACTAAAATTTCGTCATAACATACAACAAATGTTTTAAAAAAAATGTCGTCTCACTTGCGAACATGAGTGGTCATAACCCTTAGCACCCAATAGCCCTTTCTTAGCCCTTTATTGGACTCCATTAAAATATCTTGAAAATAACGTCACGTGTACGTGAGCGGCCATTAGAGAAACAGACGGACAAGATATGGTTAAATCTGTTCAGAAAACGATTCTATCGCAATTTGTAGAATAACCAGTAACACTATGCCTAGATTTTCTGCTGGTGGCATACACTCGCACTAGTTTAATATATACTTAGCACAAACTTTGCAGGATGTTATATTATAAGCCTATTTCCGGACAATGGGGGAATGTTTAAAATTATTAGCAATTTGCACGCATCTAAGGACCATGCATATAATTTTTGAATGAAAAAAACGTACATTCGAATGGAGGAATTCGTCTCCTCTCTTGGTATCTTATCGAAATTGGAAGAAAGGCAGAAGAGTGATTGTCTCTCTATATAAGGTATAAAAGGCAGCAGCTTAGGATATTCCGATTATATGCAATCGAATCGGATTCTTTTTCGTGGATGTGATATTTTATATCAGTTGTTTTTTATACAGCTTAAAAAGCATTACACTGGATCTGTATTGCGAAATATTATTTAACCAAATGGCGAATAAAACCGTTAAAGCTCAACACTAAAAATATCGTTCTATTATTATTTTCTAACAACTTAATGATCACTGAATTGGATAAGCCACGTTACCGTTCACTTTCAATTTTTTTATCACGTTCACGTATTTTATCATCACAATTTAATTAGTTGCGTACATACGTTACTAGCTTGTAACATGCATGCGACATATGTTTACATCAGCCAATGCTACTAATTTGTTCGAAATTTATTTTTTGTGTTTTTTTTTTTGTTTTTTTTTTTTTGTATTGTATTGTTATTTATCATGGATGCACAATAAGCCAAAGCGGTACATTTCCGCTCAAGGTGGAAGAGACATAAGGAAAGTAAACTTTACATTAAATGACTGAAAATTTGTTTTCTATGTCAACTCTTTTACAATCAAGCGTATACGTACGCAAATTAATATATATATATATATATATATATATATATGTATGTACATATACGCACGTACAAAGTGTGTCAACATCTGTTTTAATGTGGCATAAATCATGAAATCGTTTTGATTATAATTTATAGGTACGACAATGAATGTATCATATCTGCTTACGTGTATAAATATCTATGAGAGAGAGAGAGATATCTCTTCAATCAGCTACCGCAAGACGGTGAACGAAATGTGGTTAACCATGAACGCAAACCAAGAGATAAAATAGCAAAAAAAAAAAAAAAAAACCAAAACATAAGGGAGAGGCGAGAGACTTATAAAGTTATATTGTTTGCGTGTTGCGTTATATTTGAAAACTTTCATATCGCAACTGTTGAAAAAGGATAATCTCTTTCAAGCTCTAAAGCAAGAGCTTAATATCAAAATTAAATATTGAAAGAGTTTCTTAGTTTAAAGAAAAACTTCTCATTTCCCTTCAGGTGTTATAAATTCTATGTGCGAATATTGTGTGAAGTTGCTTTTCGAAAGTTAATTCAAACAAAGCGGAAAAATGAAAAAAAAAAAAAAAAAAAAAACAACATAAATAAATAAAAATAAATAAATAAAAATAAATAAATAAATAAAAGAGGAAAAAAGCACTACTAACACAATTTATTGTGCGCAAGGTCCAATTTGTCTATAGGCAATTGTCGAATGCATTGAAGAGAGAATCTAGCAGTTGAGAGAGTAATACCCATATATAAGAGATTGAGAGATAGACATAGACATAGAGAGAGAGAGAGAGAGAGAGAGAAAGACAAGAAGATACGCATAGCCAGGAACCTAGGCAATGAGAGAAGCTTGAAGCTTATGTTAGGCCCTTTATTAAACAATTGCGTATAATAACGCAATAATGAATATAAACACTAAATGTATGTACGTGCTTGCTGGTTGCTTTTGCCTCCACGCCGCTTTTGGATGCTTAAGGAGTCAGGCTCCTTTTGTTTTGCTTGTTGTTGCTGTTGTTGTTGTTGTTGTTGCTTTCGTTTTTATACATTTAAAGCATTCAGCATAGGAGACACCGTGCGGCGTAGTAGACGTCGTATAAAATTGAGCGTAGATATGACGCAAAAATGAATTCAGTTGTTAAGTTGGTGCAGTAACAGTAGGACTCATAAGCTAAATAGAACGGTTAGATAGATACACATAAAGCGAGAATCAAAATATTTATACATGAGAGTTGATGTATATTTAAGACACTTGAATACAATTCTATTCAACGCTAGTGAAGTGAATATGAATGAATGAATATTAAGAAAAAAAAAAAAAAAAAAGAAGAAAGAAACAAAAAGAAACGATTCAGCGAAATTTAAAACGACCAAATAAATAGGAATATAAATATTTAAATTGAATAAATTAACAAATTGCGGACAAATCATAATTAAAATTAAGGTTATATGTTTAATAAAAAAAATTTTAATTAGGAAAAAGAAACAATAAATAAGGAAGCAAGATAAAATAATATTAACATATATATATATACATATATATGTTATATTATATATATATATATATATAACATATATATAAATATAAATATAAATATAGATATATATATATATATATACACATTATTAATATATATAAATATATATATCTTTATATATATATCTATATATATATATATATATATATATAGCAACTAACTAAAAAAACCATTTACTCTCGGTGTTGCGTTATTTTGTTTAAGTGCTTGCTTGCGTTTGTGCCTCACTGACTACACTCGACTCGGCCAACCATAAACTCCTTTTAGTTTTGAGTTATGTTGGTGTTAGGGTTGTAAGTGTATGTGTATTGTATACGTATACGTATACGTATACGTATACGTATACGTGTACGTTTATGTATGTGCGTGAGTTTGTGTATGCTGTTGTTTTTTAATTGCACACCATCTTTTCTAAATTAGTGTGTGTCATCGTTGTCGACATTTTCAGCGTCTCTAGTGTCTTCTACGTTGTGTGAATTTAATTACTGGCATTTAAAATTAAAAGAAAAAAACAACCAACAACAACAACAACAACAACAACAACAACAACAACAACAACAATTACAACCAAACCTAAAGAAAAACTCTAATCATTATATTTGAGTATAAGTGAATAGGTTTGTGTTTGTATGAGTTTGCGGTTACACTAATTTACAGCATCACATTTGTGTTGACAACGCCACCATCAAACGAACGAACACCATAGCAAAGCAAATATCAGTGGAACACAATGCCAGATACGATTTCTGTTATAGATCACAGAAGAAGTAAGTAAGACAAGTATCTTTTTCTATTGCAAACACATGCAATACTACGTTTTACGCTAAAGTTTTACCTACGTGTGTGTTTACGTTCATATGCACAGTTCATATGCATTAGGAATGATGCAAAAACCTTTTTTTTTTTTTTTTTTTTTTTTTTTTTTTTTTGGAATTTATTCGCAAGATCAGTGCCAACAGGAAACTGTCGTATTTTGATTTCTCATCTCACGTATTTCAATGTTTGGCATAATTTTTGTTTTTGTTTTTTTTACTTTTTTTCCTAAAAATGCTTTTTCTTTCTTTCTTTCTATTTTGTATTTTTGGTAAGTGG
Organism: Glossina fuscipes; assembly: GCF_014805625.2. Taxonomy (NCBI): domain Eukaryota; kingdom Metazoa; phylum Arthropoda; class Insecta; order Diptera; family Glossinidae; genus Glossina; species Glossina fuscipes. Next base: position 43,803,053 of record NW_023998415.1, on the reverse strand, counting down.
ATGATCTGTATTGTTAGACACTGTACTTGTGTACTTACTTATGCGTAAGTACACCGCAATTTCTGTAATAGAAGCACAATTTAGAAATATTTATGGCATTTTAATTACGCACTTAGTTTGTAAATAAATGGTTAAAAAAAAAAAAAACGACAACAACAACAAAAAAAAGAACAGAAAGTTAGTTTGCTAGGCATCGAGCAAATCTTATACATATATAAATGGCTTTCAAGTAATTATTACATTGTGATATGTGAGCGAACACCTTTTAACCTCACACTTGTAACGAACTTATCGATATTTTTGCAAGTACTTAATGTAAATTAACGTTTACCTCATAAGTATAACTTTTTATAATTAATAATAACAAAAAATTACATTAAAAAAAAAAAAAAAAAAAAAGTAAGCAAAGATGTGAACTTTTAATATTCACCGATCGAATATGTCCAAAAAAAAATAGATTTGGCGCTAAGATATGTAATTAATTGAAATGAATTGATTTTTTTTATCTAACAACTATGAAGTTATCGTAAAGAAAAATAGCAAACAATGATATGACGGAGTTCACAAAATAAAAAAAAAGATAATCAAATAAAAGAATCGAGTACGTTAGTCAACATATGGATAAGTGAATGGGGAATTCTTACTACTACTAGACTGGCTAGACGCGATTTGCCATCTTGCCAACTTGAATATTTCGCTTGGACAACATATTCTTGGATATGATTTTATTTTTCCTATAATTTTTGCTTTTTCACCTTCACTTTCAAGCCTCCAGTGTCCGTGCTTAGTACATTTATTACCTCTAACTAAGGTTCTTCATCATTTTCTTGATGACGTAAACGCTTGCTTTGTTTTTTTTCTCAGTGCAGTCGAATTGTCAATATTATGTACATCAAGCTTGTGTGCAGTGGTCATCGACGAATTAATATCACGAGCAAAATTGTTGTTGGAAGAGTGAAGTGCTCCCGTATAGATTGAGGCGATTAAGAGCTTGGTCCAAATATACGCTGCGAGTATTTCTTCCTCTAGAGTTGCAATATTTTTTTTTTTTTTTTTTTTGCCCAATTCCTAGTTCAAATTGTAACCATTCCTTAAATGTGTTTTAAATCAATCATCTCGTGATTGTTGGCAATTCAACGACGCCATGAAATTTGAACTGATCTTCTGATAGGAACAAAGTTCATCTGAAATCTACTCTTTCTCTCTAAATCCTATCAATTGTCTTTTCATGCAAAACAATTTCTGGGCCCTTGGATCATGATGATGCATGCTTTGCATGCTGTCACAATTACTCGTCAGCTCTTGAATAAAAATCAAACTAATATTCCTTTGTATTGTATTTATTGTCTTTGCTTAATATGACTGCGATTTGTTATTAGCTTTCTGATAATCCTTTTGAACCGTTACTTATATTTAAAGGCAATTTGAACAAACATATACACAAAAGAGGATCCAACAGTTAAAATAATAAACCGAATGAGACGAAATTTCCCGGCAAATGCTTATGAGACTAGCGCGCAAACTAAGTAGAAAAGGTTCGCTTGACAATAGAAATGCGTTTGCATTTGCGTTTCTGAGCATCGTATTGTTTAAACAACTTTGCAATTTTGCTTGAACAAATTGCAAAGTTCTTTTCAATAAAATCGAGGCGCTAGGTATTCGGTCGTGTATCGCATGTACCTCTCAATAAATTTCCTTTTTTCTTTTTTTCCTTTTTTTTTTTTTTGCATAACACAAAAAGAGAATTGAGCGTAGCTTGCTTTCTTCACGCAAAATTAAATTTCTATGTTAAGAGATTCTTTAATAATAAGTTTTGAACAAGTTGTTGAACAACTTTGAAGCATAGACTGAAAAATCAAGTTTCTTACTCACAAAAGAGTGACAGACAGCATGCAACCAAAGCAGTTATTATTTTTATTGGTGTACAAGATTCAGAATAAGGCCACGCACCATATCTGGCTTATCGGCGATACTTTTCATTCTTAATTCTTCATCGCAGCGAGAAAGTTTACTACGTTAAGTAATCGATTCTAAATTCTTCTTTTAAGCGTGAACCGGCCGGCCCTGCTTTTCTCAATAATCTAAGAATGCCCAGTAAACGTTTATACGTAGGCCAAGTAGCTTGTTTCTACAGTAGATGCCATATAAACTGATGTTCGCTTAGAAAAACGTGTGAACGGGACGTTACCCATAAATGAGATTAAGTTTTTGCTTACTTTTGAAAGGATTTCACTTTTATATCAAGACAGACAAATAGTGTGAATATTTCATTAAAATCTCTTATTTGAGTAACAAATCGATAGCGTATGCACCATCCAATCCTGTTTTGTATCTTATATAAGTCTGTCAAGCCTTATTTATGTGCATGTCGCAGTGAGCTCTTTTCACTTCATTTCTTTGGATCATTTTTCGATTGTCATAATTTTTTCTGGCCCTTATATATTCCTTTCTTCAGCCAATTACTCCGCATTTACTCATATCCGCCCTAAGACAGTTCAAAAAATGGCATAACTAATTCTGCAGTGTAGAGTAATAGTGCTTTGCCTCTGTTCCAAGTTCACATAAAAGAATGAAAACAATGCAATATTAACTTTTTTTATATTTAACCAATCAATCCCTCTTTTCTCCCATATGCTGGAGCAGTATTTGCGAAAGCGAAAGAGATTCGTTCATAGAAGGAACACATGGATCTTGTATCGTATACTACGTACTATGTAAAGTATATGAAAGGCATAATGGACATCCGTTTGGAATCTGCCCCTCTTACAATCATCTTTCCGTATTATTCTAAACTATATATCAAGAAACCTGCAACGTAAAAAAAAAAAGCAGAAGAGAGACCCTACACTGCTTCGTTTAATATAGTTATTCGTGTAACGACCTTACCAAGGCAAGGCTTAATATGGCAAGTGGTGGCAAGAGTAGTTCTATCCGAACCATTTTCAATAGCGCTGATCCATGTCGGTCTATCAAGTTTTATTGAAATGTTATATCTCGAAAATGGCGACCTGCAGATTGAATATAGGTTGATAGATAGGCTTAGATGAATTCATAATCATACTCATGTAATAGAAGGCAGTTCTGGATCCGCACAAACGTAATACATATAACCTTATAGCATAAGTTGTTTAGGGTGTAAAACGCTTACTAGGCCAGTTACGAATCCTTAATCCATAATTTCGATTTCGATTGCTCTTACCTGAATTCAGTTTCTTAGTAATGGTAAAAGCGTTTAATGCTGATGAAAAATTTCTATTGTATCTTATTATGATATATATATATATATATATATAAGTAAGGTCTTTTAGCTATATCCATCTGTCCGTATGAACGCTTTCGGACTTTCCAGGATTGCCACATGCCTATAGTGAAAATTCAAATTAAAATTAGACCACACAACTGTTCGTAAAGTGAACTTGTAGTTGCAAGATGTAGGAGTTGAGTTGAATTTCAGCAAATTAAATTTTAAAACATGAACTCAATCATAAGTTATTTAACTGCTTTTTCAACCAATCGGTTGTTTTGCATTGATCTGGTGGTACGCTCGCACTTTATGCTTACATAGCTTCATGGTTGTAAGATAAGGGCGTCCGTTAGCTTTTTTTTTCTTTCACTTTTATTTTTTCACTTATTTATATAATTAATTTAATAGTTTCTTGCTGCTTTCATCTAAAATTTATATATATACATATACACACATATATATATATATATATAGTCTAAGATCTGCATTTTAATGCGCAGATTAGTTTGTACTCGACTGGTAGCAATTGTAGTAGTGAGTCTTATAAATGGACAACTAAATAAATAAATAAATAACAAAAAAAAGGTGAACACAGTGCACGTATTGTATGAGTCCCAAAAATTTATCGATAGCTTGAAATGAATTGGAAACGTTTCGGGGAAGCTTAGTAACCACTCAGGCTTAACCTTTTTTCAATTAATATTCATTTAGGTAAAACTTGAATGTTTGTGAGAATTGTTCCTCATATCGATTATAACGCATTGTATTGCTTTGCCTTTGCCGTTGCCTATGCCGTTTTGCTTTTTGCCTTTTCCTATATTATATGTTATATGGATAGGCCTCCATCTCTGTTAGGAGGATTATTTAGGAAAAGCAATGTTTATATTTTGCTAATAACTTAAAGCATATACTATATGCCTGACATTTACTATATGCTTGTCATTGCTTTGAGACATTGACAAATTAAGGGAAGATAAACTTATACATACAATACATACATACGTAAGGCCAAAGGCGAATACTTGAAATTAACAAATTAAGTGTCAAACAATAGAGCAATCAAGCGCCAAATAATAAACATTATGACCATTTCGTTTGATACATGAACGTTAGCGGTTACGGGTTATCTGACGGTTGCTCAATAATGACCAGATTAATGCAGCTTTTCATTGATTAATTATTTTATATAGTAATCACAGAGAAGCCAGTAATTAATTAACTTTAACATAAACATAGTAGAGTAGAAGAAAGAAAGAAAGCGAACTTCATTAACGTCACTGGAGTTTGGTATTAAGGTTAAAGTAGACGGTTTTTTTCTTGCTCTTTTCGATGAATACATTTTTGTGCAGCGTATGATAGCTTTTTATGAAAAGTTGTTTAGTGCTTGGCTCCCAGCCCGGAAAGGATAAAAACGTTGTTCATTATTATTTAGTTGATATTTTTTGATTATTTTCCGTTCACAAAAAGTTGAAAGCTGATGCTTAACTCTCTATTATCTCTGATCTCCCGGCTTTGGTGTGACAATGAAATCACCAACAAATAACTAAACGTCAAGATAATAAAAAGCGCAAAAAAAAAAACAAAAAAATAATAATAGTAATAATAATAAAGGAGTAACGACTGCTGTTATGTTCAAAATGAAAATATAAATAAAAGAATAAATAATATTTTGCACACAGTCAGGTACGAAAGTGTTTCTAATATTAATTATTAATGACTTCCATTGGCGAAAATTTGCTGAAGCATAATAAAGCAGTTAAACAGTTTGAGTGATTTTGTGAAGATAATGTCCTTTCCAAAGGTATAGCCGTTTATTGCGGGGGCCATAAAAGTTGGTTGCGCGACCTAGAGCATGGTTGATAGTTGCTCCTTGCACTTTGAAACTCCAAGCGGGCCGATGAGTCGAGGGCGTCCAGGAAGTATGGAAAATCCAAAAGTAAGGATATGTTCTTATCTACGAAACAAGTAGTGCCGATAATCCTAATGCATTACCAAAAAAAAAACTCTGTCCATTCACTCCAACACCATATTTGCTCTATTATCGCTAAGCAGGAGTTGTGTGCGTTTCAAGATGCTTCAGTGGAAATGGTTTATGTATGTGTGTGTGTGTGTCTAACTGGTGGGTGCGGCCCAGCGGCGAATAGTCGTCATGGCTGTGGGGCATTAAATAACTGAGAAGGGCTTAGCAGGCCTCGTCTTGCCCCGAGAGGAAGGTATGGTTCATACCAAAACTATTATATCTGGTCCGTCAGTTTTTGTATAGGGTTTCTCGTTTGCAAGATTGCCTAACCACCTGAGGGATCCCGAAAATCATTCGTAAATTAGCCGATAGGTCTACAAATCTCGCTTGATTAAAGCTTCGAGGGCAGGTGCACAGGTCAAGCATAAACACTTTCCGATTACATAGAGTTGATGTAGACATATCTTTGTTGTAACGTCTGGAAAGGAAACGATAAGAAGTGAGCGTTTCACTGTCTAGAGCACAAATGAAGATCACGGATTTGTTTTTTTAATCACGTGCAACGCAGTCATACATAAATTGAGATGATTGAGAGAAGCCGTTTACTAAATTTGTACAACGTTTGCTCACACTAAAGCAAACGTATCTGCCTGCAAGTTGATAAGACAAATGCATGAATTAAAATTCGCATTCTTGCTCCATTCACCCTACACGCCAGATGTAGTCTTCGGCGACTATTGTTTGTTTGCAAAATAGATTCGAGTCAATGCGAAAACTGTAGGGTGTTTTAAGTCGTTCTATTACGAATGCATCGGCAAGTTAATGATTACATCAACCTTAACAAATTAAGTCGTATTTTTACAGTAATTTCTTAGATATCGTACAATTGATCAATGCAATGCCTGTTATAACAACAATATATTCCTAGTAACTGTTTGTGGTAAATTTTCGATCAAAATTGATGCAGTATAAGCGAGGCCGTAGTTGAATGATGCTTACTTTCACTCTTTTGTTTGCGATTATTTTAACGCTCGGCGTTGGATGGACGAAAATATGGACGGACATAAATTGATTCAGAATTATCTGCTAATGTAGACTATGCATACTTTATGGGGTCGCAGATGGAGAAATAAGTCTGAAGTAATCCTATCCTTGGATGATGAGAATAAAATTCGTCTACTATATGATCTATCTAAGCATATACTCGCCAAGGCTTTAATTCCAATCTAATCAATTTGGCTTCGGCTTTCTATCTTATCAATCGTCGTAATCATGAGTGTCATGAGTGAATTGTGAATTGCTGATGGAAAACATATACACTTTACAAGTCTAAAGTACTTGTAACTTTCGATGGCGTGAATGAAACTCTCAAACCAAAACACGCGATAAATTTCCATTTTTTTTTTTCTTTATACTGTAAACTATTTTCGAAAACAATTTAACCCGTAAATAACAAAAAATTTCATCCATAGCTACTACTACAACTAAGATCGAATGTTGTTTCCATGTTTTTCGTTCTAACTATGTGACATAATTTAAATTCAATTTTAAATTTTTGCATGAATTCCAGGTAATGGATACTTAAGATTATCCGAGAAATGGATATTGATATTGTTGTTGTTATCTTCGTTGTACATATATATCAGTCTATAAGTTTTCTTTTTTAAAGTGTATTGTTTTGTTGGCGAGTGTATTTGCTTATGTATATTATAATGTTTGCGCAATAGTCTGTAGAAAGGTATAACACTCACATATGCACACATACAGCTATACAGAATTCATATATTATATTTAGTAACAGCGCGGCAGTTGAGTCGTCGCAGGCATACATACCTGCATGAAAGCACGCTTACATATCCGTATACGCATACAAATGTAGATGACAAACAGAGAAGACTTTCTGCTTGATAATGTACCGAGCGTACGTGCCTTGTTTAAATGTATGTCGATGTGTCATGTTAATATCAGCTTTTGTTTTCTACAGCATATGAAACATTTGATCATCTACACGCACATCCATAAACGTGTAAGCGAATACATGTAATGTGTACATGCGTTTGTGTATGTATTCATCATTCATGTTGCTAAGAATAACATGTTTAATAGGGAGTGTATATATATATATATATATATATATGTAGTTATATTTATATAAATATAAGTATGTGTGTACATGTACGTGCGCGCATATAACCGTCTGCGTGCACTTACACGTAGCATGTTCTTTACTATTATTTGACTTTAATATGCATTTTAGCGTTATATTCAGAGCATGATAAGAGTAATGGGTTGCAAGAGTGTGGGCGTGGGTTGCGGTTATGCGAACGTGGGAGTGTTATAATCCCTTGATAGTTCCTCCATTAGAGTCAGATTATTGCTCTGTTGTTTTTTTTAGTACTGGCGGCGATGGTGCTGGTGGTGGTGGTGGTGGTGGTGGCGATAGCGATGACGGTGGTGAGAAATTAATTAAACTTGTTGCACTCGCTATTACTCAGCAAACATCTGTAGCTAGGGTGTAAGGGCCAATTTGACAAAAGGGCCTGCGTGTTAACATAATTCCTATGTTTAACTTAAAATTATAAAATTAATCCTTTGGGTGGCCACCTTATCATTCACAAACAAACAAACACACACACGCATGCATGCACACACACGCAACGTATATATTTACACATGTATGCCTAATTAAATTTAATTGCCGAAAAAAAAAAATATTTTTTTTACAAAAAAAAAAAAAAACAAAAGAATTTTTTTTTTTGGCACTTATTTCAAATGCTTAAAAATGTGAATAATTTCAGATTGTTCTTCTTCTTTCTCTTATTTGCCAGTCCGCCAGTTATCAAAGCTTTAAACGTTAAATAGCGCATTTTATTAAGAAAACGTATATTAACAGATGTCGAATAACAAAAGGGTAGCAGATGCTGTTGCCTCTTGCTAGTGCTTGTTTTTCCGGTTCCCGGTGTTTTGATAACTGCTTTTGTTGATAAGTTGGCATTTCTTTTTTAAAATTGATTGAAAATTTGTTTACGCAAAAATGAATAAAGAAAAAAATAAAAAAAAAAAGAACAAGACGAAAAAGAAGAAAAACTTATCCTATGTTTAATATTTTCTATGTTCACTTTTTTCTCACGAGTTGCTCTCTATTGCGTTTATCCATTTTACAGTCACTGAAGATACCAATGACAAAGCTTCGACGTGTGGCAAACTCCTGATATGTCTCTCGGTGGTTTTGGTTATTCTAACATTACCCTTTAGTTTATTTGTATGCTTTAAGGTAAATATGTTCATATATCCCACGAACAAGACTACACACATATATATATATATATATATATATGTGAAAAGAAAAAAAAAAAAAGAAAAAAAAAAAAAAAGAAAAAAAAAAAAAAAAAAAAAAAAACAGAAAAAAGTTTATAGCATACAATTACAATTGCCATTATCATGCTTGAGTTGGCAAGTGCATGTGTCTGCGGTTTCGTTTGTATTTATTTTGGACTACTTGTCCATTAAAATGTATTTATTTATGTGTAAAAAATTTTTCTCTTCTTTATTTTTATTTTTTTATTTTTTTTGTACTTGTTTCTCCCTCATCTCGACAATATGCAGGTGGTCCAGGAATATGAACGTGCTGTTATCTTTAGATTGGGTCGTTTAATGCAGGGTGGGGCCAAAGGACCAGGTACGTTAACATTATTTGCTCAAGCTGCTGGTTTTGCTTTTTCTTTTTAAAATTTTCTATGCTTTTCTTTATATAAAAAGGCAGATAAAACATAAATTTATACATTTACTTGTACATATGAAATATATATATATATATAAATATATAAAAAGTGTCCATTTCAATATAAAAACAAAACTTTAATTCTTCCATCACTCCTACACACCAGGAATATTTTTTATACTGCCCTGCATTGATTCGTACGCCAGAGTGGACTTACGTACCAGAACATATGATGTGCCACCGCAAGAGGTAAATATTATACACATCTGGCTCTCTCTCTCTCTCTCTCTATATCCATATATATATATGCAAAAATATATATGTATATATATATATATATATATATATATATATGCGTGTGTGCGTGTGCATGAGTCTTTAACTATATCCATGGCAAATTGCAGTAATTTCCTAACCAGTTAAGTATTCAATACATTCTTATTATAAAACCATAAAAGAAACCTCTTCAGTATTTTGCAAAATAAGAAAATGGATTGAAATCAAAATTCAATGCAATTTTTATGAAACTATATGAATAAGTGATTGATGCAGGAGAAGATAGCTTCGGAGATTTATTTTAGGAATTCGAAATAATCTCTAGTAATGAAATTGAATGAAAGTAAGCCCAATAGTAATCAAGATGCTTGCTACATAATATTTAAACTTGTAATTAATCGGAAAATCGAAATAGAAACTAAAGTAATTAAGAGAAATTAAAGTAATGAATAAAAAGCTCAAGCCAGGCAAAGAGTGTAAGCGGATTGAAAGCTAATCAGCTCTCGGGAAATAAAAATTTATTTTCATTCTATTGCATAATTTTCATTTATGCTTAAACACACTGAGTTATATGCAAAAGTTATTTATGATATTTCCATGGTTAGGTGTAACTATTATAAATCATCCGATGCAGACTAAGATTGACATCGCATAGTGCGTGTAAGAATTTCTTAAGGCTATTAAAAAACTTTTTCTATGCAAATTCTTCGAAAGATTCTATGCATGGGATGAGCAGAGTAATATAATCGAATCAGTTTATAAAGTATATAGCTCTTTAGAGCTTATGGGCATTTACTCTAAATTCTTCTCTTCGCGTATTTGGTATATGGAATAGCAAATAAAACAACTAAGAGAATTATATTCCGGCGTAATCGAATCGTTTTACACCCATCACCGTTATCCTAAAAAGAACACAAAAAAAATAGTAGTAGAACTAAAAAAGAATCGTACTCTACAATTTGGAATGGGTTTGGATGATTTTTTCTATTGTCACATAGACTTATGGGCATTGTAGGCGTGTCCTTTTCAAATTTCTATGCAAGAACTGTAGGCGATATCTTGAGTGTTAACGGTAGATACTACGCAGTCGAGTAAACGGTACAGATTGGCAGGCGAACAGATGAATTCCAAATTCGACAGTGGACAAGAATTTATATACTTTATGGGGTTTTTGAACATTGCTTCTGTGCCTTATAAAGTTATTAAAGGAAAAAAATTACATTTTGATACACTACTGGATATAATACTGGATAGACGCGGCCGATGCGTTTCCATTCTTGTCGAGCTACTACAACAGCAACTAGCAATAGAATAAAGAGGTCAAATTTTTGACCTCAAACGAGTAAGAAGAAAACATATATTTTTTTGAAAAACAAAGCTGTTGTCACTTGTCGCGGTAATGTAGGCGTGCCATTCGATCGCTTACAGGAGTTTCCAATGTTTCAGCCAAATTTGAAGTCAATAGCTTCATTTTCCCGGCCAAGAGAATGGTTACATAGACGGACGGACAAGCGACGAATAGACATGGTTAAATCGGTTCAAAAGTTAATGCTGCTAAAGAATATATGTAATTTGTGGGGTCTCCGAAGCTGCTTGCTGGGCGTTACAAACGTTTTGACATAATGAATATACTGCTCGTCCTTCAGTGATGGGTATAAAAAAAAATTGATAAAAGATACTTTGTCGACAACCAAACATTTATTTGGATGAGCTACTTATTTGTGGAAGGAATCTCAGTCGGCTCTCCGCGAAAAATCTGAAATGTCTTAACTTCATCAAGCCTTCAGCCACGTGCGTGGACATGTAGCTTTTTATAATGACAATTAAAATAAAAGTTTGACATAAACTTAGTCAATAAGAAATCGCTTCACAAGAGAAGAGCCGCACTGATAACACCATTTCCAGCATGTTTAGTTCGAGATGTAAAAAAAAGTGAAATAAATTCTCGGCAGTTGTGTGTTGTTGTGTTGGTGTATTTAAATGAAGCGGGAAAATAATATTTGATAAAAATAACAATAGAAGTCTGAAGCATACGTAAATGAGATTTTAAAGAAAGAATCGCAGGGACTTTAGCATTTTATAAGCAAAATAGCAAACGTACACGCATGTGGAGTGGACAGTTATCGTTTTTCGTTTGTCGTTTTTCGTTCTATTCTTAACTCAATATAATCGTAAGTACAATTTAACATTTCATGTAAGCGCAGACTGGTAACTTTTTAAAACGGCTTTGCTCGCGACGAGCAGGATTAAGTGGATGGCAGTGTTACGAAAATCTCACATATGCGTTTGAAACCAAATTAAAAAAAAAAACGAAAATGGAAATGGAAATGGAAACTAAACACACATTTATGACGCTTTAGCTGCCTCATGCACCTGGTAACTGGTGAAAAGATTAACAACAATTAGCAGAATATTTAACGCAATAAAGGATTAACACAAACATGTCACGTTAAAATTAAGCACTGGTAAATTGCTTGCAAAAGGGTATATAAGCAGAGCATAGAGTCACTCAAGGCAGTTGAATCGTATTATTCGCCTTATTCGTCAGGTTGAAACGAAAATGGAAAAGAAAAATTTAACTGAGACTCAAATCGTGACAGAATGGAATGCGAAAGCAATGAGAAATGAGATAATCGATTCACTTTAACTTGCCTACGGAGCCTTTTGAAGAGATGAAGAGATACCTTCACCATAAAAACAACAATTAAGATACATTTCTATAGAAATATATCTACTATGGGATATGATATCAGGAAGGCCTTGCCAATGTCTCAATGTCGAGAGAATTTCAGGCATGTGCTGTGATGCTGTGATGAAGGCAAGCATTGAGGAACAGTATAAGAAATCCAAACCAAAGCAACGGATTTAAAGAACGAAAGACATAAACTATTTGTAGAGACATTCCGTCTGAGTGGCCGAGCAGGGCTTCCAATGAAGCCGATTGCCTTAGATTTTAATGCTTTAAGACACTAGTCTCAGTAGCTATTTCTTTGCCTAAATTAATAATAATAATATTTCTGGATAATCTATTCCCAGGAACGTTGTTGTTAAAAAGCATTTAAAGACAAAGGATATGTTCCTCGCCTGGTACTATAAGAAAAAGAGAATATCTGAGGAGTGAAGCGAGCTCGTTGCACAAAAGTATTTACGAAAGCGTGATCGAGAATCAGTTACGGTTTGTACATCCTCTGAAAATATTACATGTCTAAAGTAGCGCCTGTGAGGAACCTAAGGATAATGTGCAATGTATGGGACCCGTAAAAAGAAGAAATACATATCAATAGTAAGACTTTGTGCCCTGAAAAACAATATAATAAATTTGTGGGGGGTAACGTACGCATCTGTACGCCGCAATAAGTCAAAAATTTTATCATCGAATTGCTTCTCAATTTTTTAAATATGTTTATGGATCCTTTTCAATCAACAGCAAAGCGTTAAAATGTCTCGTCTGTCTGTCTGAAATTTAAAATGTCAATATTTATCACAATGATAAAAAAAGTGGACAAGCCAATAGACAAGGCAGACCGGTATCTTTATGTGATGAGAAACCAAAAAAAAAAAAAAAACCAAAATTGCATTAGAGTTAATCCTGATACCAGAATGGACGGATCCCCGCCAAAAAAGAAAAAAAGAATAAAAACAAGAAAAGAGAAGAGAAAAATGCTTTAAGAAGAAGTTATCTAACGTTGCGTTTTCGCTAATTCTTCTTCATATATAAAATACGGGATTTTTTTATTCAACAGTGATGTAGTTTTCAACAAACATCATAAACTAAACAGCAACACAATCCAATTCAAAATGTGTATACGTTTGTGTACGTGCACTGAAATGATATAGTCCGCTATGCGTTGCTGCAAATGATAATCTCTAATCTGTTAATAATCGATATTTAAGAATTCGTTCATAAAGTCCAATGGAGCGGATTAAAAAGAAATATGCAATACTTTCGTTACTAATTACAAAAGCGCTCGCTGCCGAAGTACGAACGTATACTAGATAGTTTAGTTTTTGCCCTCTTGTTGAACTTTCAACACTATGTATATAACACCACATATATATATATATATATATTTACATTTATGAATTGAATTAATTTTATCCATATACTCGGTGTAGTTAGTTGTCTTAAGTATATTTATATGAAATTACACTCAACTTTCGCTTTAGACGAAAGGCCAAACAATATTGATGCTTGGCAATAAGATCTATGTCGAAGAATTGTGCTGGGGTCTTTTGTAAAAAAGCAGCCTTACAGACTACGCTGGATACGGGCAGCCTTCTTAAATCAATCGCACCCGGATATAAGTGAAAGAAAATAATTTTTCTGCAAACATGATGAACTTTATTCATGAACGTAGCGTTCTCCAAAACTAATACGCGTTCATCCAATCGTTTCTCTCATATTTCGATAAACGATTTGTTCACACACACACACATTCAAAAAAAAAAAATGCTTCAACTTCCGTGCTGGTTACTTTTCCCTGAAATATGCCTTTGAGATTTTGTAAACAGCTCGGGAGAATGTTGTGGAAATTATCAGTGATTTACATTTCAAATTTCTGCAATTTTGTACAAAACAAAAAAAAGCAGGGGCAAAAGCACACTTCTTTTTAATATTTTCACAATGTCAATTATCTCTTGCAACTTCACTTTTCAATTATCAAAAATGATATGGACAGGCGTCGTTTGGGGATTTTGAGTGTTGATCCTGGTCCTAGCTATGACTATGTAGAGGTGGATTTAGTTCATTTTTCAACGTTTGAAGGCTCCGTAATTTTTAGTTTGTTTCAATTTATGAACTCTTCCCCTACCCGATTACTTGTCGATCGGCGTTTTTAAAATTAAACTTAAAATCGCAAAGCTGTCTATTGTTCGTATGTGTAAATATTTAAATGATGTATAGTCTTTTGGATGTAGAATGTGTTATGTTATAGCAACAGCATGTATTTGGCAAACTATTTCTATGCTTCCTATTTGTTAGCCAATAGCTTATGTAACATGTTACGCCAGTAATGCTTTACGTTAGTTTTTTAAAAGTTTTTTCAAAAGAAGCCAATGACAACATCGAGATATGTTAGGTATATCGAAAAATGTTTTAACCTGCACTGAATACATTTTATTAAAAATAATATGCAACGCACAAGCATACAAAACCATTTAAAAACTCGCGACATATTACGTCACTTAAAGTTACTTGCATTATTGCTAAAGACTTTAACGTAAATTAAATTTCTCGAGGAGCTTGGAATATATAATGAAAATTTAGAAGCCCTTTTTTCCCTCTCTCTAATATCCGAAAAATATTGGGATGAAAATTTTACGGCATGTCATGTACGCTTGCCGGTGCTATGGTGCGTGAAAAAGTGATACCCATTAAATATTTCAGGAGGATGATCGAGAATTGCGGTAGTGCTCGCGAACGGGCTCTGCATTTTCAACTGATTACATTTGATAGGGCAATGTTAAAGTTCGGTCTCGCAGTCAAGCGCAATAATTTCACGCAGGAAAAAACTTTAAATTGTATTAGCTTGTGAATTTACGTTTTTACAATTGTTGAACCGTCATTGTCGTTATATTTTTATATATGAAACTAAATTAATTAATATTTTTTTTTTTTTTTTTTTCCATTTTTTTTTTTTTTTGTAAATATACATGTGTGAGCGTGTATGTGCGCATAGTATGGATTTGGTTTGTTCGCATTTGTTCCGTCATTCATTCATTCATTCATTCATTCATCCATTCATTTATTTATTTGTGTTTGTGTTTCTTACATATCTCCGCCACTCCGCCCTAACCGCTCTTTTTATACATATATTGCAGGTTCTAACAAAAGATAGTGTTACTGTATCAGTGGATGCTGTCGTTTATTATCGTGTTTCGAATGCAACAGTTTCCATAGCGAATGTAGAAAATGCCCATCATTCTACACGTCTACTGGCGCAAACAACTCTACGCAACACAATGGGAACACAACACTTGCATGAAATACTCAGTGAACGTATGACAATTTCCGACACGATGCAGGTACGTGCCTATAGTTGTACATTCAAATATGCTTTGGTCTGAATTTATATATGTATATGTATATATGTTTATATATATATATATGTATGTGTCGATACGTGCATATCTATGTATGTCAGTTTACATTAATATTTTAAGCGTTTTTTTTTTTTTTTTTTTTTTTTTTTTTTTTTTTTTGTTGCTTCATGCAAACTACATGCTGAGATATATACGTATAAATATTTAAGATAGAAACCATTTGACAAGTTTCTGAGTTAAGTGTATAAGCACTTTAATGTTTTCCGTATTTATTTATTTATTTTTTGGAGGTAGTAGCGGGACAACCGCATGTAAATAAGAGATAGATAGGAAAACTTTTTGGATCAGTACTTAAAAATTTTGTATTTTATATTCGTTACTTCCGTCCGAAGGTATGGTCTATGAGTCATAACAAATCTGAGATGAGCGCACCGTTATAATGAAAACCAAAAAAAAAAAAAAAAAAAACGAAAAACATTGTAATTGAAATTCAACCCAACATCCTTTCGCTCCTATAGAATGGCGAATTTTTATCAAAATTGATATAAATTGCAAAGAAGAAGAAGAACAAGAAGAAGAAGTAACCAATAATCTTTTTTATAGGCCAAGAGAAGTATTTACCTGCTTATAATAGTACCCCGTTAATATATATATATATATATATATATATATCGTTGAAGGTGCGTCGATCGTTTAAATATTTTTCAAATTTAATTTCTCAAGTCTCTGCTCATATTTTATCAAATCAACAAAGCAATATCTGATAACGATCGTAAAGGTTGTTTGACTAATTCTAAATATATATAAATATATATATATATATATATGTATATATATATATGATAAAGTGGTACAAGAAATTTTATAGATCATATCTTCGAACGGAAAGAATATTGTATATACAAAGAGATTTATGAAATTTTAATTTTCTCTTTTTCATTGTTAAGGTGCAACTAGATGAAGCCACTGATGCCTGGGGCATTAAAGTCGAACGTGTTGAAATGTAAGTTAACTTCAACTTGAGAGTAAATTAATTAAGCCTAGCTAGCCGTTACAAGCTTCTTGAAAGAAATACTACTTTTTTGCAGTCTGAGTTCATTTATAAGAACTCTTGTCTCATTATGGGTCAACTATGTTACTTTCATAACGTAGACAATATTCAATGTTTCTTTGCTTATTAAGTCTATATTTTGCGCTGCCCACGCAGCAGAAATATGCAATAGCACGGCATAGGATTAATGCAAATTAATCCGATTTAAATTGCATCTTATAGATAGTCGCCCTTTTGCATTAATTAGGTTCACGTGCTGGGCAAATTGTTTTTAATATTATTTTTTATTTAGTTTTTTTCTTTAATAATTTCGAAAAAAAATCTTAACATACACATACGTTCACACAATGATACGTTCTTCTTCTTCTCTTATTCAACAAATTAACAAAACGAAAATTCCCTGAGATATGTATAAAGTCGTCAATTGCATATATTGTAATAAAGCCTTGCATCACTGACGATAGTTAGGCCAACTTCTCTTCGGCTCTCGTTTTTAACGCAATTGTGAAGAAAATTTGACGAGTGAAGAGCACTGCAAATGCTCTAGAAAATGTGATCAGAAAATTTGCGTAATCTGTTTATGGGTATTCGGTCGTCGTCACGCATGGTTGTCATTACAAAAATCGTAGTTGGAATAAACAAATGTGCTATGATCGTTAATAGACTGTTTTTATGCGAGCCCACATGGCAATAAAGTAGAATGTTTCTCGAGTATGGGTTCCCTATAGCGAGAGAAAAGTGTCATATCGATTAGCGCTCTTCCTCTTTATCCCGCTAACTTGCTGGTAAGACGTTGCTTTCTATCTGTTACAATAATTGTGCGACATATAATAATAATTTCAACAAATTCAAAGTCGGCTATCCAAAATACCTTAGCCTAGTTGGCTCAATATAATTCGTCATTTACTTACCTACGTCATGGAATATTAAAAATAATATATATTTGGATAATTTTTCATAAGAAAATTTATATGGAGATAAGCGACAGATATATTGCAAGTCTGAAGGGTCTGAAACTTTTTTGGGCGTTTTCCCTGTGTTGTGACATCAAAGGAATATAGTTAAAAAAATAGGTTTTCTTGGTGATAAGTTAAGATCGGGCTAAAAATTTCCGTGCAATTGCTTTAGCCGTTTCATCTTTATACCTGTGGAAGACAATGGTCCAACAATCGTGTCCATTGTTAAAATTGGTCCAAGGAATTCAACCGAAATGCAATTCCTCGACAAATTAAAACTAAAGACGGACAAACGGACAAATAGAAAAATCTGTTAGAACCATATAATCAATAATATAATCACTCTATGAGATCCTAGATAGCTACGTACGTACTCGAAAAGCTTAATATTGAGATGGTGTTAATAACTGAAGTATAATGAACTTCGTTCAATTTTCTCCGATAAAATTAAAGGCCAAAATCGATTTATATGCATTAGTTATCCATTTTAATCTTAAGCTGATTTATATTTTTTAGTTTCTTCTGTTTAATTACTTAAAGTTAATTTTTTTGTTTTTTTTTTTTTTTATTGGTAACTTTTGTTTCATTATTTTAATTGTGTCTATTCTGTTACTTACGTCGAAAGTTTAGAAAGCCGTTATGATCTTTGCTAATGAATTTTTCCTTTTTTTTGTTTTTTTTTTTTTTCCTTTTATTTTTTTTTGAATAAAGAATCATTTGCTTCTAAATAATGTGATGGATCAGTATTCATTTATGTATATACATATTGTGTCAACGTAAACATAATGTCAGTATAAATATCTGCAAATATAAGCAACACAAGCACTTAGATTGTCTTGCATTCAGAGTCCTCTCAAGAATCTTCAGAGTAGACACTTGATGTGTAAACTGTGCCAAGTGCGAAAATGTATTTTTTTTTTTTTTTGTTTTTTCTGTTAATGGTGACAAATGTGGAACAATTTCAAACATGTTGTTATATATACACTACCGTATGCTATATACACTTTATATATACACATATATTATCAACAAAATGGATATCTTGCGAAAATGCATGTATGTATGCGTTCTGTTTATGTGTACAATATTAAAATTTGATTGGCTTGGATTTGATGAGGTAATCAAACAATAACATAAAACAATATTGATTTTGTGGCCAGGAAAGCAGGAAAAAAGTTATATTATAATAAATAATTAAACGAGAAAACTGTGTTACATGGCAAAGTAATTGAGACATAGATATGTGGTGAGAAAGGGGGAGATGTAACGACCAAAGGTAATCGGCTTAATTAATATATTCGTTATCTCTCTCTTTTATTTAATATAGCAAAGATGTACGTTTACCCGTCCAATTACAAAGAGCCATGGCTGCCGAAGCTGAAGCAGCCCGAGAGGCTAGAGCCAAAGTGATCGCCGCCGAGGGGGAACAGAAAGCTTCAAGAGCTTTACGTGAAGCGTCCGAAGTTATTGGCGATTCACCAGCCGCTTTACAATTACGCTATTTGCAGGTAAAACTCTTTTCAATTACTTCTTGTTTCATGCAAGGAGTCTTAATAAAAAAAAAAAAGAAAAAAAAAAAGGGGGAACGCAAGAGAAAAAAAAGAAAAGTTAAATTAAAAATGTTTTTTTTTTTCATATTAACAGACTTTAAGTGCTATCTCGGCTGAAAAGAATTCGACCATAGTGTTTCCATTGCCGATAGATTTGATTACCTATTTTCTGAAATCAAACGATGCTGATACAATAAAAACAGCCGCCGATACAGCCCAAGCTATTGCCGATCGAGAAGCTTCGCCGGCTCATGTCGCAAGTACCGTCACACCTGTAACAACAACGGCTGCTATGTAAATTTCCAATATCACAACATTAATTATATTATAAAATCGAGATCACAACCACAAAAAAACAACAAAAACAAAAACCAAAACAAACAAAAAACAACAACAACAACAACAACAACAACAGCAACAACAACAACAATAATTATATAACAATATTCAAACATATACATATATACGAAAAAAGAAACGAAAAGAAAAAAAAATAAAAAATAAAAATAATAAAAAAAAATGAAGAACACAATTATACAATACTTACAAACGAGTGGCATTTATTTGGAAAAATTTAAGAAAAATAAGGAATAAAAAATAAAATAAATAATTAAATAAATGAAATGAATATTTAAACCAAATCATAAGAGGAGCAAAGAAGAGTGTGAATTAATAAAATTAAATGAATAATACTCTTCTAAAAACAATATCAACAATAATTAATAAATAAAAAAAAAAATTAATTTTAAAGAGAAAAATTTTATTGAATTTACATAAACAATCAAAAAAAAAAAACAAAAAATAAGAACGATAACGATTCCAATAAACAAATAAATAAATGATTCTTGAATTCTACTAGAAGATATTTTATTAATTAGACTCATGTAAAAAAAAAAAAAAAAACCAAAAAAATAAGTAAACTTAATTGTTTGACCATAAAATGTTTTACAAAAAAAAAAAAAAAAAAAAAAAAAAAAAAACGAAAGGAAAAAAAAATATTAATTAAATTATTACAACTCTACTGCTCTCCCTCCTTTATAAAAATTGATAAAAGAAAATAACTTTTATACTTAAAAAGCAAAAATAATAATAATAAACTTTGTTTTCATTTAAAATCTAATCTACTTAAGATCTTTAAACGATTTTGTGCCAATTTAACATTAATGCAAAATAATAATTTGCTTTTTTATAGAAGTATTTTCAATTATTTTTTTTCACATTTTTCTGAAATCAATATATCAGTAAATAAATATCTTCTACCATATCAACTGCATTGATCTCAAATACACATAAATTTAATAAAAAATACTAAATGCATTAAAAGCATTTCAAGATAAAAGTTTTTTTTTTATTTTATTTATTCATTTTTTTTTTTTTGTTCACGAAATGATTCTGATCTTCTTACATACCATCAAAAAAAAAAAAAACGGATAAGAAACTAAATATTTATTTTGTAGATTTTTACAATGTAGCGAAGCACTTTAATAAAACTTTAAAATAAAAAAAAAAAGAAAAGCAAAAATTTAAATTAAATAACACACTGCCCGGTTAGGTTTAATCTTTCCGTTCGTATTTGAGGCAAAGAACCTAAGCCTAACCGTTATGCTTAACCATTTTTTTACTAAAGTCTTGAAGACTGCCTTTAAGCATAGTATTTTTGTACATTGTACTCTTCACAGATTTTACGGGACTAGATATCATCGGTCACGATAATTGATTTTGCATTTTTATTGCCTTAACTATATATATATATATATATATATATAGGTGAGTTTGACTACATTACTTATGGCAGATATGATTATATCCTTAATGAGTTTCACTAACATGCATCATATGCATGCTTTTCCGCCAATAACGTAGGAGAGGAACATTTCAATACAGCTGCACAGGTTTTTTTGGATAACTTGCAGTTTAGTCCTGAAAAAGTTGTAAATGTCAGAAATAACTTAGACTCACTCTCTCTCTTTCTCTCTCTTGCTCTCTCTTTCTCTCTCTTGCTCTCTCTTTCTCTCTCTCTCTCTCTCTCTCTTTCTCTCTCTTGCTCTCTCTTTCTCTCTCTCTCTCTCTCTCTCTCTCTCTACCTCTCCCTTTCTCTGTGAAGAAACCTTATCAAAACTCAATTTAAAATTGATAATTGTTACAATCGGTTTCTCTTTTCGACTTTATTTCGATCGCTGATGTTCGTTGAAGCAAGAGAACATATGCCAAACTGCAGTTAACTATCAAAAAAGAAAAAAACCTTTAAATAAATAAAAGGACGGCTAGGTGGATAATAATTAATATTCAAGTTAAAGTCTTGTTTTAATTCCGGCCATATCTGATTGTTATGAAACGACCGATAAGCTTAGAAAACGGCTCGATATGCCTATATGAGGATATGCGGATCCTTAATTTAGCGCTCGTCTATTGTTTTACGGAAAGTCATAGTTGATTTCATTGCATCTCTTTCACGGCTAAGTGGACCCTTTAGTCACATTTTTATTACATAGCTTAACAGCTCATATATCAAGGCTTGTCGGTGAGAATTGATCGATTGATATTAAGTAGTTTTTGATTGCTGACCTTTCATTCTCGCAGTTCATGCAAAAAAAAGAAGAAGGATCTGATTACATCGACGAATTTTGTTCCCATAATTTTTGATAGTGAAGATGTACCGTAATTCCAGCAGGGAAATAAAAGACAAAACGATGATAGCAACTGATGCAAACTGAGAATTTGCTTATATCGAATTTGATCGATTTATCCACAATAAAAAAATGTTCGAAATGACTTTCCGAACAATCTAATATATAGATGTGTTTAGATTGTTTAATTTTACCTTACTATGTTAAATATGACAACTCAAGCGACTCTAATAATTGACGGACGAATGGACATGGATGGCTATGGCTAAGATCAAATCTATATTTCATTAGCGATATTCTTTCTTAATAGTATGTTGAAAATCATGTAAACTTTAAACGAAATTTATATGATACGTATTATTGTGTATTTGATTCGTTATTGTTCAGTTGCTGCCATTCTTTGCCGGTATAGAGCTATAAGATAGATTCTTGCCGAAATAAAATTTATATGAAATACGCAAACTTTAATATTTTGAATACAATTTAATTCGTTTAAGATGATTTTTAAAAAGTAAACTTCACTTTCTTATTGCGATACGATAAGATGTACCTATGTATCTATAGGTCAAAGATTTTTAATGAAATTTAAGCTAACTTTTATATGCCATTGTATTGAGATATTGAAAACAATAAATTAAATAATTGAAAAAACAATTTTGCTTTGATATTGTTATCGTAATTATCTTAATTCATCTAAGCGATTTTAAGCGATCTTTTAACTTTGTCCAATAATTCAAAAACTATAATTAAAACTTTATGAAAACGAATGCAAATTATTTCTTTCATTCCCCTACTTGTTCTATTTTGTTCGAAAAAGTGAAATGAAATATGTGCAGCTTAAAAAAACAAAAAAAACAAAGCAAAATATGAATTCATCAATCATCTCAAATGTAATGCATTCTCACTCGAAATTTCATTTATTGAACTCACATTGAAAGCGACGGATATAGCTAACAATGGCTAAAACTTTTTAAAACTCAAATGCTGATCAATTATTATTATTATTAATTTGATTTCATAACTTTCAACAAAAGATTCTTCTTCTTCTTCTTCTTCTTCTTCTTCGTTCTTGGTCGTTGTTTCCATAGTCATTAAATTGATCGTGATTTGAAATGAAAACTCACTCTATTACTTACGATTAAAATAAAATTTTTTCTTTCTCTCTATGCTCGCGGTTCTTCTAATATCTTCAAATTTCTGCTTACATTTTTTTTTTTTTTGTTTTCGTTTATCGTTGAACCTTTTTCAATTCATTGATTTATGTATAAAAATTTTTCATACATTCTTACGGTATATGTATCTATCTATCTACAATTGATTGATCGAAAAGGTTTGAATCTAATTTCGTCCAATTAAGTGCATTTGTATATATAATAGATATATATCGATCGATATCCATTTTAGATTTATGCTCAGGTCAGGCCCTCGAATGATGATAATGAATAAGAAATATTCAAAGTATTTCATTTGTATCAAGTATCTCATCAAGTAGCGTGAAACACTACTGATTGTTGTCATGTCTCCAAAAAGCACATTCAAATTTATTGTTAGCCATTATGCTAAATGCTCAGCAAATTTATTTCATTTTACTTCTATTCTATCTAATAACTAGTGCACTAGTGCACTGATCTGATGCTAATTTGAATTTAAAAAATAAGTAGAAATATTTGCGTAAAGATTAAAAATTTCTTCAAAAACGGCAGCAAAATAACATAATTAAATAATA
>NW_023998415.1:43773837-43779500 GCF_014805625.2 Glossina fuscipes | reverse complement strand
CTCTCTCTCTCTCTCTCTCTACCTCTCCCTTTCTCTGTGAAGAAACCTTATCAAAACTCAATTTAAAATTGATAATTGTTACAATCGGTTTCTCTTTTCGACTTTATTTCGATCGCTGATGTTCGTTGAAGCAAGAGAACATATGCCAAACTGCAGTTAACTATCAAAAAAGAAAAAAACCTTTAAATAAATAAAAGGACGGCTAGGTGGATAATAATTAATATTCAAGTTAAAGTCTTGTTTTAATTCCGGCCATATCTGATTGTTATGAAACGACCGATAAGCTTAGAAAACGGCTCGATATGCCTATATGAGGATATGCGGATCCTTAATTTAGCGCTCGTCTATTGTTTTACGGAAAGTCATAGTTGATTTCATTGCATCTCTTTCACGGCTAAGTGGACCCTTTAGTCACATTTTTATTACATAGCTTAACAGCTCATATATCAAGGCTTGTCGGTGAGAATTGATCGATTGATATTAAGTAGTTTTTGATTGCTGACCTTTCATTCTCGCAGTTCATGCAAAAAAAAGAAGAAGGATCTGATTACATCGACGAATTTTGTTCCCATAATTTTTGATAGTGAAGATGTACCGCAATTCCAGCAGGGAAATAAAAGACAAAACGATGATAGCAACTGATGCAAACTGAGAATTTGCTTATATCGAATTTGATCGATTTATCCACAACAAAAAAATGTTCGAAATGACTTTCCGAACAATCTAATATATAGATGTGTTTAGATTGTTTAATTTTACCTTACTATGTTAAATATGACAACTCAAGCGACTCTAATAATTGACGGACGAATGGACATGGATGGCTATGGCTAAGATCAAATCTATATTTCATTAGCGATATTCTTTCTTAATAGTATGTTGAAAATCATGTAAACTTTAAACGAAATTTATATGATACGTATTATTGTGTATTTGATTCGTTATTGTTCAGTTGCTGCCATTCTTTGCCGGTATAGAGCTATAAGATAGATTCTTGCCGAAATAAAATTTATATGAAATACGCAAACTTTAATATTTTGAATACAATTTAATTCGTTTAAGTTGATTTTTAAAAAGTAAACTTCACTTTCTTATTGCGATACGATAAGATGTACCTATGTATCTATAGGTCAAAGATTTTTAATGAAATTTAAGCTAACTTTTATATGCCATTGTATTGAGATATTGAAAACAATAAATTAAATAATTGAAAAAACAATTTTGCTTTGATATTGTTATCGTAATTATCTTAATTCATCTAAGCGATTTTAAGCGATCTTTTAACTTTGTCCAATACTTCAAAAACTATAAATAACTTTATGAAAACGAATGCAAATTATTTCTTTCATTCCCCTACTTGTTCTATTTTGTTCGAAAAAGTGAAATGAAATATGTGCAGCTTAAAAAAACAAAAAAAACAAAGCAAAATATGAATTCATCAATCATCTCAAATGTAATGCATTCTCACTCGAAATTTCATTTATTGAACTCACATTGAAAGCGACGGATATAGCTAACAATGGCTAAAACTTTTCAAAAATCAAATGCTGATCAATTATTATTATTATTAATTTGATTTCATAACTTTCAACAAAAGATTCTTCTTCTTCTTCTTCTTGGTTCTTGGTCGTTGTTTCCATAGTCATTAAATTGATCGTGATTTGAAATGAAAACTCAATCTATTACTTACGATTAAAATAAAATTTTTTCTTTCTCTCTATGCTCGCGGTTCTTCTAATATCTTCAAATTTCTGCTTACATTTTTTTTTTTTTTTGTTTTCGTTTATCGTTGAACCTTTTTCAATTCATTGATTTATGTATAAAAATTTTTCATACATTCTTACGGTATATGTATCTATCTATCTACAATTGATTGATCGAAAAGGTTTGAATCTAATTTCGTCCAATTAAGTGCATTTGTATATATAATAGATATATATCGATCGATATCCATTTTAGATTTATGCTCAGGTCAGGCCCTCGAATGATGATAATGAATAAGAAATATTCAAAGTATTTCATTTGTATCAAGTATCTCATCAAGTAGCGTGAAACACTACTGATTGTTGTCATGTCTCCAAAAAGCACATTCAAATTTATTGTTAGCCATTATGCTAAATGCTCAGCAAATTTATTTCATTTTACTTCTATTCTATCTAATAACTAGTGCACTAGTGCACTGATCTGATGCTAATTTGAATTTAAAAAATAAGTAGAAATATTTGCGTAAAGATTAAAAATTTCTTCAAAAACGGCAGCAAAATAACATAATTAAATAATACAAAAAAAAAAAAGATTCCAAAAAGAAAAAAAAAAAAAAAATTTAATTGTAAATAAATGAAGTTAAAGAAAAATAAAAACATTTAATTAATTATAATATTTCGTCTTTAGTAGAAATCGTCAGAATTTATTTCACATAAAACATAATAAAAACAAATCAAGAAACAATAAGAACAATGTGCGAGAAACCATGTGAAATAAAATTAATGTTTTATGTATCTTTTCAATTATAAATAAAACAAGAAAAATCAAGTTCATCGGCATTATTAAAAAAAAAAAAAAAAAAAAAAAAAAAAAAAAAAAAATTTTTTTTTTTTTTTCAATGAAACCGTTTTTCATTTCTCCTTTTCATTGTTAGATATTCGCATCGATGAAGCATCTGTCCAGTATGTCCATATGAAGTAAGTACATATAATATACGATTAGGCATTTTATGCCTGCCACTTCGTTCCAAAAGTAAATGCAACAAAACACTATTCCAACTGAGATATGGATGAAAGTTTTCTTCGATACATACATACATACATACCTGTACACAGTGCAGAAATTATTGAAACTTATTTCGAAAGCAACGAACCCACATTGAATGGCTGTTTCGGTGTATGTGACGGGACGGAATTCATATTTGATTAAATGATTTCGTAAATAACTATTATTGCCTTTTTAGTGCAAAGAAAACGTGAGACACCTGAGTACATCTAAAGTACATTTGTACATTGGGCAATAATCACTTTTAGGAGTGTCATTTTTGAACATGACGAACGCTAGGAAAAGATGAAAACTGATAACCTTATGCCAAAAATTAGATAATACAGCTTGCTATATATCTCGTGATATATGAGTTTGCCACAGACGTCATGCGATGTAGCTAAATTGGACTATGTTAAATCGTTGCTTTACTTCAATATCCCACAAACTTTCGACGACCTTATTTTCCAAGATTATTCGAGCTATTGACAAAATATGGATTGATTTACGTAAGCAATGTCTAAAAATTCGTCTTCCAGATGTGCATCTTAATCGAAAATTCAGAGCCGTTTATTCACATGAAATATATATTAAAAAAAAAAAAAAAAAAAAAACAAGTAAGAAAATTATATACGGCGGGGCCGAATCTCGCCTATCCACAGCTACGCTTTTTATATTTTGCTCATCAAGTTCTTTTATTTGATGCCCATATCGCTGATATTATTAAGAAAAAATTAATCCACCAGTTCGCAGGGTCTACCATATTCATTTTAGAATTAATCCAGGCAGATAACACATCTTCATTTGAGGAATATGCAACGCTGTGTTGTTTGCCTTATATTCAATAAGCATAAGGCATAAGTAAATGTGGAAAAGTTTCAGCTTTCTAACTTTAATAACTTCCGAGTAATTGGCAAAAATCCATAAATATTTGTTAAAAAACGAAGTTGCGTTCAGTTTACGCTCCACTGTGCGCTTCTGCTCTGACAAATTTGGCCCATTATCAATATCAAACTGCGTATAGAACCTTTTCACGTTTCTGGCAAACTTCAAGCCGATATCTTCATTTTTGCGACCAAACACACACCACACTGACACACAGACGGACGGACATGGCTAAATCAATTCAGAATTTCACGTTGATCCCGAATAAATATACTTTACAGAGTGTCTGAAGCTTCCTTTTGGGTGTTACATATCTATTATGGAAAAAGACAAAATGAGTTTTGTACCCATCTTACAGTGGTGGGTGTAACAAGTAAGAGAATTATGTTCGATCGCGATCTAATCTTTCATCATCGCGATGCTAAAAAAGCGGAAAAGAACTAACTTTCATATATTCTATAATATTGGGTGGGCGTGGTACTTTTTTTTTATTTTCCAAAATAAAAGGCGTTTGTAGTTGTTTTCACATAGGCGTATGGGCGTTGTAAGCGAGCCGTTTCAAAAGTTTGGACTATTTCCAAATTTCTTTTGCAAATTTGTAGGCGAAATCTTCCACAGATGCTGCGCGGATGGTTAGATGGACAGACGGACAGACGGACAGACGGACTAGTTTAGAGGCATTCCAAATTCGAAATTTTACGTTGTAAACGTATTGAAAAAAAATTCAATTTTGATATACTATAATTTTGGGTAAGTCTGGTCAATTTTTTCCATTTTTATTCAGGTACTATAGGATTGCCCATAGATGGTACTTCCAACATTTTATACACTTACCTAGTGTCGGTTATGAGTAATGAAAAAAAAAACCAGTTTTTTATTTCTTTTGAAAAACCAAAGTGTCTGCGCTTAACTGGGGGCGTGTCCTTCTGTCGACTTTTAGGTAGACAGACGGGTAGCCTGTCAGACAAATATGCTTAAATCAATTCAAAATTTGACGATGATCAAGAATCTAAATACTTTTTAGGGTCTCTGAAGCTTCTTTCTGGGCGTTGCAAAAGCTCAAAAACTTCATGTTCTTCAAGTAAAGTCACTACTCTTGAAATTACTGAAGGCTTTGATCACGCTTCCCTTAAAACTATGTTTTTCGAGTTAATCTTTTCCTTTGAATATATCTCACATATGTCCCAGATCTAAAAAAAATTAATTTCAAATTTCAACTAGAGCTTCATGATTGTATTCTCCGGTGAAGAGCGCAACTTCAATGACGTCCAAAAATCGACAGTCAATTGATTTTAAAATTAATTATGATTAAACACACTTTCTCACATAAATGCTGTAGCATTCATAAACATAAAATAATATTCAACATACGTAAAATTATAAGGAGAAATGTAAAGAATCAGTTGATCAATGCTTCGGCAAGTACAATACAATAATGCCAAAATAATTAAATGAAAAATAATTTACATCATTTCGCATCGCAATGAAGACGATTGCTACGATAGTTATGTCCGCAAACGTCTCAACATGTACAAACATATTCCAAGTATTTGTTTGAAAAATTCGCAAAAAGGTAATCAATACAATTTTGAAAATTGTTTATGACAAGCACTGTATGTTATGCATAGTTGTTCAGATTTATGCTTTGTAGATTAAAAGTTTAGTATAACAAACACTCTATCAGACATATCTCTTCCTTTTACTATTTTAGAATAAAACAAATAAAAACATTGTAGTGGATCACGGCTCACCTTAAAAATATGCTACACCGTTCTTGCTTATCTTGCAGTTATTGATGTCAAAACTTTTCAGAACAAGGTTTTATATGGGATATGCTTGCAAAATTGATTCGACCCAAAACATTGTGAATAGCTTCGTTTTGTCGCTTGTCAGTGTAAAAAATTTCCTCAAAAGATTAAACACAAGAATCAAAGACGGACAGATGGACAGACGAGTTTATGTCGATGCAGCGGTGCATTTTGAATCAATCGCTATAAGAGAGAGAGAGAGAGAGAGAGAGAGAGAGAGAG
>NW_023998415.1:43759091-43773827 GCF_014805625.2 Glossina fuscipes | reverse complement strand
AATTCATTGCAAGTCCTTTAAGGTGTTGCATATATCCGTATAAATTTAACATATACTTGTACTGTACAACTGCTTCGAGCTTAATATTTCGTTAAAAAAAACAAAAAGAAATAAATGAAAATAAAAACTAATGAAAGTAATCAAAGTATTTGATATCGTTATAAGTTTACATAGTTTCGTCTTTCAATTAAGAATAATTTGAGATTTAGTGAAAAGAAAACTTGATTTCCCTTAGATACAATTGAATAGATTTTTGCATTCAATTTGAAAAGGTTTTACAAATAGAATTGCGATTGAATTAAACATAAAATGTATGTAAGTAAAAATTGTTTGATATTCACTTTATCTCCATTTCTAACTAAATGAGTTGTTTTTTGCAAATCTTCGCAAAAAACAAAATCATATGCAAACAGCTCTTGTAAGTGTAATCCATGCAACTGTCAGCCTGGAGTTTACCTTCAAAATATGATAAACGTTTATGAGCCGCATCGTAGATACTCGTCATTTCAAGCAATTCATTAAAAGTATTTATTTACGCCAGTTTAATATCATATCCGCTGTTTCTACTGTTTAGTGGGCTGTTAAGAAACCATTTTTAGAAATTTTTCAAAATTCTCAAGTCTCAAGTTTTCAAGTATTTTGAAGTTACCTTTAAAAATGGCAACAAATCATACAACAAAGCGGTGCATATTTGACCCAAATCGGCCAATCCGAAGCATGTTAAATAAAGTCCTGAATTTCATATAAAAATAATGGATTTCTTTTTCCCCAAATTAATATTTGTTTATATTTAAATCAATGATAATTAATAAATGAAATGAAATGAAATGATATATGGAAATGACCGAATATATGGACGGACGGACGTGGGTGAACCGATTCAATAATTTTGAAATTTTATGAAACGGATTAATAAACCTGGCATACCTATTAGTGTACGGTAGTATGCATGAAATCTCTTTAATAAAATAAACTTTGCGATAGATGTTTGAATGTATGTGCTTGAAATTGTTAAAAAATTCTATTTGGTTGTCAAATAACGCATAACACATAACACATAACACATATGCTCAGTATGTTGTAAACGATACTGAATTCTTATATAATTTAGATTTAACTTGTCATTCCACGCACTAAAGTGACTTTAAGTGACTGCTTGATTAATGTCTTAAATGTGTTATCGTCTTGTGCTAACCGACATTGCCTTTCAGTTCATAAGGCTTTAGGACTAAGGATTTAGATTAGAAGCGGCCTTAGCGTCTTGACGCGCTTTCTCATCTTCACCTCCGATGACAAAACGATGCATTGCCACATAAATGCATTATTTGGTCCTCAATTTTTCGTTTGTTGTTGTAAAAATGCAAAATGCAAATATTCTCTAACCTGATGTTCCGTAATACTCTGTTCTATAATGGCTATGCCCTGTTCTGGCTTGTTCTGTCAACATAATCGATCCATAGAGCTTGCCATTCGCAATGTACATGAAAAATTCGGGTCAAAATGTAAAGGTGTTGCTGTTGGTGTCGTAATTGCAGAGTATTTCTTGGAAATGAAAATGTAATTGCAGTTAACGTGAATGGAGAACGCTACAGAAACATGATTGCAAGTTCATCTTGCTGTGCATCTCGTAACACAGACAATTTATTTTAAAGAGAAAAATGCAATGATACCGTAACCTTCAGAATCGCCGAGATAAGTTGCGACAATGCGATAGAAATTTGTTTCTTTGACGTTTTCCATTAAGTCCTACCATTAAATCGTTTCCATTAAGATCGTTTTGATCTTTTTTTACCAAATTCAAAATCTGTAACTTTTATGTCATCGATGTTCATTAAAGTGTTCAATATCCTATGAAGTATAAAGTAAGAGTAATCTAATCGATATGTTTGTTCGGAAACTATAGAAGACAGACAAAAGTCCACTATTTCATAATAATGAAAAATAAAAAAATTAATCATTAAAAATTTTCGAAAAGCTTTCAAGATGCATATGCTTTTCTTTTAGAATTCCGTACGACATACTTGCTGTAGTCCATCATAGTTCTGATATTTAAATTTTAAAAGAAACAAATCTCCTATCATTGTAGTCAGGATGAAAGAAAATTAGCTGAGATGTTACTTATTTTTCACATCTCTCTCATCCGCTTGGGTTCGCTTATCATTTAATCGCATGCGTAATATCGGTTCCCGTGTAGACTTCGAATGCGAAATGGGTATTTAAGGATTCGTTATGTTCTTCCTCTACCTTTAGTTTCGTAATTGCTGCAAAACCAACTGAAACTGTAGTTATGCTTAAAGGGCAAACAGTAACAATAGTTACTAGCTGGTGTAAATGAGTAAAATAAGAAAATATGCTTTTTCTTGTACATACAAACACATACATACACATAGCATGGGATAAAACAGCCAGCACAGATGCATAGAAATTTTACTTAAAGCAAACTTAACGAGTCGCTTAAGAGACAAAAGCAAGGCAAAGTTGTTTTTATGGTGTTGCAGTAGTAGTTGTAGTAATGCAATGAAAAAGAGTTAGAGGCACCTTTCTTTGCCATGTCTTTAAATAAATTAATATGAAATAAGACTGTAATTAAAAAATGAAACAAAAAACGAACGAGAGCCGAGTCATTAAAAAAATGTTCAAATAACTGACGCAAATAGAAGCAGTAGAAGCCTATACCTCTTGGGCCAATTAAAAATTCTACATTAGCTGAGCTCAATTTTTCACATAATAATAACGATCGTGAGCGTTTAATAGAAAAACATATTTGAGTTAATTTATTTTGGGCGCAAACTCCATCGATTATATATATTGTGAGCCGTCAGTTCAGTTCAGTTCAGATTTAAATGATTTGATATTGAAGACAAGCTATATGACGTTAAACATACGAAACAAACGAATAGAAATGTTACGATGGATTGCGACAGAATTTTTTATACCCATTACCATGGTCCAAAATACGACTAAGAAAAAAAAGAAGAAGGAAACTATGCTTCATAAGATTGGATTTTCTCATATTTTTGTCGAATAAAAGTGGAAATTTATAACGGTTATCTGCTTTACTAACGACTGACTAACGAAAAAAGGAAACGCGGAACATAAGGGAGTTCCAAGTTTTTGTTGCTTTGTCGGTGTATCCTTCGACCGGCTTGGGTCATATTTAAATTCTTTTGCAAAAGTTTTGGACGATATCTGCATGTTTGCAAGGCCACACCACAAATGCTGCACCTTTGGTTAGGCGGACAGATGGATACAATAAACGAACAAAGGAACATAGTTAGATGTATTGTGAATTTAAGACTGATTAGGAATTTCTATGCCTTGTGGTAGTATTTGAAGTTTGCTTCTGGGCGTTAGAAAGATTGTCACAGACAGACAAACGAAATTTACATACACAATGATATTAGGATAGTAGGTATTCGTTAGGCATACGTTCAAGCATTTGTACGCTTCTCTGCTGTAGTTATATAAGCAAAGAGCAAAAAATCTCCTTTCTTTTTTGTTAAAATGAAAAACAGAGGTGTTTTCAGCTTTCGCGGTAGTGTAGGTGCGCCCCTTTGTCTGATTTGACTCATTTGAAAAGTGTGCACACGAAGTTTAAATGTTTCAGGCAAATTTGCAGCCGTTCTCGTCATGTTTGCAAACGAACTTAACGCTGAAGGACAGACGGATGTACTTGATATGTTTTGAGAATTTATGGCGCTTTTTAGACGTTTTACGGCGTCTCTGAAAACTCCTTCTCCCACATCCCCCATCCATCGGCAAATGGATACTATAAACTGTCCTTTTGATCTCTTTATTTCGTTAGAAATTCGCGATTAGAAAACGCTAACCGATTCCATATCCTACGAGTTATCTTAAATTCAAAGTTGGCACTCAACTCATATATTGAATCATCATTTAATGAGGACAAACCGTATCTCGGATTTTAAGAAGCTGATCAACATTATTTTGGTTATGCCGTTATTACTCAACGTTAATGTATTGCTATTGTAAGCCCAATAGGTTTCAATCTGGGAGCGCTTTCGCCTTATGAAAATTGATTAATACGTAAAAATCTACCAACACTGGCAAACGGATGTGAGTTAATGCGTATTATAGTCAGTGTAAAATTGATAAAAGATATACATATATAATAACTCCATTCTTCCTTCAGGGCATCCCAATGGATATTCCACTTACAGAGTTTCATAACTCCTTTTGGCTGCTCTGTACGATGCATAAGAATAATCTTTAACGATTTGTTGTTTGATCCGTTAATGCCAATGTAGTGACAGTAAGCTCGTGTGCACGTCGGTATTGTTTTAATTTCGCATCAATTGTTCCCTAAGATTATTGAGTAGAGTGAAGTCAATTCTATTTCATTTATGGGTAAATCCTTGTGCTATAACCAATGCATTAAAAAAAAAAAATTGTTTTATTTTTCTAAAACGCATTGTGAGGTAATTTTCCTAGTAACCTTCAAAAATATTCATTAAAACTATTCATAAAATGTACATATTCT
The DNA here is from genome assembly GCF_014805625.2 of Glossina fuscipes. Taxonomy (NCBI): domain Eukaryota; kingdom Metazoa; phylum Arthropoda; class Insecta; order Diptera; family Glossinidae; genus Glossina; species Glossina fuscipes. Next base: position 43,769,326 of record NW_023998415.1, on the reverse strand, counting down.
TGATCATATCTATCAATATCAATATATTTCTATAGTACTCTGATAAATGCCATCAGAAATAAGGAAATTAATGTTTAAGAAATCAATTTTTGTTATTAGTTCATCTGATCCGCATGAAGAATTAGAGAAAATAGATGCTAAGAGATGTCATTTTCAGATGTCAGCTTAAAGGGATTTACACGAGAGACAGAATGAAAATCATTTTTCTTTCTTTTTCTCTGCATTTTGGGAATAAGAATATAAGAAATATTTCCCAGGTTCACAACGTCAATGGAAAGCACGCACGTGCAATTTACAGTCAAAATACAACTCTGACCGAATAGAAGAGAACAGTGGCTTTGCAAAGATGATAGGACTCTCGCTACACATTATATCATGGAACAGCATTTGTATCGGGACGACGAAGCACCTTTCACTCACTTATTGTTATTATCATTATTATGACTATTTTTCGTATTTTTCTTCTTTTTTTTTTCTTCTTAAATCGCGCGATTGAATCCTATCGTGGAAATCAGCTTCAGTATCTCATGCAGTATGATGAATGATATCTCTCTTAATTATTTAGCGGTAAACATAGTAAAATGCTTGATGTTGCTTGTGATAAATGACAAAACAGGTATTTTGTCACATTTTAGCAACACCGAACGCAATAATTAAAGGATGCAAACAATTGTAGTTTAAAAGAAAATGCCGAAAATGACGAAAGTACGAAACGGAAAAGAAATAAAGACTTCCATGCGTAACACATATACGCAGTGGTGTATAAATGAACAACATAATGATTATTTACAAAGCATTAACGGAAACAGTTATAGCGTTTTTTTTGTTTTTTTTTTTTTTTTTTGTTATTCAAAGAGTTCTTTAATACCGGGTGAGAGAAATGTTATGAGATAACGTTATAGCGAGAGTTTCGGAAATGTGTAGAGTAAAAGTAGAAAAGAGAATTGAGAAGTCATTAGGATGAGAGTGTTAGGTTAAGCTCTTTTATTGCTCTTTATGACTTCACTAGCACTTGTTACCATTAACACCTGATACGAAGTACCGTGTACCGGTTAAGAGTCCTAATAAGAGTAAAGCTTTATTGGTTATTACAAATAATGAAAGTGTTTAATTTCTCGCTCTCTTTCTTCATATTAAATTTCTCTATATCTCTTTCAATAATCAGCGAATATTCGATTGTATATGAATGCATTCTGCATATGCACTCTTTCTTGCAATGTATAAATAACTAACTGTTCTCTTCATATTTTTTTGTTATTGTTAATTTGTTGAGTTTCAAGGAATATATTTTGCATGTCCCTGTTTATCCTGAGTGTAGGTTGCTGTTATTTGTTCCTGCCCGTTCTTAACACATTTTGTTGTCGATTAAGCTTCTTGCGTGCAAGCATCATATATATACATGGCGTGTGAAGCTTATTTCAGGCATAACATAACACTGGTTATGTTTCATATCATTTCATTTTGCTGGTGTCGTTGTCAACGAAATATAAAAATACCATGATTCGTAAGGTTTTTGTTAGTGCTGTGCATTGACTTGAAGCTGTGATGACGTAGTTGTGTGCTCCTCTATACTACTGCTGCTCTACATATACATTTATATACATATTAAACTACTCTCTATACAACATTATTACTTTATACACTCGTTGTTGTGGTTGTTGCTGCTAACGTGTTGTGTTTACACACACGGTGTTTTCTGCTTTCTCTATACAAAACGTGCACCATAAGCATTAATAACGATGAAAAGGAAATAAAAAAAAAAAATAAAAAATAAATAAATAAATAAATAAATAAATAAAATAATATTAAAAAAGTGAAAATAAATAATAAAAAAAAAAAAAAAAAGAAAATCATAATAATAATAATAATAGTAATAAAAAAAAGAAAATATATTACAATTCAAAGACTTTAAAAAATTAGTTAAGTGAGCTGTGAAGTACTAGTATTGGCGTTTGCGTGTATGTTCTTAAACTTAGTCAACCGTACATTTCAATAAGCGTATGCTTATATGAACACATATACATATACATATTTACATTCATATATACACACGAACGTACATGTAGATACAAACACACACACACACACACACACACACACATATATATATGTATACATAGGTATTTATGAATTATATACTTACACCTGCTGCCTATCGAACAATCATCTGCATACATCATCTACTTTTTAACAAGTGTTGTCCTATTTTGGAGAGTGTGATGATGTGTATGTGTGTATATATATGATGCACAAAATTTTTGCTAACAAAGAAAAAAAAAAAGAAAAAGAAAGAAGGGGAAAAAAACACTACATTTATAACTTCAACAACACTTTTTGTTATTATTTATAAACAAAGTTAGTTGGAATTGCGAGAGAACTCATACTTCAACAGGTTCTCATAAACGTCAAGTGGAATTTTTATGTTTTTCTAAAAAGGAAAACCAAACAAACTAAACAGCAAACGAAGTGCTTTTCATATACCTTTGAAATAAAACCAAATAAAAAAAAAAAGAAAAACAAAAAGTAAAAAAAAAAAAAATTCATTTCGTTTTTCTTTTACACTGAAACATTCATAAAATCAACGTATACCTTAATAGTTACACACGCACACACACACACACACATGCATACTTTGCGAAAGAAAATTTTCTGAGGTGCTCGATATTGTGGCGCTTGATTGATTCTTGCCTCAGTTGCAATTTCTACATATTTACACACTCTTATACACATATTCGCACACACACACACACACACACATATATATATATATACATATATATATATAAGCATATATATAAGCATATATATATATATATATATATATATATTTATCTATGCATATATATATATATATATATTTATTTATTTATTTATACATACATATATAATGTATTATAATATAGGAAGAGAGAAAAGAAATTTTCCAATCGAGAAACGAGAGAATGGTTGAAGAATTTTTAGAAAAACTACCTGAAATTGATACGCGTTATGAGGTAAGTTCGTATATTTGCTTTCATATTTTTCACATTTTCTCATAAATTAATTGAGTTCAAGCAAAACACTTGACGTTTTACTCTAATTAAAAATTCCGTTGAATTTCTAATTGGTTTTTGTTGCTGTTAGCAAAAAACCCTATTTTTAAATTTATTCAATCGAAAATCATAAAAATTGCGATTTTTATAGAAAAGAAAAGAACAAAATTAATTCATTTCATTCATTTCATATACATATAGATATCTATGATATATATATATATATATGATATATGTATGTTTACAAAAGAAAAAAAACCGAAAGTTGTTTATGCCCATACTTTAAAAAGCAGACAGTCTGAGCAGCGAATAATAAAGATTTACAACACACACACACACACACACACACACAATACTAATCATTTATTTGCCTTAACTATATTAGACGATATTCAAAATTTCCATTTCTTTTCTGGTATAGGATATCTTTAAATCATAACATTAGAACGGTACTTAAACCGTTTAGTTTGTACTTGTACATGACATTATTCATCCGTAATGGGCAAATGCTTAAAAAAATTTTTCGTTCAAGTACTTGCAAAAAAACCCGAATCAAGCAGCTTCGGAAAACAATTTATGTCAATAAGCAGGCTTCACTTTGTTGCTTGCATGGAGTTAAAAAACTAACAAAAACAATACTGGCTGAGGCCTATTTCTCTTGCACCTAAGTATAAACATAGCGTGTCATTAAGTCACTAAGTCACTGAGTCAATGTATACTAATTTACGATGGATGAGTTTGCAAACAAGCCATTGTCTAAATCTTTATCAAATCAAATTATATTCGCGTCATTCGAAAGCTGCTAAGATAGAATTGGCATTGCAATAACATTTGACACGTCAGAGATACTTGATTTCCACACATTTTACACATTTCACATTAAATGGCTACCAACGCACGAACATGATCATGATACAAGGTAAACAATCAAAACTCTCGCATCTGGGTCCTCAAACACCGAAGCGAAGTACCTCCTTAATGGCAGCGTATCACAGTTTGTTCGATGTTGCATACATGTAGACCAAAGGCAACTCCACTTACCATTCAATATGTGAAGAAATAACTTCATTACGTAATTGCCTTGAAATGTTACAACTCACTGTCAAGCTTCTGTCAATAACTTGTGAAACACTGTTCCCAAGTATGCCTAAAAAATCAAAACTATTTTAGGAAACTTTCAAGACTCAAGTAACAGTTCGCAAGACGCCTTGCCATTGCGATTATGATGTTTGTACTGAGGCTACTTTTGTTATTTTCGATATGAATGAAAAAACCCGAACTTTGTTGCTTTTGATGGGAAAAAATTCTTCTCGACCATAGCAGATGACATCCTAAAGATATCAGAAGGGCCGCATATATAATATATTTTGTTTAAAAATTTTTGGCTCAGAAGATTGCTTTTCGAAGGGATAACGCGTTTATTGACTCAGAGTAGAACAAAATCGCGGTATCACTAGTCGATCGCTACAATGGGGTAATTGCATAAACTTTAAGTTCAACTTTCAGCTCCATCCACAGCATTCTTCTTACTGGACCGCAGTGACTGCTATTGGTTTTTCAGAGAAATTTCGTTCAAATGATAAGATCGCTTATTGCGGAATCTGAAGCTAATTTTGAGAGTTTGAAAAATCGTTTTGTGAAAACATATGTTTTCATCCGGATACCAGGATACCAGGCTGATGCAGAGAAGAAGTTTTTCTCTTACTTAGTCACGATTGACTGATGAACTTTTTATTCTCTCTCTTATTTAAATCTGATGATCTTATTAAATGAAATAAATGTACCTTACATAGTTGACAATGAAAAATAAAATCGCTTATCGCTCATCATTGTATGAAAGTAATTTCATTGCTCAGAATGTCTGTCAAATGTCGAAAACGTGGTTGCAAACATTGCGGCTTTTGCCACATAGTTGAATATACTCGCATAGTGATTGATTGATTGATTGATGATTGAAATGGCATACGGGTTTGCACTTTATTACAATAAACTACGTTGAGTGTGAACATTTTTACAAAATAAGTTAGAAAGTTTCATTCGCTTTTTTCACACGAATTCAAAATACACAAGCGCTGAAAAACAAATGTATTCTTAATGTACACTTGAAATAAATATAAAAAAATTTGTTCTATACATGAAGAAGCATACCATACATAATGGAATTCAAAATTCGTTAATTGATTTTTTTTTTTTTTTTTTTTTTTTTTTTTTGTAGATATCCCATACCACTTGTGGTATATAGGGTATATCAAGTTTGGGGCGGATGTATGCAACACCCAGACGGGCTTGAGACAGACCCGTCGTCTTTTATTAGACCGATCGCTTTCGAATCGTATTGTGGCTTGATTTAAGCGTGTCTGTCCGTCTGTCCCTATTATTTCTTTTTCTCTGAGATAATTCGATGAAATTTGCTACACTGAGATCTTTTGGCCTAGGGACGAACGCGGTTGGAAACGGTTCGGATCGGGCCGCTTTCTTGAACATGCATAATATACAACTTTTCGTTTGCAAAGTTGTTATATGAATAACTATGCGGTGGTGTAGGACATTTAATGGTGTGCCCTGGCTCGTAATAGTTTTTTCACTAGTTTGTTTATTTATTTTTTTCAACAATATTTCGGAAATATCGTTACTACAATCTCCGTAAAATATAGAAAAACTTCAATGAGCCTAAAAATGCGAGACTATCTATCTATTCTTTACTTTCTTTACATTATCGAAACAGCAAATACGGAGACATACCGAGAGACCTTTTTAGGTATACTTTCAGGTGATACCTGAAGTTCGATTTGGAAACGGAATGGATTCGCTGTGAAATCAACAACGATCTTTTTGATATTTATGTCCATCATCTATTTACTAACTGAGAGTGAGATATGGTTGTCAAATTTCTTGAGGAATGTTTATTAAAATTATAATATATTTAATTACAATATCCCTGCCTATTTTATGCACAACCTTGATAAAAAAAAGAAAAGGCTCATGAATTCTGAAGTAATGATATATGAATCTGATCTAAGTAAAATCTGGATATTGAAATATTTGAACCAAGTTGTGTGTGAATTTTCTATTGTTTACATATTTTATCTAAATCATACTCATTTCTCATTTGGATGAATTTTGTCCGATGTCCGCGAACAAAAAAAAAACCCGAAAGAACGAAACGAAGAAGCGAGTAAAAAAGGTGGTTTTAAGTTTTCCTAAAGAGAGAGAGAGAGAGAGGGAAATAGATAGATAGATAGATAGATAGATAGAGATAGAGATCGAGATAGACTGGTTTTTATGCCTTCAAGAAAATAAATTTTATTTTGCTCCCCGATGCTGATAATATTTTATCAATAGACACATAGTTTTCTCCCATTCTACGGATGGCACGGCTTTCAATAAAGAGTAAAATATTCTAACATTCGTGTCTTGTGAGTTTGTAGAAATGACATTTTTTTGTGGCCTTAAAAGCTATTACTTGATTATTTCGCCACTTGTCATTCGCATTGGATTAGAGTAAGCTAATTACTAACTATCAGAATGAGAAGAAGAGAAAAGCATTTAGTCTCAGTTGAATGTCTTCCTTTATATTATTATAATTATAATTATAATTATAATTATATAATTTATTGATTTATTTAATTTGATTTATTATATTACGTAATAAAGTAAAAGTGTTATAATGAGAGAATTTTGAAATTTTAACTTCGTTCACATTAAGAATCGCCCGCTTCGATAGAGAGAAAACTTTGCATTTTTTTATAGCATAGAATATTATGGTATATTTTTATTGGTTATAACTAAAGTAAACTTTCGATAATAAATCATCGATACATATAAACAGACGACTGCATAACTTGTCAATGAATTGCATTATCAGTCTGTCTGTGTCTATGTTTTGCCCTTTGGCAATGTGCCGAAGTTCATAGAGATAATATCTTCCTGTGTAAGTTGGTGCCTTTGTTGGCGTTCTATTCGTTGTTCTCAACAAGTCTCGCAAGCGTAATGGGAATGAATACATAAAACACATGTTTGCTTTAAGTAAATCTTATTTTAACCCATTTGAAAATGCTTTTCTAGTTGCTAATGCATTTTATATAGGGGGTGGGGGAGGGGAAAAACATGTATATACATATTCATATAAATAACATATATATATATATATATATATATATATATATATATATGCATGCACTCACACATGCAGATTTCTTTTCAAAATATTAATTAAAATTATGAGTAACTGTACACACATTAATATAAATAATAAAAATGTTAATGCAAGCTACGACTTACTAACACTACACCTTCTCTATAAGAGAGAGAGCACGACGTGATTATAAAATGGAAAGGCACGCAAAAGGGCGAAGTAGGGCGTAGAAATGTTCTAAAGAAAGTTGTACTGTATATGCGTTTTTGCTTGAACACACACATATAGTGCAGTGAACTAGTCCAAGTACATTTTTTTTTTTTCATTTTTTTTTTACTTTTTTTTTTTTTTTTTTTTTTATTATTTAATTTTTTGTTTTTTGCATATTATAAAGTGCGGAATATATTAAGTCTTTATGTCGTTTATGTTAAGTACATGTGTTTGCAATAAGAGTGCAGTAGAGAGTTAGTATTTAAATTTAATGATGAAAAAGGAAAAGCAAAAAAGCGAAAAACACACAACAAGTACAATAACACAAAACGATGTAGGCTTTTGTGCAAAGAGATAAATGTATTTAAATATAATACACAAGACAAGATCCTTGAGACTAGAATTTTCCTTAAAATGAAAGCGTACGAGAGGTGTAACTTCTCCAGCGACTAATAACCACTTACGCGCATTTTAGTTAGCATTTGTAGTATTTTTGTTCTCTCGAGAAGGCAAATAAATTATGCCGCACAACTTATATTAATATTCAACACAAATAGTAAGCAAACTACATTTGCGATCTACTTGTGCTCGAAGCACGCCTACTTCTGCTTTGTTCGCGTTTGCTTGCTTAGGACAACTAAATTATTCGATAAGAGAACTATGCTTTGCTAACTACCGAACTGGACTTTGTTTTTACTAATTTACACTACGCTACTCACTTAAACTTGATTAAAGGCAGGAATTGGTTTTGCTAAAATCTTGTGTTACGACTCCAACATACTTAGGGAATATATGAATCCTTTCAAGATGAGAGTAATGAATTTTTCTCTCAAATCCTCTTCATTGCCCTCCACCCTCACTGGATATTTCAAACATCTTCGCTTAGTTAAGTCATTAGTCATTATCAGACATAAAATTACTGAGAGCTGTTGGTATTGGATATTTTCAATTTACCTCTTCACTCATGGAACTTGAATGGAGACTTCAATTATTGTACGCTAGTTTTTCCTCTTAACTTATCCTCGCAAAAACACTGAACTGTTTGAGGCAAATGTTAATATCGTGGAGAGCCCATATTTTCAAATGATAAAATTGTGTAGTCAGAGGATGTACAGCATCCCACAATTGATTAAATGATAGCTTTAATACGCCTCCACACTTAGATTCGAGAAAACAATTTACTATATGTTTAAAAGTTTACTGCGTGTAGTGCTCGGGAACTTCTATTACAACGAAATTTATAAGACATTGTTAGTGATTTCTGCTATCAATTCCTATTACGTTTAAATCTATTGCACATGCGTTCAACAACCACCCGATGATACTCTTTCGATAGAAAAAGGTAGACCATATAAAAAATTTAAACGCAACGATCCTATCCTCAAATGATAATCGCTGCGCGCTAAATCTGCCGAATACGGCAGCTTTCAAAGCAACTCGAACTGTAATTCGTGCATTTTTTTCATGATAGCCTTGATGAAAGAGGATTCTTCGTTTTCCTTCTCCTTTGTCTTTTGTCGCTTTTCAAGATGTGATTCAACATAGATTATACTATGTGCATTCTAAAATAAAGACGGCATAACCTTTCCAGTCCAGATTTTTTTGCGCTTTGATCAGTTGAGTCAATGTCCCTTTGGCTGACTGCTGATTTGAGTCTGAAGTGCAGCGATGAATCCATGCCTCATCCATTGTCACCTAACCATTGTCACCTTTCCTCTAAACAGCGCTTGAATGCATCAACGCGTTGATGCTTTTGCTCAAAAGTAAGCTAACACGATATACATTTCGAAGAGAGCTGTCTTTTGAGATGTCAGCTGTCGCAAGCCACATCACTTTTCGATCTTTCAAAGCGATTTTTTGCACTTTTTTTATGTCCTCTGGAGGAGGAGCTGGCAAATTGGAGCGACATGGGGACGAGAGGAAAACACTTCTCTACCGTTTGTATCGATGGAGCGGCGTTCAAAGAACACTTGTCATGAAATTATGAAATATTTCGTTTAAAGATTGACACCACTTGAAAATCATATGAATAGTGACGACATTTATATGTCATGTTACCTCCTATAAGTAGCAGACGAGTGCATAACTCGACCTATAGGATTAAATCGGCTCAGAATCTTATATTAAAGAAGAATGGATGTACGTTAAGGAATTTCTTATGCGTATGTCTATCTAACTTAATATATCCCCATCCTACTCTGTGTACAAGATATAACACTCTATGTGGTTCTGGCCGCTACGATGAAAATAGCATTCATGTACACATGTCCTAATACCAATTATTTACGTAGAACTGTCATAAAAAGCCAAAATAAAAAATAAAAAAAAAACATGTAACTTTTTTACTTCACTCGCATCAACTATCAATTTCGCTTAGATTTTGAGGCAGCGCTAGATGCGCAATATTTTTAGTCGTTCGTCTTCATAAACTCTGTTAGTTGTACGGAAAATTTCAGAAGCATAAGCAGGAAGGAGTAAGAAATTTTTATGCCTAACACTATGAGGGCGAGCTGAGATGTGAAAATGTTGTCCCTTTACTAATGGCAAAATTAAATTTTAGAGTTCATTTAAGGCGCTGTAGCTTTTGGTTCTCTTTGCCGCAATCATTGTTTTAATAATGCGCTCTAATAATAAAAACATTGAAAATGTTTTACTAAACAAATAGCGGTTAATTTTATCGCGACCCCAGTTGGCTACCCAATGCATAAATATTTAGGCGTGCGTATAAATGTGTGGATCTGCGTATATGCATATATATATATATATATATATATATATAGATGTGTGTTTAGGTACATGTTGTGAAAATATTTGTTAGTGTTATGCCTATGCCTATGCCTGTGCCTGTGCCTGTAACA
>NW_023998415.1:43721178-43758991 GCF_014805625.2 Glossina fuscipes | reverse complement strand
TTTTTTTTTTTTTTTTTTTGCTTGTTTTTGGCAGAAGCAAGCAATGAAGGAAAGTGTGACATAGATAATGTCTAATAATGTAAACATGATGTCATTTAATTACAATGAAATGCATTTTAATATTGAATGACGTTCAAAATTTAATAATATCGTCACGTAAATTTAATTGACCGTTCATTTAATTAAACAGAATTTTTAATTCATTTTTAAAGAAATATTTATATAGATTAAAAAAACAACTGTTCTAGATTTTTTTAATAAATATATATATTTTTTTTAAATAATTTATGCTTATGACGAATTTAAAATGAAAGATAAAATCGCTTAACTTAACTGTTAAACGAGTAGAATGAGAAAAAAGATGAAAGAAACGGAGAGAGGCAAATAGCTGAACACCAAGTCTCGTTTAGGCAGAACACCTTAAGTAAGGTAAAAAGTTTCATTTATGAAAAGTGAAAAAAAAAAAAAAAACGCAGCGTTCCATTAACCTGTTGAGATATAAAATAGACATTTTCTTTCTTTTTTTTTTTTCTTGACGAGCAGACTAGTAGTAGATTACAGTTACCGCTTGTTTGAACTAAAGCCGTAACTTACACGCTGAGTTTAAGTAAAAATAAATATCGCAGACAGAAGCGAAGTGAAAGCAAAATATCTTTCGTTTTCAAGCTTTTATTTATTTATTTATTTTTATTTATTTTTATTTATTTATTTATTTTTTTTTTTTTTCATAAAATAAAATCAGCAGCGACATCGGCATCAAAGCTCTATTGTTAAACTGTTAGCCTATCTAAATACTCATCTACTCAACCCATCCATCCGAAAACTTACACACATTTACATATCATACGAAAATATATAAAATTTTTTTATACTATAAGACATAACTATTGTTGTTATCTTTGTTGTTATTCTTCTTTTTCTTGTTCTTGTTCTTGTTCTTCTCCTTTTTTTGTCATTTACACAGGATATTGTGCCTATGGAACAAGTGAGTTCAATGGTTTCGAATGGCGGCGGTAGTGTAACGATGCAGCGTGACGATGATTACAGAATTCGTATAATGAAAAGTAAGTAGAAGGAGTGAAGAAAATAGAAGAAAAACAAGTGTGTCATCCTCTTAGCGATACAGGTAACGCACTTTTATTCAAGTGCGAAGCTTTTTATGTCTTTCAATCTTTTATTTTATTTTTTTTTTTTGTTGTTTTTGTTTTTTCACAAACACTTAGACGCGCCTTGATTTATTTTTACTTTTGTTTCCATAACGAAGTGTACACTATAAAATGCAAGAATATTAAACTGATCTACGAGTTCGTAACTGAACATTGAAAGTCACGATGCGAAAGTTTTAATCAACTCCACTTATATTAATCGATTTTCAAAAATATCGCATTTCGAATAATCTCGTCTAGAGTAGCGACTAGGTAAGCGAAGACATGTTCACTATCAACAGCAAAACGTCTGCATTTGTTCAAAACCATTTGATTACGTAATGTCTTTAGATTTGATTGTCATCGTCCATCTTCGATGCGAAATAATATACGATCGCACAATATCCGATATATGTATTCTATTCTAGAGGTAAAACAAAGACACGATGACTTCAATATTGTCAAATAAACTCAAGCTTCTTATGATCTAGGTCCTCCATTGGTTGCATATTAAACTTATTTGATTTTTAATCCATTTATCCCCATCAAATTATCTTAAAACTAAAAACATTTTCGAGATTTACTTAAGTTTAATGACCTTGATTCTCCAATCATTCTTCAAAATATCATTATACTTATGATCTTTGATATTGTTTATCAATAAGGCTGATAATTAAGTCCATTTTTGGCTCTGTTCTACAATGACATTCAAATACTTCGATCCATTTACATTAGCCTTTGATAAGGTTAGTAAGTAAGTAAGTAAGTACGTAAGACTAGTATCACTCACTAAAAATGTACAATCTGAAGCATTTTTATGTACCATCTGTCAGTTAGTTCGTTTGATTTCGTCGCACTGAAAAACATATAAAAAAATTTATTTATCCTATTACTGTACTTTCATATAAATGATCAATTCCTTACAAAGTGATTGCATAGGAAAAGTGGGCATAATATGAAATATCGAATAAATCAATTTGCATCACTGGAAATATACATACATATATTATATACTAAAGACCAGAAATCCAAAAAATTCTTTTATTATTAATACATGATCGCCTTTTCATAATAATATCATATATTAAGTGAATATTTCTTTAGAGTTATTATTAAGCCAAACTAATTTTACTAACTAACTAATGTGTTCTCAATTTGGAAATTTTTCAAACGAATTTCCTCGATCATCAAAATCTGAACATGAATGCAATATTCTTCTATGAAATCTATATGTGATGTCTCCTAAAGCATTGCTAACTTTTTTCATTTGATTATCGATTTTATAAACAAAAAAAAATTTTATGATCCATGCGGAGAACTTTTTCCAGACAAATGATGTAAAAACGATCTTCAGTTATTACTCAATCTAGGATTAAAATAATTTCTCGAATTTTAAGAGACTTTTCGTAGCAGATAAGTCCCATTTGAAAGTCTTGAGAATTATAATCGATAATAAAGGGGCTAAAATTATTCACGATTCCTCTCTCACATTCCATCATTAAATTATTTCAGTTTAATGGTCGAAAATGCTGGATGCTCTCCTCGCGATACGTAAAATATTCTCGCGATTGGCAAATATTTTGCCCCTTTTTTTTTTTCTTCTTCTTCTTCTTCTTCTTCTTTTCCTGCACATTAATAAATCTTAATTTATAAGACGTATTAATAAAGGACCGCAACCGATACTAATACAAATTTAATGATGAATGATCCCCATATCGTAATGTCTGAATGTGTGGCATGGATGGCGGCGGCACTACAAAATTCTATTGCTATGTAAAATACTGATTATTATTATTATTGTTACAAGCACGCTAGGGCCGCCTTTTTACCCCTGTCTAATTATTACCAGAGAGCTTATTGATTGTTCGATTAATGCGTTAATAAGCACGCTATCCTGTTCATCCTGTAGGCTCCACGATTGATAAATAAATAGTTCTTAGTTTATGTGACGGTCCCTTGAAGCATTACGTACTGCTGGCAAAGGTGTTAACTTGGAGAATATTAAGTGCATGTTCAGCTATGCAAGTGTATGTTATGCTTTTGAACCAGTATATCATTGCTTACACTTACATGGTATGTTATCCACCTTTGCTCTTTCCTTTTGATTTATGAATACACGTTTTCCTCTTGTTTTTCCATAACTGCTTGTCTTTGCATTTAGAGAAAGCAAAACAAAAAAAAAAGAGGGGGCGGGGGGGGGAAGAAAAACACTCATGCTTGGAAGTTGTTGGGATGGAGGAGGGACAACAAGTGCTCGGGTATTAAGGGATTCGACTTAATTCGAATATAATTTTTTTCTTATTTTTATCTTCGCTTTACACAAAGGAATTATAAAAGTATGTAACTGTAACGGTAATGGTAGTAAATTATACACTATTCAACGACTGACTGAATGCGGAAGTTTTAATTTGTATTTGCACAGAATAGATGAAGCAAAACTTGCGAGCAAAACAAAATGTTCCTTTCATATTTGAGTTACAACTTTCAAACAATATATTGTGATATATATATATATATATATATATATATGTGTGCAAACAAAATTTCCGCGGTTTCTGATGATTGTGATTTGTTGTTCAAAGAAGAAGCCGCAGTAATTTATTACATTTTTTTTCTATCTTTTCCTCTTCCTTCTTATATATATTTTCGCTTCTCTTCTCTCCTTGCATCGTCTACATCATCTTCTGTATGTTGGCAACAATTGCAAATTTTACTGATGTTGCCGCGTCGGTACTACTTCCGCTGGCTTAATTTGATTTCATGTTCATCAAATCAAATATGTACTAACGAACGAACAAACGAACAAACGCAACCGCACAATGTGTCATATCCGTGCCTGATGTTACGTCATTGCAATGCTGTTCATCAACAATAACAACGTCAACAACAAAAACAATACCATCATCAACAACAACAACAACAATAACAATCACAATAATGCCGATAACAATGCAAAAAATAAACAACAACAACAACAAAAAAACCTGTTTGAATATTGGATTAAATTCCGTTGGCCCACTTCTTTCATGATGGCAGTGCGTGAGGGCGGTAAGTAACTGTGTACTCTAGATGTTTGTGTATTTGTGTGTGAAAATATCATTATTTTCACAATTCTCATCAAATTTGCACAATTTATTTATATGTATGTATGAATGTATTTTTAAATATATATATATATATATATATATATGTATGTATATATGTGCTTATAAAATCTCGTAATGTATGCTCTTTTCATTAAACTCATAGCTTTTATATGGAAGTGTGTGAATGAATAGGTTCGAGCGCTCGCTCGGTTTTTGTCGCATGCATGTGAATGTGGATTTATGCGTTTGTGTGCATATCTACATACAAAACAATTGTCATCAACAGAAACTGAGAGGAATTTTAATTGAAAACAAAAATTCATTTCATATTCTTTTTGTTATTCCTCTTCTCTATATTTTTTTATTTTATATGTATATGTATATATGTATATATGTATATATATGTATATATATATATTTTTTTTTTTTGTAATCATTTTCATGCATAATTTATGGATTTATTGTCAACTGAACTTGAAGGTTTTGAAAGCGATTTAACCAAAAACAAACAACAATAGGGCTACTATTGGTTATAATTCGATGAAAGCAATTTCTGAAAAATTATTATTCAGTAAAATTCACTTTACAAGTGACTTAGCAAACAAAATGGCATAAAAATGACAATTAATGGGATTTAATGCCATATAAACCTTGTTATTACAATCACTCACTACATATATATGAATATATAAAATGAGGTTTTATGACTAATGAATAAATTGTCTTCTAACTCTCCTCTTGGACGTGACTATTTTCCAAAATGATGGGTAATCTTTGATCGGTAGCTTTTGTGGCACAATTGTGTTAAAATATTTAAAAATTCAATGGAAGCAGATGGGCGTGCATTGAGAGATTATTTGTAATAGTACTAGTGATTATATAGCTGCAGATTGATTGTCTTTTCAATTATCGGCTAATAAAAGAATGCGCGAACATTTCTATAGCACATGTGATACAACGATATATAGTAAATTTATAGACTTGTATACAATACCAAGAATGGCATGACTATCGCAATTATTTGCTGAATTGATCGAGGCTTGTGTATCTATCTGCCTTTCTGTCTGTCAGTGTCTGACTTTTGAATTTAGCCTAAAGTTCAAAGTTTTCGAGATATTTTAATGAATTTTAACACATTGATGTTGTTTGGCCCGTGGACGAACACTCCCTCTCTATTTTATGCATCTGTTTCTAAGGAATCCTTTTCCATCTTTCATATTTCTCGATAAAAATTAGTGATAAATAATAGCATAGGACACTAAGTGAATGAGGAATATTTGCATGCGATTTTAATCTGTTTTTTTAGAGTAGCTTCTTACATATATATTCGTTTTATGACTCAAATTGCCATAAATCTTGTTCGCATGTTTACCTTTGCGAGGGTTATAATCACAGCCGCGTGCGGAGACAAATTTAAAATTTCTTCGGTACCAAGTCATATATGTTTCGCTCGGTTAATGACGGCGTGTAGACTTGGCGAGCCAACTTGCAAGAAATACGCCCCTTTAATTATGGACGACACTATGCAAAGTACTCGAATACTAATCCTAACTTTGTTTCACCTCTATACCCAAGGGGGGATTCTCAGGAAATCTACAAAATCTGACAGATAAACATGTACTTTTCGAGTAACAAAATCTTTCTAATATTCGAAGATTGGCTGGCTGTCCTATGTATGTCTTGAAAATACCTCAAGAACTTAATATCAATAAAATATTTGACTCTATTCAACCTGCTAAACTAACCATGTGTAGCCATGTCTGAATTCAAAAAAAAAAAAAAAAGATAAAAAAGTCGATATACTTAGTTGCTAGGGCTAATCCTACCTTTTAGTTCTACAATTTTTATTCCTATAATGAACAGATGTACAGTCAAACCGGTAAATAAGGACTGAATAAGCGCACAAAAACAGATTTAAGTGTACAGTGTTGAGTTTTGATTTATTTTCAAGACCGCTTTATATAGAAGAGTTCTTATGAGAATAATACCTAATGGGGCATGAAAATATTTTATGGCGGAGATAAGTGAAGAATTTTGTTAGTTAAAGTCGTGTAGGGTATAGATTTAATAGGCTCCATTGAGTGACTCATATATTTTAATCATTCTTCAAAGTGATATATGGAAAATCCATGATGAGAGATCTAAAATAGACGAATAGATACGAACATAAAAATTATGATTTCGAAGCTATATAGCTAACATTTTTAGTCCTTATCGAAGTCGTTATTGAAGGATAAATTTATTGCACTGCAAACGTCCGACGTTGGATATTAAATTTACATAAAATTTTTTATATAAGAGTTTCATAAAAATTTATAAAGAGTTAATTCACTGTAAATAATTAATATGATAACATTTCTGAGTGTCTACGAGGTGACTTAAGAAGACTTCTTCTTTATAACGGTAGCAGAAATGTTTTGTAAATGTTTTGCTTTTAAATACTTTCAAGCTGAAATGTGAATATTTCATGAACTCAACTCAAGCGATGGTCAATGGATTCTTTTCTACTTTTCCTCTTTTTTTTTATTGTATATGAATGAAACCAAATTAGAAGCGAAAGCATTAGCAAGAAAATTATATTCGCCTTACGGCAAATCAAGATACACATCATTTTAAGCAAATACATAAAAATTTGCTAAACTCTTTTCTCTTCGTTGAGATAATCAGGGATTCCCTCCCGTTCAGATGACAATAAACTTGCAGACCATAAGTCTCTGTGAAGGAAAGAACGTGAAAAAATCTTTCTATCTGGCATATGGTGGTTCATAGATGATCTATGCGCTTTAATCGCGATCATAAAGATCGTAAATGGCGACTATGTTAAATTAAATTATTCGAATTCTTCATTCCCGCTGAACTAACTAAAGAGAAATAGAACTATATTTCCCTTCGTTTTCATTCAAAAATCGTAATTTAACTATCAATCACATCACGCCGTATGATTTATACGTGTATGAAGAAATCCATTTAACGATAAAAGGAAAGCGTTGCGCCAAATTGCCAGCCAGTGCAATAAGCACACTATCACTTTTCAATCCAATAGCTTGGCGTCTATAGAGCTGATTGCCAGGCACGTTCACTAGAAGAGTGTCATTAAAATCAATAGATCGCCCCATTAAAACTTGTTGCTATGAAAAATCCCCTTTCACGTTAGAGCATGCTTTGCAGGTAGTAGATTACTTAAAAAAAAAAAAAAACGACATATATATATTTATATAATAAGGTTAATAAACAAATTTCTCTTTAATATTGATTACAATCATATCAAAATTTAGTTATAGGATCGCAAACAACACTATCGAAATTTATTGATAATGTGTGAAAAATTTCTCTCACACGCAAATATATATAGATATAGGGTTTATTTACTTTGCAATAAATCAGATTTTGCCGAATACATGGATAATACAGTTTGCAACGAAAATGTAACATTAATTCTAAAATGAGTTTAAAACAATTCAGTTCCGAATAACGCTGATTAAAGGAATCGCGTTTTATATGTTTTAGAAAAAATCTTTCATCATTTTGTTTTTTTCGCTTCACGTAGCCTCAAGCAGCGCTTGCATTATTTTTTAAAGCAAAAAAAGCTGAATACTGAAAAGCAATTCTTGATATTAAATTTTTCGCTTTCACGTTTAGTAGTAGTAGTAGTAGTAGTAGTAGTAGTAGTGTTTTATAATATTTATTTATTTATTTATGTTTTAAAATTATGTTCTTATCAAACAACAGCCAACTGTAGGCAAGCGTATGAGGTGTGGGAGATGATCACGAGGAATTTCTTATTACTGAAGATATTGTATGAAATAATTAATAACATCTGTAATAATATTATAATATATGGGTTAGACTGAAAACATTGCGAGAGGAAAATGAGAAAAATAACAAGAGCGATAATAGTTGCAGAATAATACAAAAGAAAAACAAAAGAAAATGAAACGAAACTCACTCTCAAGTCAAGTATTTTTTTTTCTATGGCCAGCCGCCCAGGGGATCAGAATGGGGTTACAGGAAGACAAAAGTAGAGAAAGGGAATAGTGCTTGTGCACCACAGTTACTAAGTTATTCCATACAATAAAATGTGAAACATAAGGCACGTAAATGCGATTAAACATCGATTCCAAAATGTAAGATCAATAGATTCCACTATCTATGCACAGTGTGGTAGTTGAAAAGTGCCAGAATCGATAGTCTCGCGGCATTGAGGACATCTTCTAATGATCTATTTTAGATGATTCGAATTGTCTACGCAATACCGAGTAAAAAATGTTGTTATAAAGATTTACATTCTTAACGGTTCTAAACGGTTCATGACATTTATCATATTTCAATGCTGAGACGTGAAAGACTTATCCGGAATGTGTCCGTTACAAAGGTATATCTGTAATTTTTATGCTGCAATATTCGGAAAAATCGTTGTGAACAAGTCATAGGTTCTTTTGTTCATCCGCCTAAGTAGTCGAGTAGCTAAGAACAGCAACTAACAAAGGCAGGCAGAGTTCACGGGTTCAAATCTCAAGTGGGGTAGAGAATTCGGGAGTGCTCAGGTGAGTACTCAGTCGATCAAGGCATAATATCTATCGATTCGGCACACACCCACTCGGCTGCAGCCATCGCCTTTCTAGCTCTTTCTCATTCCTTCTTGTTTCTGCTGAGTCGCCGTGTTACACCTTCTGTTATGTTGCCTACGAACAGAAGATAATAGTGCGACTTGAAGATTATAGAACGAACTTGCTCGACAACTATGTAATACAATAAATAGAGTCACGGTACCGGAGAAAAAGCAGAGAAAAAAGAAAAGAAAAAAAATTACGATTTATGAGGAAACTTCTAATGAATTTTGTAAAAACGCTTAACGATAGATACCTTGAGTAAGACTAGCGACAAAAGCTATTTGAAAATCTAACGGAATCACACCTTCGATTATATTATATAGTCTCTCAGGCACTTAGCTTGGCATGTTATGTCTAAATAAGGTATAAAACTTAATTACTCCTTGGGTGAAGCCGATAAGTAGTCCATAGGGTTAATCAAATGCACTTTGGCCACATTTCCCAAGAATTTACCGAAAGAACAAAGAACACTGATATGACAAGTTTGCTTTATGAGTCGGAATTAGGTTACCATTACGCCTAGTCCTTGGGTTAGTATTATTATATATTAAGGCAGGATTTTGTTACAATAAAGTTAAACAATCAATGCGTGACATAGACGTTTGTTTTATGAGACGGGGGTGTATGCTTGCTTCGGCTTAAGATGTTTTTCACTGTGTTTGTGATAACATTTATCAAGCAGCATTTAAACTGTCGTGTAATAATCTTTCTGATGTAAGGGTAAATGCAATAAAAGACAATTTTTCCTTATAAGCAAATGCTTTACGTTGTTTAAACGAACTTGTACAGGTGTTGATGATAGATCATCGTCCAAATATTATAAATGTGCAATCAAAAATGATTGATTATGTTCATGGAATATGACCGATTAAACCATTCCCTGCCACGAAGTGACTGCAATTGATCGGCGGACATATTTATGACTCTTAAGTAGGTAAGGAGTGAAAATCTCTCTCTTCTTCTTCTTTTTTTTTTTTTTTTCTTAAGTTCTAAATTTGCCTGGAAGTGAATGGCTTAAATTAGGCTGTAAATTAAGTTCTCTCACTAGAGATAAGATATTTACTGAGAAAATAAATCAGAACAATTTTAACGTTTTAGCCTATTTGGGCCTGTTTTTCGATCCGATCTGCATCCGCTATCCTTGAAATTGTTACAAAAGTTTCTGGCATAATCAAGAGTCGTATTCTGGCCATATATAAAACCAACTATTTTATTTCGTTAAAGTACTTCTCAAACATCCATTGAACGCTACAAATAAATTGCAGAAATTGAGATATGCACCTAAAATATATATTATCTCAATTTATTGCCAGAGAATAAGTTTTCAAAATAATAGTTATCTGCCCATAATTAAGCAAAAGCCGATTATTGTTTGATTGAAATTTAATTGAAAATTATATAAAAAGTCAGTAAAGCTGTCTATCTGACGACGTTAAAAATGACGGTTTTTTCAAGTTTCTTCTAACACATTGACCACCACGTCATTCGCATTCGGGTGACGGTAAAAATTCTCATCTGACTGCGTCATCCGAATTGGGCACTGTTCTAAATGCTGTTAATATGGAATAAAAAAAGTGAGTTTACAGCGCAAAAACATCAACTTGCGTGGCAGTCAAAGTGTTAAGATGGACGATATCGAAGATACCTTTTCATGTGAAATAACTTACTTACTTAGTTTAGTTACCATTGAGGCAACGAAATTGACAAGATTGACAAGTGTTCTGCATATGTATAGAAAGAGAAAGAGAAAGAGAGAGAGAGAGAGAGAGAGAAAAGAAACTTGAATGTCTAGTCTTTCCAGTGTATCAGTATAAGGAAAACTAATGGACTCTATATGCATAACGTTTGCCATTCCATCTACAAACTGTTATACCATGAAGAGCATAAATTAATTGCGAATGCGTTTCTTTTCGTGTGGTATTGCAATCTTAAAAATCATAAAAATTCATAAAGAAAGCAACAAACATTTATCACATTTCGTTGTAGATGATTTTCACACAAGTAACTCACTCACTTTAATGGATATATAAACTTGAGTAAACACATTCTCGCACAGTGAGTAAAAACGTTAAAGAGAGAAAGCAAAAATATATTATTACGTTTTTATTATCCCCCTACCAACAATAACGAAAGAAGAAGATTTTGCCATGTGACATAACCGTAATAAGAAATGAATAAACGACTTTCATATATATATATATATATATATTGTACACCCTAAGACGATTGCTAATCACAATAATATCTGATTTTTTCTATTATCTAAGAAATGCTATTACACAGATAAATAGATAGATAGATAAATAGATAGATATTCTTACTTATTTAACATGAAAGAGTAGATTATCATTTGAATTAGTTACAAAGCTCATCGAGTAAGAGACTTCGCACATTTATATCACAATTTTTTTAAAAGAAGAAGAATGAACACATGTTGTTGAAACAAGCAATTAATTCTCATCGTAATTTATTTTATTTATTTATTTATTTATTTATTTTTTTTGTTTTTTTTTTCTTTTTTCGTCTTTTGATTTTATCCAAGTCTCTAAGTTTACTAATAAAATACTCGTATATGGCTTAACTTAGATGCATATATATTTATAATTATAGGTGCGTGTGAAATGTACGTATACCGTGGTATATAAATTACCTCACTAGTTAATCTGACATGCATACAAATTGCAAAAGTGCCATTCATCTGCAAAACCCTTTCTTGCCACTTGTGTATTTATGTGTATTTTCTATACATAGCTACACATATGTTTGCATCCATATAAAAATGGTAAATGTGCTATAAATCTGTGAGAAGTGGGGAAAAAAAAAATAAAAAAAAAAAAAAATGTAATAAAAGAAATTCTCATATACACACACAAACACAAAAACTACATTTACAGAAGCCCAATCACACATACACTCAAGGATAATTGACGGAATTCGCCAGCATACAAAGACGAAGAAGGTCTTTCTCTCTGGCATTTGGCAACGTCCACACACAGAAGTTCAGCATTTGAATAGAAAGACAACTAGCTTTTTAAATAAGAAAAGAAGTAAAAAAAAAAAAAAAAAAAAAACCAAGCACCAAAGAAAACGAAAAACTGGATAGTGATACACCAAAAAAAGAAAAGAAATAAAAAAAAAAAAGGGTAAGGAAAAGAAAAAAGATAATGGGCATCATTTCTTATGCTGCATACTAACTGCTTTATGGTATAGTACTTTATGGTTGTTTTCATCTTCAGTTTCAATAAGAGCATAAAATATATATGAATCTGCTCGTGAGTATAAATACCGATGCTTTATTTTCCTTGTCAGCTGGTGGCTTTTCTCAGTTGCTGCTCTGCTGTTGGCGCTGCTCGTGCTGCTCGTGCTGCTCGTGCATCTGCTAATGGTGATGTATTTACTACCACCGTTGTGTTTACCCTTAAGGCGATGTTATTCTAACCGAATACAAAAAGCAAACACATACACACAGCCGTGTATATTATACTTAAAGAAACCCCAGAGTACAGTGAACTTTGGATATTTTGCTTTTAGGCAAAATTTGCCTCGTTTTCGATTCCGTTTGGTCTAACACACAGAATATCTTTGTATTATTCCTTATTTGCAATACTGACTTGTTTTCCTTTAGTTTCCTTTACCCACTCAATTAATGCCCAGTTTTTGCTTAATATTTCGTATACTCGTTTGTTTTGTTCTCAGCTGTTTAACTGTATGCGTTCAGCTAAGCTAAATTTCTTTGCGAAAGTTCCAAAATACAAAAGATTGCACAGAGCATCAGAACATCGAAGCTGCCAGCGATTTGTTTAGTTATTCTCTCAATCGTCTCAAAATTTCATTCATATTGTTTTGCTAGGCTATCATGTTAATTGTTTTGTTGAAAATTAGTCAACCTCGCCTACATTGTTTACCTTTTACTAAATAGAGAAGTAAACGCTTTCGCCCTGTACCAGGCTAAAGCATACAAAAGTAGAATGTAAATAACGCAAGCAGAGTTAAAATGAAAAATCTGTAATTTTAACAGGCAGGCCTTCGTAATTATTAGAGCAGAAGAGCTCATTTGTTCAGAACGTAACGACAATGCGAAAAGGTAACCAGGTGTTCTAACCAACCAGTTAGCTAACCAACCAGGTAGGTATTCACATGGGCAGTCAAGCGTAGAGTCGTTTTTAATTAGTTGGAAAATATTCCAATTAAACCTACGCAACCTTTTTTTCTCTATCTACATTTACGTTTCTCTCTCTCTCTCTCTCTCTCTCTCTCTCTCACTTTCTCTTCCTTTTTTTACATATTTCCTTATGCTTATCTATGCTTTATATATATATATATATATAGATATATATTTTGCATTAAGCTCACAAAACCATTATTTTGATTAGCACCCATGGTTCCCTTTTCTTTTTTTTTTCAATAAAATTTCATATCACGGCAGAAATTTTAAATGGCAACATTTTGCTCAATGCATTCCTATTGAATTTAATATACATGTGCGGTGTGCATGGCCCACTAATGCCATTTATTAGCTTATTAGAATGTATATTAGATTGTTGGAGTTATTGGAAAATTTGTTTTCTAAAAATTCCTAAAAACTTTTTATAACAATTTATCTTTTGTTTTTTTTATATATATATATATGTCTATCATAGATTTACAGTAGATAACTATATATAAAAGTTACTAAAACTTAATACGAAAAATTAAAGACGAAAAGAAAACACTTTACTTTTGCTAAATAAAATGCAAAAAATTCCTTGAAAAGAAGCAAAGATATAACGAATAGATAACAGAAGAAAATATCAAAAAAAAAAAAAAAAAAAAATGCATAAGCAAAAGCAAGAAAGTCCTCGAATTTACGGATCGGTCGACACAAAATACGTCTATCAACTCTTGCGAGATTTCTATCAATTGCAAAAGTTATTCATTTATAATTGGATTGAGAGAAGAATTCCTTGCACTTTTTTGACAACGTTTACTTAATATCTTTGTATAGCCCGGGACTCGGAAACAAATGCAAAACACAGTTTTACTCGTTCATTGTTCTCTTAAACTCATGTACTCTTAAATGCCCAAACAGGTATGACATGCAAACTTGCAATTTGAAACTCGAATTCCATATATAACTTATGTTAACAAAAAAAAAAAAAAAATGACTTTTAGATGAAAATAGGAGACTCGTAGAGGAGAGGATATCTTAGCCAAAAATTTAAATTAAAATTGGAAGAAAAGTCAATGGAAATGAAATAATTTTTTTTTTTTGCATAAAGATCCAAAATAATTCTTATAATGGAAAATGCATCAGACAAATACACATTGCTAGTGAAACTAAGTCACTAAGTTTAGTATGAAATGAACGGCAGTGAATGTGAATTAATAAAGAAGTGGATTGGATATGTTCTTGAAATCATATCGAAAGTCATTATAAAATTTTTATTATTTTATTGTGAAAATGCAGAGAATTTTATTTTTCATTTTCATTTTATTTTTAATTTTTTTTTTTTTTTTTTTTTTTTTTTTTTTTTACTTTAATGCCATGTCGTAGGACTATTGAGAATTTCTGTTTGCAAACAGTTTGCAATATACAGTTACATGTACTGACGCAAAAGCATACTTTCCAAGTCTTTTTATGGCAATATTTCTATTTTGCATTAATAATACTTTCATACTCGAGCCGGGAGATATATAATTTTATTTCGTTTGCGAGTAAACTTTTCAAATCAGCATTTTTAATGTGTAGGACGACATTAGATATTCTTTTTTCATTTATAAATGCATTTTCCCAATGATATTTGAATACGCCTTTATATCCAATATTTTGTCAAGTACGTTTAAAAATACTTTTTAATCGTTTTTTTTTTTACTTAACATTGGCCTAATCGCATACCGTAGCCGTAAGGTCGAGATGTGACAAATTCATAATAACACAAAGCAGAAAATTATATTCGCTTTTAGGAGGGGAGGGAACCTTTAATATTTAATACCTTATAATTAACTTTTATGATTTCTTTTCATTATTTCTTTTTATTTCTTTTTTATATTCATATATACATACATAAAATTGTTATTTGTTCCTTATTGCGGGCGGGTCAATTAATCGGTTAATTAATCGTTTGCAAGCTAGAACTTTTAATTGACTTTCAAAACTATTCCTTTTAATTTTTCATCAATGTCCGATTATAGATTCGAAGTTCACATTGCAATCCTATTGGCCATATTCCAGATGACTATCTCAAGTTATGCGAATATAAACGTTTCTACTATACACGGACAAACGAACAGATAAACTTGATTAAGTCGAATCAAAATATTTTTCTTATTAAGATATACATATGCATATACGTTCACCTCTTCTTTTACACGGTGTGCATGTCCCTTAGAACACCGTGCAAAAAAAAAAAAAAAAATGGTGTAAAAATGTACATGCGATATATGGTAAATTTGTGTAAGATGAAAAAAATTCAAAATATAATTCCCATAAGACCGTGCAAAAAAAGTAATAACGAAAAGAAATAGGTGCTCAAAAACGGAATGCCGTATTCAAGTCACAGTACAACGGGATAAAGAAAAAAGTGATCATAAAATACGCTTGGTCTTCGTAGTCTCGCTAACACATGCGTGGGCATAAACCAACCGACTTCAAATCGCGGTGTTTCCCCAATTCTATTTTATTGCTCTATATATAAGACACTGGCACAACTGGAATTCAAAGAAACCTCTTTTGCGACTCGTGCTAAAACAAAAAAATTCATGTTAAAATGTGTATTTGTTCTTACTGGTGAACAGTGTTATTTCAAAACCAGGTAAAAAAATCATACAAATGTGTTTTCAAATTTCCTCTTAATGGCGGGTAAAAAAAAAGAAAATTTGCGAAAAGTTGCCTCTGTCAACGAATGATTACAAGCTTGCCCTTCTCTGGGCGTTGTGTTTAAATTAAACTAAATTAGACTGCATACTTACAACATTCACCTTCACTTTACAACACCCAAAGGTAAGTTTAAGAAGTTCTAGTATGTATGTACAACCTTGGCCTAAATTTCTGAACCGATCTAGGCATGTCCGCCTGCCTGTCCATCTACAGTAAAGACTCTCCCAGATATAACACTGAAGAAATCGAATTCAATTTTGGCAGAAACGTTGGAGATTGTTTGGATTGGAGGATCAAAGTCACTCGTCCTGTGGGCGATGCTGTAGCATTTGTGTAAAAAAATGGAAAAAATTGACCACGTCTACCCAATATTAAAGTGTACCAAAATTTAATTACTTTTTTAATACCTTTATAA
Organism: Glossina fuscipes; assembly: GCF_014805625.2. NCBI lineage: Eukaryota > Metazoa > Arthropoda > Insecta > Diptera > Glossinidae > Glossina > Glossina fuscipes. The sequence continues at coordinate 43,742,879 of NW_023998415.1, read as the reverse complement.
TGCGCAGAAACAAACTTCAAAAAGCCCATAAAGCATGCAAATTCTTGGCCAGTTTCAAATTTGGAATGTAGCTAAAGAGGTCCGCCGGCACGTCTGTCCATCTGTCTATTTGCGTAACTTTGTAGTATGCGTGGTAAACGTTCTCCAGTTAACGAATATGAAGACATCGCCTACAAATTTTTAAAAGAATATGGAATTGACTTAACCTTTTTAACACGCCTACAATGCCGACCTGTCCCATTTCGTTTTGAATATAGAAGAAATCAGTTGCGCCCAGTCCAGATTGTAGAGCATGAAAATGTTTTTCGTTTACTTCTTTTGTCTTTTTTTAGGATAACGGTGATGGGTACAAAAGGTTCCGCCCCCAACCGAATTTAATTTTCATAGTTGGTTGTTTTTGCGAGACATAAGAAACTAGGCTTTGACTTTTCAACTATAAATTAATTTAAAAAAAAAAAAAAAAAAAAAACAAAAACAACTTGAGTTTATACGGTGTTGAAATGAAGAAAAGGGTTTGGATATTACTTGCTTCACATTTGATAATAGTCTAAATTTTGGAGCAGACCGGCGAGTTGGCCCCGCGACAAATTTCGTGATAGTAAGAAAAAATTCATCGACCAAATCCAAATTTTCCAATCCTTGCAATTGATACACGCAGACTGGTGCTGAAAATCAATTAAACGACAGACCTATGACGCGTAGTGTAAACTAACGATTTGCATTTTAAAAGCAAAAAGGGTGGAGTTTTTGTGTATGAACTCCGAACTGAAGCAAACAACCCGGCAAAAATGTTCTATGAGCGATTCTTGCACTTGTTTGAAAAAAGGGTAAAACTAATCACACCCACTTAGTTTTATTGCTTGCCAAAATTGCACTTATTTCGTGTTTTTTTTTTTTTTGTTTTTTTAAGATAAACGAGTTGTGTGTAATATATTCGGCCCCAACCGATTATAATTTTGTTAATCGTTTTCATTCTTAATAATTTTCAAATCATCGTAAGTAAGGCCTCCTTTGGTTCCTTGGCCTACATGCGAATTTATCATCTCTAGCTTTGTTTTACGAAAGGACAGACACGGAAGCTTCTAAAAAAGCATTTTGTTCTTTGAAGATTTGAAAAAAGATTCTTGTGTACCTTAAGGTTTATGGCTTCATGGGTGGAAGCCTACAGGTTAATAAAACTTTTCGCTCTATACCCAACCCCGTCTTATGATACAGAATATATTGACTTAGTGCGGGTATATTCACGTATGTAACAGATAGTAGATCTTTAAATAGGGACAACTTTTTATTATATCGTGTATTAAAATATAAAAGAATAGCTTTTCGTTTTTACTTATGTGTCTTGTTTAGTTGATTTTTGTTGCTCTGATCATTTCTTACAGACTCTGGATCTATTTACAATTGCTTGTAGGTAAACTTATATCGTGACTTATTTGTACTTACGCAAGTGTATTTCTTAAATCAAGGTTATCGGATAAAGTAAGTTATAGCTGGAGTTACTTTAGAGCAGGTTGTGTTAAGCTACGTGAAAATAATTAGAATAAGTTTTTTTTTTGCATAAGTTAAACTAAATAGAATAAAGTAAGATAAATCAAAATAAAATGTAATTAATTAGACCAGAGCAATAGAGCTACAATCGATCAATAAAGAATGATTTTCTGAATCGATCTTGTGTGTCTGTCTGGCTTATCTTGAAAAGTAGTCATAATGAAGGAAATTGCAACTTCCGTCATTTCTCTATAAAAGTCGGTGAGTAATAGCATTTCAGTATCCTAAATTGGTATGAAGACTTTGAATGGGTTGGGAAAATTTTTTGAATCCTCTTTTGTATATATGATCGTTCCTATGAAAACTGGATCTATTCGATGGCAAGAAGGTCTAATTTTCAATATTTTATTGTGAAAATTATTTCACAAAGATAACAATCTTATCAAATTTGGATCACGCAATAGTATTTGTCAGATACCAACGCATATAAAGATTCTCAGGATATGCAAATCCTTATGCCAAGAAAGGCTATCTTTTAATGTTTTAAGATGAAAATTTGTTCATAACATCAATTTAGCAAAAAAAGAAGAATCGACAGTAGAGAATGTGGACCAGATCGGTCTATTTTTTGGATCCCAATACAGGCAGACATTGTCACGAAAAGCAAGCCCTTATATAGAAAGAGAGAAAGTCCAATTTATAGTTATTTATGATGGAAACTTCAAAATAATATTATTTTTAGAACGTTCATTAAGTTTGATAAATTTGGATGACGTCATGTGATGTTTTAGGCATCGTCCAATCGAGGAGCTTTCATGCAAAGTATGTCTTTGCAGAAGTATTGCTACGAAAATGTGTGAATAAATAAACTAGGCAAAGATATATGGTAATTAATGGTCGGTTTTGGCCGTCTATAACGTTCTTACTTATTTTAGAATAAGAGGTGATATTACCCTTCTAAGACAATTAGTACAAGTACGTGGGAGAAAATTAAGGAAAGAAATAAAGATTTGCAAAATGAAAAAAGCAAGAAATTACAAACGGAGATCATGCACAAGCCCGAAAATGATAAATTGATTCAGTCCTTTTCTAATGATTCGATTCAGCCGATTGTTTGACAACAATTATTAATCCTGACGGTCCTGCAGGAATGTATAATTTTGAAGTATGGCATTTTAATGCATATCAAAAATTAATATTTTTTCTTTTTTTAACGTAAGCACACGCTACAACGTAGCAACTTCATACAGCAATCCACATTACTATATATATATATATATAGGCAACCGATAGTATTGTTCTCCATACAATACTTATTTAATATAATGAAATTTTTTCAATTGAACGGCATACATGACGTATAAGTGTTACGTTATAATATACGTACATACATATATGTATTCCATTCCAAATTCTAAAGAAAATATAAATAGTACTTAGTGTCAGTTGCATAATTGCTTTGAAAATAAATTCGAAATTATATGAGTTAACCTTGAAGAGAAAAATAAATGCAGTTTTTCTTAATGATATGGGACATTTACACACTCAAACATATAAACATATAATGATAAGAAGATATAACTTATAAGCAATTATATATAATATAAAAATAAAAGAAAAAAAAAAAAAAGTTGAAATCTCTCAAAGATGTAGCATTATTGATATAAAGAAGGAGAATATCTATTTAGTGTGCGATATTTAGAAATCCGAAAAGTATGCTACACACTAGCGTAGCATATCTAAGGTATGAGTATCGTTTATTGTTCGCTTGTATTCATTCATTCAGCACAGGATGCTGAGAGCACTCAAACAAAGAACGAACTGAAATAATAATAAAATGTAGGCAATTGTTGTGAACGTTATTGTTTGTTTATTCGTTTCGTTGTTATTTTTACTTTTTTTTAAATCTCGTTCTTGATTTTCTCTAAATAGGTTTTCTATCTCGTGCATGCATGTTCTTGTTTGTTTTTTTTTTTTTGTTTATTTATTTATTTATTTTTTATTTATTTTCTTTTTTTGTTTTTATTGTTTGCATTACTGTGATTCGGTGACTACAAAAACAAAAATCTGCAACATTTGTTTTCAGACACAGTGAACAATAAGAATATGTAGGAAATAAAACGAAAAAAAAAGCAAAAAAAAAAACAAACAAAGAAAAGAAATAAAGATAAAAACACAAATAAAAGAGAAAAAACGGAAATATATTAACAAAATTGAAAACCTTGAGCTTTAAACCATAAAAAAAAAAAAAAAAAATACAAAGGACAAATCGTCAAGACATTTTTATCGCTTTGCAACGAATCTTGATTACTCATCATCAGCTGACTTCAATATATAATAAACAAGTTGCAAAGTATTTTATTCATCCCTGTCGATTCGATCTTTAACCTTGATCTTAGTACATATAAGATGAGATCGATATCCATTCATATTCTGTTGCAATCTTTTTTCACAAATTTCTTATCATTACCTTTTCATAAGTGATTCACGCTTACCTTGCAAGAAATCAACTAGGCAGCCTTTAGTTTTCTATTGACTTATATACGAACTTAAAATCTCCAATAGCGAAATGACTCGTCGATCAGCAGACGCTATACGCTTAACTTTGCTTCACGTTCATTACTTTACTAAATCTGAAATGCATTTATCTCGCTTAACAAAGAGAATGACAAATTCAGTGTACCTTTTACGATGATGGGGTATAAATGCAAAAAAAAAAAAAAAAAAAAAAAAACAGAAGAAGAAAAAGAAAAAGCATAAAAAACAGACGTAGCTGTGTTCTACAAATAACGGTTTAGTGAATGTTTTGTTAATAACATGTTAAGGTAAAAAATAAGGATAACAAATATCAGAGAATAATTTAAGAGTTGCATTGTTGGTTTTTTATCTGTTCATGTTTTGTTTACGGAAATAAAAGCAAGCGAGCAAGAAAGAGAAAACAAATAAATAAATTTGCAAATGTATAAAAAAAAATAAAAAAAAAAAATTTAAGTAAAAGTTTCCCAAATAAATTTAGTAAAAGGTTAACAAAGTAAACACATTACGAACGCTAACCGACTACCATAATTTTACTATGACAGTTTACAGATAAAACGCTTGCTTTCAACATAATTTAGTTAAAGTTTGCGGACTCACGTTGTGCTCGGTCATACGGACAATCAACAATGTTCAACAAGTGTTTTGTAATGCATTTACGTTACTAAGCTGTACAAATTAGCAATAAAGCAGTAACAGCAACGGGAAACAAATTGTAACGAAACATGAGCTATTAGTAGCACTCGTTCTGATTACTTATGCTGAACATAAAACTGCTGAGCGTAAAAAAAAAGTATTTATTTGAAATTTTGTTACGTAAATTTTTGTAAATTAAAAAATGATTTTGGAACCATTTACTAAATACGTTTAGCAAAACTCTCGGGTGATCTTCCAAACAATCTCAAGTATTCGCATTCCTCGAACGGCTTAAGAGGTGGGGAGAGAAGATTTTTTCACAAAAAAAAATCTGCTTTTTTTTCACACTGAAAGAAAAAGTTACTCAGCATATATTTAACGATTGAAGAAGAAAGCGAGAAATTATTGAAAGCGAGAATTATTGAATTGATTCGGCAACCGTTCTTGCGGAATATAATTGGTCCAAATTTAAACAAAAAAAAAAAAAAAAAAAAAAAAAAAAACGAACAAAATCGTTTACTCTACACGCCTAGATAAAACCAGTGAATTACGTACAATTCTGTTGTAGAGTAAGATAAAATAAAAAATTATTTAATTCCGTTCTTTTAAACTTTTTTTATTATAAAAGAAAAATTTGGATGCAAATCATTGAAACGATTACAAAGTATGAAGTAATGGGGTCTCAATAAATTTGCGATACCAAATGTGTTGCCAACAAAGCATAGCACAGAGTTGCCACATTGATGATGATTATTTTTATTAATTAAAATATATTTAAATAAACTTATCAAAAATATTCTACGTATTCCGCCAGAGAGTCTTACTTTAAAGATATTGTAAAAAAAAAAAATGGCAATTATCGGAATTATGCAGCTTGACCTTTTCAAAACTTGTGTTTCGTGGAAACCATGTTTAAGATTTTAAAAATATTTTAAAGCAATATTTTCTGTTTGTATTTCCATACCGTGATCTTCGTTTCTCTTTCCTCGAACGTTTTCGGCTAAAAAAAATGACACGGAATCGCACGTCTTGCTCTGTGTATTTTATAGCGAAATATCAGAGAAAGCCGCAAGAAAATGGCTAATTCCAAAACCTTCATTCCAAAGCCTTGGCAGAAATATTGAAAGTTTTTGCATTACTTTCAGCCCCATTGATCGATTCAACGGTCATCGTGACGAAGCTAGACTAACATAATTTGATTTTAAAGGGCTTTTAAATGAACATAAGTACTTTCTAAAGACATCTGTATGTGAGCGGATTAGAGGAGCTAGTAACCAACAGGTAAGCAATACCTGGCACGTTAACTTTCTCGCCCTTACAAAAAAAACTTTAAGATCTTGAGAAAAAAGTTCTTATAGTGGTAAGATGGTACGAGACATCTATTAAAACAGTAAAAAAAAAGAAGATTAAAGAGAAGCAAGCGAGAGCAGTTATGCCATTCTACGGTACGACAACTCGGTAGAAAGTGTTTTAAATTAATTTGTTTTGCATAGAAGTGTAAAGGATGGATGAAAATATTTAACCGATCATATCTGAACGATAGGAACGATTAGGCACTACAAATATAAATATAGTTTGCAGAGCTTAGAGATGAGTCATTCTCAAGTCCTTCTAGGTGATGCATACCTCCGCATAAATGTAATATAATGAAAATAGATCGAGTCCATTACGCTTCTTTAGGCATACGCTGACGGAATCTCATATAAGTTATTTCTTCTAAAATCACGTCACGTTACGTCAGATAAGTTTCGTTTCGAAAGCATAGGTATTTAGTGACCCATGCCTTGTACTGAGTTATTGCTTGAACTTGCCAATCGAAGTTTTATTCATAATGGGTGCCTAGCCCGAGAAACATCTTAAATAAAAAAATTCCCATTATAAAAATGATTGAATTATATTTTACTTCATAGTTTCGATAATGCATTTTGCAGATAAATATTGAAGTTTTTTGTACATAGGTTGCAGGGTTAAAGCGCTTTTATTTTCTCGATAACTCTTTTAGCACAAAAGTTAAGAACTGTGGATTCAACGTCCTGGAATGCATTCTCTCTCGTCCTTATTTCAAAATACAAATGCCCAAAAAATTTCCTGAATGCCATCGGAAACCGCTTGACGGCTGAGCCTACCTACTTGCTTGTAAGCTCATCTTAGAGCCGAAAGCTCATTAGCTTTCGCGGTACAGCAGATAAAAGAATTACAGAATACAGAATTTTGCATGTCTACCAATTTCAACGGCCAACTCCCAAATAACATTAGGCGTAACCTACTGAGACCTATATATAATTTAATATTTTTGGAAACTTCTTAAATGTTTAGGAGATGATCGTTACAATAAATTAAAATTTGCTTTGTCAAAAGAGAGACAGAGCGACCGCGCACGTAGCCTTAAAGAAAACTCGAGCTAAGCATTGTTAAGATTTTTTAAGTATTAGGCATATAAAAAACTTAAAGCGATATATAGGTCCACACATTTGACTCATTGTCGTCTACATTACGAAAGTCTTTACTGATTACATAATTCTTTTCTTAACATTTCTATTAACATAATAACAAGCTTGATACACAAAAAATTTATTTCATTAGCGTATGATTTTCCTTAAGTTATTTTTATATCTATCGCCTTTTATTTATGAGCTTTCGAACACAAATTTTCATAGAATTTACTTATTAATGCTTTCTTATGTGCGGTGTCTGTTTTAAGTAAAGTAAAAAATATTACACCTATATAGGTTTAGAAAACTCATAGGGTGAGCTTTCGTTTTTGCCCAGGCAATAATTTTAGTATGAAGAATAAACATATAAGACAGCAGATAATGTATATCCGAGCTGAACTTTTGATAAACTGGATGATCACAATTGTGATAAAGTTTTCAATAAAGCCGATCGCCTTGGACGCTAGTGCTATAAGACTTTAGTCTTACAAGTCATTTCTCTGGTTAAATCAATTATAATCATAATGAGCTATACCCGGCTCGAGTTGATGCTCATCTGGCCATCACTATTACCTCAGCCCCATGCTTTTATTTCTTGTCATAAAAAAGAGAATGCGATAAAATATATCTTTCACTTTTTACTTCACTGAAAGCTTATGTTAAGAAAACATTTAGCCACCAGGTCATGGTGTCAACACCATAACTAATTTCGAATTAACATAACTTAATGTAAAGAATCTGAACAATCTGTCTTGTTTACCTTACCTTAAAAGTGAAATAAGAGGAAATTTAATCACTTGTGACTTTGTGTGGGCATGGCCATATTTTTTTTTTTTTTTTAATTCGTGAGTAATGAAACGGAGTTACGTTCACTTTACGCTTTACTGCGGGCTTGTGCTCGGACCAGTCTGCGTGCAGAAATTTCCAGTGTTTCTACCAAATCTCCATTTTGCGACCAGAGAGACACATCAAACGGACGGACGGATGGACGGACGTGGCCTAATCAATTCAGAACTTCAACGCTGATCAAAAATACATGTATGTATATATATATGTATACTTTAGTGAGTGTCTGAAACTTCCTTTTCGGTATTGCAAAAATTATGACAAAATGAATATACCCCTCGGTTTTCGCTGATGGGTATTATTAAGTAAAAAGAAATTTTAAAATCGCTCTAAAATTTCTTAAAAATAGCTTTTAAAAAATCTTTTTAAAATGATGATAAATTTGAAAAAAAACAAAAGCAAAAGATTTTAACGCACTGTTTGTTATGACATCTTTGCTTAGCATTTTTTTTTTTTTTTTTCATGTTATCTCTGCACCCAGGCACAACAACCTTTTCACAGACAAGTACGAACGATAAACACATATATCCGTATATGTATTTTAAATTTTATGGAAATCAACACTAATAGTACCAGATGATCACTTTTTATTTATATTATGAGCATGCAAAGAATAAGCAAAAAAAAAAAAAAAAAAAACAAAACAATGAAGCTACGTTCATGTCGGGACGATTTTTGAATGCCCAGAAAACCGTGTCATAAAAATGGAAGACACTCTTTAGGACAATCATTATTAATCTTATAGGTCCCAGAGGGCTAAGCATTATAGCAATATATGTCAAAAACTTTTCTTTATTCATTTCTTAAAAAACATTTCATTGTTTAATTCTATATCTTTCTATTGCGAACAGACAACAGCAAATCCAATGAATTCTTTAAGAGAAAATAATTAATGAATGCGTGCATTCAGTATTGACTTATACATACTATACGCAAAACTTAGATAGATTGCAGCAAACGGAATGACGAAATTAGTAGCCTATGCTTTCCTGTGTACATGTAGAGAAATGAAAATCTTAATTTGAAGCTAAAACACATTAAGCCAGACATTTATATGAACGGCTCAGGCAAAGGCGCAGTGAAGTGAAGTGCAGTGAGAAACGAGAGAACAAAATAGCAATTGCAGTGGAATTAATTCCGAAAAATAACCCTCTCATGTTGAAAAATGTTAACAACAATAGTCATCCTGAACGGCTTGTGTTCTGCTATATATGTCCATATGTGCAAATATATATATGTTCATATGTGCATATATATATATATATATATATAAACATGTATGTCAGTGTGTGCGTATGTTTAAGTGTGTAAACGAAATTCTATAGTTTGCATACAATCACACTTACACGCCGCCACATATATACGTATACAGCACATTTCCACAAAGGCACACAGATGCAAAAAAAAAAAAAAAAGGAAAAGGACACGTTCAAGTTGGCATAAATGTGTGCAATGTTCATAGAGAAGTAAATACAAGATCCCAACGTGTATGTGAACAGGCAATGTGCTCTGTATTGCACTTGCACTAGTAACACACAGTGCACTTAGTTAGTTGCTGTCTTCGATTTAATGCTGCTTATAGAATACTTATGATGAGTTCTCCTCTCTGTGTTCGTTATTATTATTATTGTTGTTATTTTTGCTTTCATTTTTGTTCATCTTGCGTTGGTCGAATCGTTTATTGTTATTGCTATTATTGTTGCTTTATAACCATAGTTGTAGCCACAGTTAGTTAAGCATTCTCACAACAAACTGTTGTTCAGTTTGAAATTGGAATTTTAACATGACAAGTGTATATATACGCTTGCCGTCGTTGCTTATTTATACGCGCTTAACCACTAACAACAACCACAAATTGTTAACTCGCATATATGTTTCTGTATGTGAGCGGTTTTATTTCTTTGTTTGCACGTTTGTTTGTCTGCTTCTTCTTATTTATTTATTTTTTTTTGCCTGAACAAATAATAAAATATTTCGAGTATATAGATGCTGCATATTTGCGCGTATGTGCGTGTGTGTGAATACGTTGATTCGTATACATGAGCTAGCGCCAGTTACTTTGCTTCAGTAACTGTTTCCTCCATGTGTTTGGCCGCCAAATATATATATATATAGATATATATATATATATATATATATAAAATCGTTTGTGTCTATTTTTATATATATATATATATATGTGTATGTGCGTGGGTGTTGTGTTTCCTTTCGTTCTTCTTCCTCTTCTTTATTTAATATATAATTTATAAACTCAATTTTTGTTCACACTTCCATAAACCGTAATAAACTTTGCTTAAGTGTAGATACGTTTGACTGTGTGCTGGAATTTCAATAAAATACGAGAGAAATTATTTGTAAATGAGAAACAAAAACATTTGCCAACAACTCGTAAATGTTTGAATGCATTCAGTGCAACAATCCACACAAGCAATTTTATGGGAAAAAGATTAACAACAACAGTAATTTATTGTATTATTTATTAAGAAAATAATTAAATTAAAAGTAAGTTTTTTTTTTTTTTTAACAAATTTTTTAAGAAAACAACTTTATTATAAACATAATAAAATATATGATAATATCTTAATAATGATGACCAAGAAATTGACATTCACATAAAACGAGTAACTCTTGGACGCTGTGCGTATAATCAAGCAATGAGTCTTAATATCACATTTTCGAGTTGCATTATGAATTAATTGTATTTTATGGATTTGCAAACAACATATCAGTTCATGATGTATCGGTGAGTTTGCTACTGCGTTCTTGTTCTTTGAAGCCAGTTAAGATTTTCGAGTAAAATTTTCACCTTAGATTTTAGCAAATCTTCACTATTCAGCTTCATCATCATTCATCGATGGGAGAATGATGGGCAATATCAGTATAAAAACGGACCTCAAAGACTCCACCAAGTGTACATGTTATTAATTGAATTGAAATTTTTAACCAATTTTTGTTTAGGTCTGTCCGTCTGTCTCGCTAAAAAAATTGTCTATTAATCGATTGTATTTATTTACTTTGTTCACTTTTCCTCTTCATGCTCATTTATACCGCATTTATTCGCCAATCACCTATCCTCGCCGTCTGATACGTCCATCTATTTACTTTAACATTTTTTTCTCCCCTTCTTTCACTTAACTACCCCGCCTCTTTATTAATTCCTCTAATTTAGCATCATTTAAAGAAATTTTCCCCTAAATAAAATTTCACAACACACATATGAAAACTTTTGCAGAGTAAATTACAACAACGAAACAATATCGAAAAAAAAAGGAGAAAATTTCATGTTAAATATGCCAGAACTAATGACACAATTACGTCGCTATTCTCGCGATTGCCGCAACGCAAAGTTCTTTAAAGCTATAAAGTTTATGCATTTTTGATTTACATAAGATTTCGAAGCAATATAACCATATATCCATCACTGGCTATTCGCTCGTTTGACATATTCGTCGAAAGTTGATAGTTAAAGCCTTTAGCCGACAGCAGAACAAATGAAGTTGACACATAGAGATAGAGCACTGAGTTATCGCGATATGAATAACAATGTTATGATACCTATAACTTTTCGCTTTTTTTTTTTTTACTTTCTCACCGACACCAGGAATGGAAGAAGGGATACTTTTTCGAATATAATATTCGTCATAAAATGGATGCATAAAGAAGCTCTTATAGTCCATATATACTGAAGTGATTTTACTGAATTCATGCGTTTCCGTAATTTCAGCGTCAAAGCCCATTCAGCTATCTCTCTGCCTTTATAATAAATTAGATTTCAAAGAGGCAGTTGTATGTTGGTTTGTGCGTTTGCTTGAAAGAGAATAAAGCATATAAATGAATGAAATCGCCTAAATAAAATTTAGATAAAATCGCGGAGACAAAAGCATAAACATCTTCTTCTCAAATCAAAAATTTTTCGTTTGTATGTAAACAAATATCTCAGTCGATCTTTCGAGCGAAGTTTTTCCTTATGCTATGCATGTTTACACATTAACAAAAAAACATGGTATGTAAATCAGTCGAAATTGTTCACTTAATGATTTGAACGTGCGGTAAACGGCAATCATTTCAATTGAAATGATTTGTCAAAATCACTGATACCATGCTCCGCTAAAGAACTGCAAGACTTAAGAAAATTACCGCCATTGAGATTTTAGGGGGCATAGGCATTTTGTTAAAACATTTAAAATACACAGAAGTAGGCATAATAGCGACTATCCATATGTACAGACATATATATACATATATATATATATATATATAGATATATATATACATATATATATATAGATATATATATATACATATATATATATATATATATCTGTATATGTATGAAATCTTGAACCGATTTAGACATTTTCATATCTATGCATCTGTCTATAGCTAACATTCTACTAGACGCACACATTAATACATCGCCTTCAAGTTTGGAAAGAACATGGAAAACTCTTTGCGTACTGGTTGGTATTGAGAATAGATCGAATCGCTGAAACGGTCGTTTATCGCGTCCATCGCAACTACTTTTTTCAATAGCGGTTTCGATTCTATTTATTCGGTTTTCACTTACTACTCGTAAGCTACGACAGATAAAACAATCAACATTTTTTTGTACAGATTTTCGGGGTGAACCTCTAAGCATACATATAGACGGGCTATGCTCGATTAACACGTTAAGAATGTTATACAAATTCTTTCTATTTTTTTTTTTTGTTTTTTTCCTTTAAACTAAAATATCGTAAAGAATAAGAAAATTTAAATTTATATTTAATAGAGTTCCGAAAAGAAAAACGTGTACGGTATCAAAACCGTATTATAAGGAAGGTACCTTGAAACAATGTAAATCAGTGCAATGTGTGCCGTATTCTATGGAAACTAAGTCTTAAGGCGCAAAATTTTATAATGAAAATTTTATTATGAAATTTTGTTGCAAATGCACATACATATAAATGAAAATGTAAGTTAAAAGCAAGTTAAGTTTTCGTAAAAAAAAAGTAAAGGAAAAAAAAATGAAAATTCAACATAATGATGAAAGATACAAAAAATAATCTCCTATTAACGGCAAAATCAAACCAAACTAAAAATCGATTGAGAAAAAACCCCATTCTCGGTTTGTTCAAATGGTATTGTTTTTCGAGACCGGTGGTATGGTATTTTTATTCGTAAAATTTTTGCGTTTAGCAGAGAAGCCTATGTTGACAAAAGAAAAAAAAAAACCTCAGCCATGGCTTTTTTTTTTTTTTTAAGATAAGAGTGGTAGGTATAAGACATTCGTCGGAATATTATTTTCTTAGTTATACCCGTCACCGAACGATAAGGCAAAACACTTGCAACGGTCACACAGAAGCCTTATAGACCCTCTTCAGAATTACATACATTCTTGAGCAGCATCAAATTCTGCACCGCATTAAACATGTCCGTTTGTCCGTCTGTCCGTCTGATGTAAACTTTCTCCTGGCCGCCAAAAATGAAGCTATCGACTTCAAGTTTGGCAGATGCAATGAAACTCCTTGCACGCAGGTTAGCATTGAAAATGGGCATAATCGGTGGAAGGACACGCCTACAGTGCTACATAAACTGAGGATAACTCTATTTTTTAAAAGGGGAAAATATGCTTTTTTGCTGGTTACTTGCAAACTACAGCTGACAAGTCTGCAAAAATTCGAACGTGGCCACACCTTCTCAATTTTATAGTGTGTCATAATTTCATTTTTTTTTTTTTTTTTTTTTTTGTGCGCAAGCCCTTATAACCCACAGAAGCCAGCTGCAAAAGCCCCCTAAAGAATATAAATTCTTGGCCAGATTGAAATTTTGAATGCACCTAAGCATGTCCGTTTGTCCGTCTGCGTAACTGTGCAGTAGTTAAGGTAAGCATTGCCTCCTTCCTCCCAAACTTGCAAAAGAATGCGTAAATGACTTGAACTTTTCAATAAAAACCGCAAACAATTTTGCTTTCTGTGTTTTTTGCTTCTTACCTTCTATAAAATGCAATACACCTTTATTCAGAAAATCGAACAAAAATCAGCCCCGCCCACCCGATAATGTAGAGAATGTATATTTTATTCTTCGCCTTTTTGCATTTAGTCAATGACGGGTATAAAAGATTCGGTCACAATCGAATATAATTTTTTTACTTTTTTTTACTTGGCTTTTGAAGTTGTTAGTTTATCTCAAGGCTGGGAAGAGAGAGTAATGCGCGTCCTTTGTTTCACTGAATCTAACGAAAAATTCTGCTAATTATTATTATTATGTGTACTTTGCACTTTATGTTTTTCATGCACTACCTTTCAGTAGTTCTTAGCAGAACACAATATATATTTACAAAACTTTCGGTTGATAGCAATTGAGGATTGAGATGTTTGTGTTGGACAAAATGCGATTGTTTTGAAATTTGATTCGCGCTACTAACGGCTATGAATTTGTGCGCTGAAGGTTTAAATTGCGCGTTAAAATTTGAAAGAAATTTTATCTAAAAATCTTTGTATCCGAAAAAAGATAACACGGACGTGGACATAATTCATGTTCGTCCCATCGTTTTTATGCAAAATAAGTTAAGAAAAACGAAAAGTTTTATAAGCAACTTTTTTGTGTATGTTCGTAAAACATGTCGATGACTGCACGTGCTGTAAATGCAACTTTTGTACAGTTTTTTATTTGAAAACTTATTTTGTACAAATTTTTTTTTTTTTTTTTATTTTCTACCAACCGAAAGTCGAATCTCTGTTTACTGTTTACGAGTGTAAAGTTTTAGGTCAGCGATGTCATTTTATATTAAGGTTTTGCTTTTCTTTTTTATTTTTTTTATTTTTTATTTTTTTTATATTTTTTATCAAGCAACGAAAACACATACTCGGTTATACACGGCACACCTATACAGGATTATGTGGATTAAATAATTTTACGAGACTGAGAATATTTTATGTGATAATATTGTTAGTTTGTTCAGTGAACAAAAACAATGAGGAATATATTAAAAAAGTTGTGAGGTGAAAAATTCTTTAAAAAAAGTTTTCTTTTTTTTCCTGTTGTGATATATTGTTATTTTTTATTGATATGCAAAAAAAAAAAAAAAAAAATCCAAGAAGATTAAATATAAACTAAAACGTGGAAAGAAATTATAAAAAAAAAAAAAATAATTAAAAAAAAAAACAAAAGGATTAAATATAAACTAAAACGTGGAAAGAAATTATAAAAAAAAAAAAATATTAAATAAAAAAAAAAACAAATAAAACAATTAAATTCGGTCGGGATCGAATCTTTCAATCGTTCATATATCTCAAAAATTCCGATCCGTAGATTGTGCACAAAAATGTAGGAACAGATGTCAAACTGACAGATAGATTGACAACATCTATTCAGAAAGTTACTCTGAGTCACTGGGCCCATTAAAAGTTGGGTCTATCTTAAGTCCTTGAGCGCGTTGCATACGTCGGCACAAAGTTAATATATTCTTGTAGCACAAGTAATATAGAGAATGAATAGAAAATATATCAAGAAATAAAAAATAAGAACACTACAGTCGGGCAAGGCCGAGTATAAGATACTTTACACCACTTCGCCTAGTACAGTTATGGACATTTTTTGATAACAATACGCCAATAATTACACATTATTTTCATGCAGAGACATACCTTTTATGAAACCACATGTCCTGGTCCATATTTAGCAAACTTAATTTACATCTAAAAAATAATACTATTTTTAGGTTTTCATCATAGAAAAAAAAATTTTACTCTTCCTCCTTATAAAGGCTGGCTTATCCTAATAACCCTTAGTTAGGGTTTAAAAATTTGATCTGTGTTATCCAAATTTCTTACCGATAAATCTGTCGCTATATTGCTATTACGGACCAATTTTCATCAAAAAATATTAAAAATTAAACGTTTTTTAGAAGGGCTTACCATTCCTGAGAAATCTTCTATTGAATGAGGTCCAAGAAATTGGCCTAAGTGCGTCAAATTTGGTCCACTTAATTTTTACGTGAAATAACTGCCATGAACAAATTTTAATTATAAAACGTTAGCAATTAAGCCTTTTTGGCATATAAGGCTTTACATTTCCTCAAAAAAATAGACCTATGCGGTCCAAAGATGGATAGTTCCTCGGTCAATTTACGCTTATAAATCAATTTTCACTACAAAATATTGAAAATGGAACCTTTTTACCATATAAAAATGCAATGTTTTCGTGGGAATGGTTATACTAGACACGGTACAGAAGATTACCCCAGCCGAAATAAATTTTTGATACGAACCTATATAGTGTCGGGATGCTATTACTTAGCGACATTTGCCGAGAAAGTTTGAAAATTGCAATTTTTTGCAACATTATATGGGAAGTGGTCGAAAAAGTGGACTGATCCGCATCAATTTCAATAGCGTTCGTCCTGGACCAAATTTTGTGAACCAAATTATATTTAACAATATTTCAAAAATTGCAACTTGCAGGTTGTACGCAAGAATACGCCGCGGACAGTTCGACAGACCGCACTTAGATCGATTCAAAAAGTGATTTTGAATCGATCGGCACCGGTTTCCCAGTACCTGAAGTGGTGCAGAGTATAAAAGTAACGCAAACGAATACTTAAAGACTGCAAAGATTTTTCTGAACCGTAATCGTGCCAGTTACCTGATAAACAATTGTGCGTTTTTTTTTTTGCTAACTGTACTTAACCGACGGATTCGTTTTCTTTTCGTTCTTTCGTTTTCTATTTTTGAAATCATTGAAAATGAAAATTTCGAATCATTATCTTGCTTCGAACCTACTACCCATCTACCCAATTTATTGTAGAAGGGCATATTAAGTTTGCACGAAAGTCGGCAACACTCAGAACGATTTAAGGTCTTAAGGGTTCACCTTGTATTCTACGGTAAGTAACTTTGAAACGATCTAAACTTGTCCGCCCACCTGACCATCTTGTATTAATTGTGTTCAACACATAACTTGCAATATTTTGATCAATTTTCAGACACCGACATGTTGTTATCCAAGCGCGAACGCTAAAGAAAATGTCCGGGATTTGACCACTTTTTCGACCATCTCTCACACAACGGTTTTTTATATGAATAACTGTACAAAACGAAATGGTGTAGGGGATTTAATGATGGACTATGGTCCTCTTTAGTGTTTTAACTCGTATTGTTCTCATGATTGTATTGAAATTTAATAATACTATCCTAAGGATGAACATTTCATTTCACAAACTTGCCACACGGTATTCACGGTGATATTCAATATTGATAGCCAGCATTTATATATATATATATATATATAATTCATTAACAATGGTTACCGTTAGGCCTTTTTTTTCTCTGAGCATGCAAATAATAAGATTTTCATGTTCATGACATGATAAAAATCGCCTTGTAGAGAAAGCTTTTGCATCAACATGGCTTAAACAAGCGCTTGACTTCACTCATTTCGTTGAAAAATTTTGAAGAAATAATTGCAAATATTTTTGATTGATCTTGCAGTAAATTACGACCGAGGCTTGGAAACATTTGTGTTTCAAGTCGTTTTTTTTTTTTTGTTGTTTTTTTTTTAAACTAACACTTTTATTAAGCGATAAATAAACAATGGCTTCCGATGCTGCTTAAAAAATTGCTACTATTTGTATATCCTTGGGGCTAAAATGTAGTGTCTACAGAAAATAGTATTGCTTTGGATTAAATGTTTTGCGAGCATTTGTTCAAAAAGTTTTTCGTATCTCATTAAATTTCGCATAATTTAATATAATTGAAAAAATTTTTTTTTTTTTTTTTTTTTTAAATTAAAATGTAAATTATAGGAAAATGTTATCTTTTATTGGCGTAGGCGTAAATATATGTCAACAATGCTTTCACAATTTAAACTTTGGAAATTTATGTTGAGTTTCATTCGCTCGGTTCATGAGATGCATCAGCTCTTAACTTTCGCTCCTAAACATTTTCAACTGAAAGCAATTTAAAAGTGATTTTATAAAATTTATGCTATGCACAATGTAGTATTACACTCTTTATATATGTGCATGCATATTGCATTGCACGAAATTAATTAAAAATAAGTAGAAAAATTATGTACGCTTTAGGTCGAATCCTTGTTACCCATCACCCACCTAATAAATGTATAAGAATTTCAAACTATTTTGTCAATATTGGCGCAGATGGATTGACAGCTCATCAATTAAAGCTTTTTATTTGCTATAGGGAGACAGTTTTAGTATCTAATGCGTATACAAATGCGGGAATCAATCGCATATTAAATATCATTTCTATTCTTCTAGACTTGTTGGCGAAGAAAAGGAATTTTTTATGTATAATATAAATGAGAAATATTTATACCCGACTACTCGACCCTCGATACTCGTTTATATTATTATAGTGAATAGGAATGCTTTTCAATACTTTTACTTGCGTAAGGTCATTTCAATAAATGAATATACGGTCCTGAATTGCTTGATCCATATTTGTTGTACGCATTTAGAAACTATATATTGCCTGTTTATGGCCTTTCCATTCGTTCACACTGAAGCTTTTATAGCTTATAAGCGACGATATATCTACTTCATGTCCTATATATGACTTGTATAGAGTGTACGTGTTGTAGTATAGGATTTAGATAAAAGCCTATAATGGGGGAGAATAAATTCAAAAAAAAAAACAATATAAACAGTAAATATCATTAAAAGTATGTTGAAACGATAAAAAAGAAACGATAAATATTATTTTAAGTTTTTAAAAAAAAAAACAACATGGAAAAAACCATAATATCGGGCTATATGTTGTTAACAATTCCCCCCTTTTATATATGAATTTATGCAGGTTCTTCTTCTTCGTCGTTCGCTTTTTTCTAAAATAAGCTACGAATTACGAACACATACAAAAAACGATACGTACTTACCCAGCATGCTATATATATATATTTGCACGCACTCACATACGCAACAAAAAATTTATATTTAAGATAATACACCTTATAGGTGAGTTACTTAGAACAGTGGCTATAAGAGAGGATTTCGAAGAAAATCTACTTTTGCACACAACTGTTGAAGAAAAAAACCAAAAAAAAAAAAACAAAAAAGGACTTGTTAATGTAATAAAAGAGAAACAAAACGCAACAAAAAGGAATAAAAAAAAAATAAAAATAAATATTCGCGAGGTTTTCTAAAATTTCAACAACATATCGGATTTTAGTGATAGTCTGTGGCAAATGACAAGCATGGCTCTAACGGGGGGCCATGCTGCCATAGTGCCAGCGTCAACGACAAATCATCTGCCTCATCATCACATACAGCAACAACAATTACAACAGCGTGGTACTGTCGGTGGTCATGTACATGGTTTACAACCGACACAAAACGCGGCGAAAAAAGCACAACTTTATAATCAACAGCAACAACAACAACAACAACAGCTGCAACAACATCAACTCGCTGTGACCACCACGAGCAATAGTAGTCAACGTGAAACAAATTCAAAACGGCCAGACACTACAGTTTCGATATCAACAATGTACACACAAGGTAACTAACTCTCCATACTGATTGTAAGTATGAATTTGTGTATGCTTGCGTATTTGTGCGTACATGTGTATGTGTATGTATGTGTGTGTGTGTGTGTGTGTGTGTGCATATATGTATGTTTGTGTTTATTTGTTTGTTTGTTTGTTTGTTTGTTTGTTCGCATTCGCTACCACCATCATCATCATCATCATCATTATCATCATTATCATCGTCATCATCAACATCATTATCGTTTCAATTATGAACACAAACATGCAAACATGCGAACCCACAAATACACACAATTACACAAATATGTCCAAGTCAACGGAATATAAATTTCATATGTCGCTCGTCGTATGCGAGAAGAGTGATTTGCATGCCAGTAAATTGATGTATGCTGACATTTCGGGTTCATTTGATAGGTTTTAGGGTTTATTTTCAATTTATTTCCCTTCCAAGTCCTATTTCGTTTCAAATAAAAGTAAAAAGTCATTAAAATTGTTTAATAGTTGGGTGAGGCTACTGTCATACGTTAGTTAGTTAAGTCATTTGATTTGTTTTTCACCTCATTGATTTATTTTAATTTCCTGATTTTTCAATTTAATCCGATTAAATATTCAATTAATGCGGCCAACAAACCGAAGAAGCACAAGACAAATGGCAAAAATTAAATCAAACATTTTTCGCAATTAACTAAACATTACTATCACGTATCATTTCATGTAAACTACAATTGTCACAATTAATAGATGCAGTACTACATCTAGTGTCATCTCTATTCATCTCAATCATATTATATTTGATTTAATTCAATAATTTATGGAATATATAAAGGTTTTTTTTTTTTTTTTTTTTTTAATTGAGACGTGCTGCCCAGCCCGCCTGCAGGCAATGGGAGAATTTCTTTAAATTAAGTAACTGAAGATCGAATCACTTTCGAATCTTCAAGAACAGTTAGTTAGTTGAATTATTTTGATGAATAGCATGATTTTAACATAAAAGAGAAAATAAATCTTAACTTGGAAAAAATCTCTTCACAATTTTATTAAAATACAAACAATGTTATCATTTCACACTATGTACTACTTTACAGAGGAACGATTATCTTCGGCTTAGGTCGAATATAATAATGTCTATATCATAATTGGTATTAATTACATTTTTTCCCCTCATCCTTAAATATAAATTAATTAACTTTAATGAGATTAAAAAAAAAAAAAAAATCTCTTTTTTCGAACTTCTTTTTCGAGTTTTTGCTCAAGCTATGGTCACAGACAAGCTATGCAACAGCCGGAAAAACAAATCAAAATTTCTATTGCATGGATGTATGTATAAATGTTCATCATCAACTTAAGATCTCTCGGCCGATTTAATAATGTTAACTGGCATAAGCACACACAAGCATCTTGAGGTCAATATCAAGTGTGCGCATAAGTGTCATCCGATTAAGAAAGAAAAAAGACGATTGATTGAAAGACATAAGGCAATTGGAAAATATCAATCTTAATAACAGAAATACTGTCATTTAGATCCTTAGGTTCATTCACATATCACTCGACGATACCGAAATACGTTATCGATGAGATGTTTTTAGCAATAAGAGAAAACAACTATTTACAATAGGTACTGAACTGAAGTACTCTCTAATCTATTCACTGACACAGACAGAATTCTTTCGATGTATTGTTCACTTTGGACCGACTTGAATGAGTTCTTTGCAAGCAGTTTTCATAATTAATAATGAAAAAAAAAAGGAAAAAGAAAAATGCCTGTCGGCGAAGGGCATTTTCATTGGCTTTACATAGACACTTACAGCAATTACTGTTTAATTCCACGATATCCAATGGCACACGGCTTAAGTGCGATTGGGGGTTCAAGTGACGGCCCCGCGAACAGAACAATTTACACGAATTAACATGTCCTACTACTACTAAATGGTTAAGAATTATTTCCTCCCCATCTGGATAAAGCGATGCCCGAGTAACATATTATTATTTAAAACATCTGTGATTTTGGAACTGCGCGGAAGAAGTATCGCTTAGACAGATAAAATTCTCCACAAACAGTGAAACCCCAAACAATTGGTCCACGTGCAGCAATTAATGCTAGGCTACCTGACCGCTGTGGTTCCTAATAGTTCGTACTATAATTCTTTCAGTCAAGTTTGGTAGGGCTTCAAGTCGCCTTTGCGATTGAGTTATACTTACTCCCCGGAGTACCATCCAATGAGTGCAATATTCTCTCAATAGATTTTCAATCTCCAATAAGCAATATAGATACAACAA
>NW_023998415.1:43719380-43721078 GCF_014805625.2 Glossina fuscipes | reverse complement strand
CTGCCGAAGAATAGGAATTTTTCAAAAGGTTATGACTTTGCTTGTAACATCCGCTATCTGACAAATATACCGAATATACAATATGAACATGAAATTCAGATGGCTTTGCTTGTTTAATCATTTCTTCGTCCACCTATCGTATCTTTGTACATATAAAACGTGATCGACATGCTTTCCGTTTAATATCCACAAAGCTACTGCAATAATTCAAAAGCTGACATAATTTCGATTAGAGTCTTTGCAAATTTTTTAACACTTTCGTTAAGAGCTTTCAAATTAGATCAAATCTCCAGTGGCATAGATAATGTACCCATTATGATGGCACTGTCTGCAGTGATGGCGAAAAGGTAAAATGCTTTTCATGTAGATTTCTTCAAAAAAAACACCTCGTTCACCGGTCCTTCTTCCAAGATTCAGACCTCACACATATTGTCAATCTTTTTGAGATTTCAATTGGTGAAAATCTATCAAATAATAACAATCCATATAGTTCAGCAGTGTTTATGCCTTTTATCGAACTTTGCATTGAATGCCTACGCCAAAGGCAAAGCTTATTCGGGCATTCAACGTCTTAAAAAGCAGCCTCAATACTCTCATACCAGGAGGGTGTTAGCATGAAAATGTGAACCGTATATTATCAGTTGGATTTTCAATTAACTAACCGGATATAGCCAAGCATGTCGATTAGCTACTTGCTAACGTTTATATGGAGAAATGAAATCTACTGTTTACGCAAAATCCTATTTGCCTTTGTACAAGAGATAGTAAACATTACAGATTTTGTATTTTAAGTGATTAAATATTTGAAATTTCGCATATTAAATGATAGGCACTCAAAATTCGCCTCAAGGCGAGCATAAAGAACTTACGTTTGAAGCTACATCACAATTTTATGCAAATAT
Source organism: Glossina fuscipes (assembly GCF_014805625.2). NCBI lineage: Eukaryota > Metazoa > Arthropoda > Insecta > Diptera > Glossinidae > Glossina > Glossina fuscipes. The sequence continues at coordinate 43,720,176 of NW_023998415.1, read as the reverse complement.
CCATAGGGATTGGAGCTTTCATATTAGAAATGAAAAGCTTTTTACTTCTGGTTATTTGCTCATATTTTTTTGTTGTTGTTGTTGTTGTTTGCTATCCCGACATAACATTTCAAATTCAAAATGAATTAAGTAAAAAAGTAGAATGCGAGTGGAAGTGCGCAAGTTGCATTCATTTCCACAGAGAGTTCCTCTAGAAAGCAAAGAGTACGAAATGTACTCTTAGTGACTACAGGAAAGAGTATTATTATCATGTCAAAGTCAATAACGAAGTACACGATGATACTTCAAACTCAATTAACTTCTTCAATGATACAAAGGATGCGAAAGATTTAAAGCAACGGTTAGTTTTCAAAAGTTAGTCGTACAGTTTAAAACATAAACTAAAAAAAATTAAGAAAAAAAAATAAATAGGAAAAAATAAATTAATACAAAAAAAAAAAAAGAAAAAAAAAATTAATAATAAAATAAAATCTTTATGAATAAAAAAAAAAAAAAAAAAAAAATAAAATCCATTTAAATAAATTCGTAGCGTTAGAAAATCTAGAAAATTCTTGCCTACATTTTCATACGAAAAACAAGAGAAAAAAATAAAAAAAAACCACACAAAAATTATTAGCATAAAACCTATCAACAATGTTGCCTGTTAGGTTGTTTGAATATTTGAATATTTGCCAATTTTGAAACCTGTATGAAATCCCTTAGAGTACAATTAATAAGATCTGTTACAAGTGCACAAATGCACGCTTACTTCTCTGTGCAAAAAAAAAGTAATAATAATAATAATAATAAACAATTT
>NW_023998415.1:43651827-43719280 GCF_014805625.2 Glossina fuscipes | reverse complement strand
TCAATTATCGAAAATAGGAAAAAATTTTCAAATGATTATTAAATCGAGTGTTGAGTTTTCCTTTCTGTTTTGCGTACGGAATAGAGTTGGCTTTTAATTATAAACTGAAGAGTCATTATCATCGTCTTCGTCGTCACTTAGTAAACAGAGAAGCAGGATAATCGTGAAATATGCCGGAAACATTATCGATTGTAGATCAACGTAGAGCGACAATTGTTCCCTTACATCAGCAGAGACAGCGTAAGAATTCATTACAAAACATTTCTATTTATTATTTATACAATAGCCTAAGCACAGAGCATACGTAATGATAAATAGGTATATATACATCAATATATATATGTGTGTGTATAATTGATTATGTGTTTAACCATAAATACTGATTGCATAAAACTTAAATCTATTCCTAAGGTTTTATCGAATGCACCAATGTATGTATGCATGTACGTATATTGCGTATATATGTGTACATATGATATTTGCATCTCGTTTAATTATTTTCTTCTCTTTTTTTTCTTTTTTTTTTCTACATTTGTTATATATATATATATATATATATATGTATATATATATATATGTAATATATATATATATATGTAGGTGTAGTAATTGTACTTGTGTTATTGTTGCTCATATCTTGGCATATTTTATGACATTTATGTCACAATATTATGATACTTTTCTTCATTGTTAATCGTTGTGTTTGTCCTTCAACAGGTTAAGTAGTATAAAATGTGCCGACCTAAACATGAGATGAGAGTTTTTCTTTTTTTTTTCTTTTTTTTTTTCGTAACATAATGGCTTATACGTAGTGCTGTAATCTTTTCTTCTTTTGTGAATATTTTTTTTTTTTTTTTTGTATACAATATAAGAACAAATAAATATTCATTTTATAGTTTACTTTGTAACGGCAACAAATAGGTAGAAATTTACTAATCATTAGCAGATTACTAATATGAGGCAAATGTGTACAAACGTTCCACACTTAACATGACAATAGTAAAAGAAAATTGAAAAAAAAAAAAAGTTTTGTAAAAGCGTAAGCGTTTTGTGTTAGCGGTGGACGTGGGAGTTTTTAAAAACCTAAATTCCAAAATTAAGATAAAAAGACAAGAAAATTTTACATAAATACTCTCGATTGACTTTTGCAAACAAAAATTTGAAGATCATGAGCATGGGCATAAGCAAATCAGTAAAACAAGTCTGAAAAGGAGAATTTCAAAGTGTTACTCTCACTACAAATACCGAATTCATATCGGTTTCATATAAATATTCAAATAGGTCAACGAGACGTTCGATGCGATCGACTCAATGATATATTCATAGCGAACAAGCCACTCTCATACCAACATAGCGATGAAATGGCGTATATATATCAAGCATTCGCCCTAAAGCGAAATTATTCTTTGTTACTTTGCTTTGTTGGAAAAATCTTTTCTTTACGCTTTCAATTTTTGTTTATAATTTATTGTGCATTGCTTTTAAAAACAGACAATCAGCGGTATATGAAGATTTAAATTACTGCGAAATGAATTAATGAAATGTAATTTCTAGTCCGTTCAATGCAATACATAGACATAAACATACACACACACACGCACACACAAAACTTAAATATGCGCTTTACTTTAGTGTTCACTATTAACAACATTTAAAATCTATCAACCAACCATGAACAAGCGTTTAAAAGGCGAGGCCTAGAATATCTAAGAAAGGGGAAATGGTTTTCTCGGAGCACTTAAGCAACCAAAATCGAATATGTCCATTTCAGTGAGTCGGCAATTTCAATATATTGAAATATCTTGGAAAGCTTAGGTTTTTTATCTGTAAATTTCTGACACTTTACAAGGAACTAACCTTACGTCGTTATGTAAAAGAGTAAATTATCTTGATCCATTTGCATTTCAAAAACTATTCACCTGCACACTATAAAAGCATGATGCATAGCGTGCATTCCACCAGAGCACTAAATGGATTTAAAAGTTTAACTATTACTTACACTCAATAGAGTGATCGGAGAAAATGCCTTCTATGGCATTTGAAAACTTCAATACTAGTTTTGGTATCACTATCGCTCAGGACGATACTCGTCGTGACCACCATTTGTCTCACCATTAAATATGTTCTTTCTTTATCTGAAAATATGCTTGACTAAGTATAACTCTTGGGAAACTTTCTTCCCAAAGAATCTTATTATACTAACGCATTACTGTCTCTTGGGAATTTTTCTCCCTTATTTACAAGATGTACTCTCAGATATCTCCGGGTGTTTGCATTGTCTTGTCTACGTTGTAATATCATAACTACTTCGCTGAAATGAAAATTCAAAAAACTTCAAGACCTCAAGATTTTTGCTCATTTTTATATCGTCAAGGATTAACCTTACGACTAATATTTATCTTAAAAATTTGCACTAACATCTTTTCTTCTCTATTTATATCCCTACCACCCGTATTTATAAAGGTATATTTGTTGCAAAATCAGTTCGCGAATTATTGGAAATCATAGATACACATACATACATGTTTAGGGCGATGCCTAAATTACTTTAATATCTCAGTATTCTTCAACCAATACAAGTTCATTAAGGCCGATCCATATCAACAAGTCTTCTAGCGTCTTCTAGTATTCATAAGACATTTTTCGTTAGCTTTCAAATCGATATTATTTACAATGATGTCAGTAAACCGTTGAATCGAAACGATCCCAATTTATTAATTTTGATTTTTTGTTGTAGAATGCCTTGGTTTCTATTTAGAAAATAGTCCGTCTTCCAGACCAATAGAGCAAGCTTTCTTTCAACTTTTATATATTTTGATCAATGATATTTTTATCTCTTTCGAATTTTTTCAAATATTTAATTTGGTTAAGGAATTTTCCGTCGACACGGATGACGTATTTTCATATTTAAACGCCATCGAACATCTTAGGTTAGTTCGGCTTGATGTAAGTCATCCAATTGCATTCAGCTTCATATTCTTTGGAAAAGTGTAAGACTATTATTCTGAGTAATTTTCTTAATATAAATTCATTCTGATCCAATGATGGATGCTTTCTCACTTACATGTCTTGACATTTTCAATTCGATAAACTTAATAACTGACTGACTCTATGACTGATTTTCTAATATTTGAAATCATTATATGTTACGATAATTGTGGCGCAAGGCTATCTAAGTGCAACACACAGAAAGACTTGAAATATTCTTTTAGTATACCGCTCGATACAGATTCATTTTCTCAATTGATCTAAACTTGTCTCTGCCCATCTGTCCGTCTGTCTGTCTGTCTGTCTGTCTGTTATGCTTGTGTACCATCGAAAGTTCAAAACTTGTGAAATATTTTGATAAAAGGACTTTTTCGATCACTTTCCGCCTATGGCTTTACTTTGAAAAATCGTTATGCGAATAACGTAATAAGTAGCGTAGGGTATTTAAGCGTGGACCGCATCCCAATATGGTGTTTTTATGATATTCATAATTTAATTTTGACATCAAAAAATTTGAATAGAAAACTCGAAAAAACTTTTCGACTTTTTTGCGATGTTCTTCTAATGTTGTTAAAAACAATTTCTTGTCAAACTTTTGCGAACTTTTATAAAGAACCAATGATACATTTTCAGCTTGTTGGCATATGGTTTTATGTTCAATGACTACGGACGTGCATTTATTTCAAAACTTGTATATAAACGTTTTATTTCTTTTTCATTCTCTTTCCACATTTTTCTTATTCAAATTTATATTCAAGTTTATATTATTTAATTTATATTTTTAAGTTTGTTTAAAAAACACTTTCATTCAATTGATAATGTATTCTTCAGTCAGTCCACTTCTTATCAATAGATAACTAAAAAAAACTAAAAAAAAAAATTACAAACTCTTACTCAACAATTGAATTTTAAAGTTACTTAAAAAAAAAAAAAAAAAAAATTATCTTTTGAAGGATTTCTCAAAAGAGGACTACAACTACTTTCTACTTAACCTATGAAACTCAAAAAAAAAAAAAAAAAAAAAAATTATATATATATATATATATATCGAGTTTTTGTAACAATTTCGGGAAAACCAACAATGGACATAAAGAAGTCGTCTTAACATTTCATACCGATCGAGAATATTAAGCTAATCAAAAATTTCACATTCTGACATGTAGATGACATTGCAAACAATAAAAATATATCATTGCCGATAGCTATCTAACATTAATTATATGTAATTAATTTAACTGCACACCAAGATCATCGCAATTGAAATAAACTAAAGGTATAAAATATAACACATTCACCCGAAGTGATATTAACATCGCCAAAGAGCCAACGAGTTGAAACAAATCAAAGATCGCTCCGTTCTGTCGAAGCTTTTAAATGCAATACCAATCTTGTTTACGGACTATATTTAAAAGGATAGTACAATGACAGGGCGAGGACAGGCGCTAAATTCTTTCAAACGTATCTAAGTTTGCTTTACGTCTGCATACTATAAGTTTAAATATTAAAGCTATTTTCTATATTCTCTAATATTATGTGTCCAGCTCTCACTGCCAATTTACACCCATCAAGAGTGGAGGATATATTGGAGGAAGGCTGAAGAGCAAAGTCATGTCCAACTTATTATTGATATTCAATAACTTCAAGCAAACTCGAACAAACTCGAACAAACTGGAATAAATATTAATATGGCGTTGTGACGTGAGTACCGATAACGTCTTTATACTAAAAAGTTACATTTGGAGATATCTTGACTTAGTCCCTCGTTCGCCGCATTTCAAAACTGAGAGATTTCGTGGATATCCAGCATACGTTCCAAGCTCTCTCTCTCTCTCTATCTCTCTCTCTCTCTATCTCTCTCTATCTCTCTGTCTCCCTTGGTTTTTTTCACACCACTTGAGGTGTAGGGTATATTAAGGTAGCTCGGACGTATATAAAATGCAGAAGGGGTTAAGATAAACCCACCCATTGATTGTACCTATCGATTCACAATTATAATCTGAATATAATCAATGATCTAAGCCTGTCTGTCCATCTGTCCATCTATTGTCTGTCCATTCCAATTTGTCTTTAAGCTATTGCTCGCAAATTTTTGACATATTTTCATGAATTTCGATCATCTCGGCATACTTTTTGGATCGTACCCTAATAAGAAGTTTTAAGGGAATTGATTCATTGTAGAGCACAAAAGTCTAAGTTTTAATATGTGATGATGAAAATTGACCCATAATAGTAATTTCATACAAAAATATACTCTATAAAATTTGGACCAACTACGCCTCCTGCCTATGTAAGCATTAAACTTGTACTACATTAGGTTGTGTTTTGGGCCCGCACATGAAAAATTTGCCTTTATATAGAACCAAGATACAACTTTTGTGCTCTATAATGAAAATAGGATTTTTATTAGGCAATATCGTATAGAATATTTAATGGTCGGCCTTACCCGACTTTTATGTTCTTGTTTGAACAATTAAAATTAAAAATTAATATTAAAATATTTGTATATTTGCTGCACATATACAAATAGCAAGGAAAACAAATAAATAAATATCTCGAAGTTTTTGCATTAACGCCAATAATGATTTTATTAATAATTTTTTCATTTAAATAAAAATCAAAAAAATGAATAAAGAATATCTCGAAATATGTTTCACTTTTACAAATTCGATCGATATAGATAATGATAGATTAATGCTGGTTAAAGCTACTTTAGGCAAATAAATGATTCCGAAGCACAACATTTAACTTTTGCGACACAATTCGAATGCAGTTTTTTCAATCATTCGATCCGATCCGCTTTGGACATCTCATCTCTGTTCCGAAAGCATTTTATGTTTAATTTCTAGTTCTTTCAAAGATTGTGAAAAAAAAAAAAAAATACAAAAATACCAAGCATACTGACGAGATGGCCATGCCATTCGGAACATGTCACAGCACCGCTCCATCTAATTGCGTGTGATCACACAACGATAACATGTTGCGAAAGAATAGAATCTGCAAAATCAATTAATGGATAAGCAGCGTTTTGCGCGAAATGAGTTAATTATCTAAGAAATCAGAATAATTGACAATAATCCACGTTTCTCGTCCATAATACTATTGGCCGTATTAGGTACGGGATGGAACTAAAAAAACTGTCAGAATTCTGTGAAGGCTAACAATTGCGATTATCGCAAACATTTGCAGCGTTTCAATCAACGAGATGTACAGAATATATGTAGCCATATATCGGGCACTGCATCAGTTAGCCTTGATATTACCTATGGCGAAAGCATGCGAAATTGATAGAGAATGAAATAGTGAGGCAGTATGGTGAAGACATAGTTGACTTCTTCTCTTCGCACTTTTGCTTATAACATAATCCAGCACACGGTTTTTTTTTTTATATAATCAATTATTAAGTGGACAGGGACGTGATAACAGTTGGGAACAGTGAGGAAAGATAACGACATAGGGAGATGGCGGCCAAAGTCCAGTAGGTGTGTGCCCGATCAGTAAATTTTATCCCTTTATCGATTGAGCGGACATGGACTTCGTAATCGCTATCTCCTTACTTACTCGACTATTTATGGCGAATGTAATAATGTAATAATGAATTTTATATTATTTATTTAAACATACGTACACATACACATACATTTATATAACAAAGGAAAAAACTATTATTTTCGATAATAAATTACGCTCTCCCGGATTGGATGTATATTGAAAACTTTTAATTGCACACAAAAATGATCTGCCTTTGTGGTTCCACTAACGCACTACCACAAAGTTTTCATTTATCTATAGTTTTGAATGCATTCAGTCGTTTTCAATTTTGCATACCTACAATATGAATTAAGTAAGCGTATAATCTGATCTTTGTTATTTTGTGTCCATCCACGCGCGTCCGTATGTCTTATATTTTCATATGCTTATGTGCGTATTTGTATGTATGTTTTGTGTCTCTCTCTCTGTATGTGTGTAACAATTATATATATATATATATATATATATATATGTGTGTGTGTGTGTGCATATAAAACCATAGCAATATGCATATGAAATACAGTTTATGTTATACCACTATTGTTATTGTTGTTGTCGTTATTGTTATTGATGCTATGATTTTTGTTGTTGATGCGGTTGTTATTGTTTTCATGTTTTCATCAATGATGCCTGAGCGAAGTTTATTTAATGCGATTATTAAATCTATATGCGCTATGTATGTATGTATGTATGTATGTATGTATGTACGTTTATAATAAATTCATTTATATTTGAATATGCGGTTTGCGATTGCGAAAATAGCAGCAGTGAAAAGTAATTGTATTGTAAGAGAGGCGCGTGTGCACGTGTATATACGTATGTATATGCGCGCCCGTGTGAATAAACATTGATACTGTACAAATGTTTGTTTGCCTGTGTATATTTTCAGATATATCAACGAAACAAATACGGACGATTATACGTTGTAAGTGAAATGTTATAAATGAAAAGGAAAAAAAGTGAAATATTCGAAAACAAAAAAAAAAAAAAAAAGAAAGAAATTAACAGAAGAAATATAAAAATGTACACACAAAGGATAAAAAGTAAATACAAATATAAAACAAGTATTTTCAATTAAAATTTTTAATAAAATGACTATAATTTAAAAGGTTCATTCACTTAATAGTTAGTTAGCTTTTATGGTGCACCATCAAGCATTTACAATTACATTCATATGTACATATAAGCGTATTGTGTGACCCTCCCCCACTAACCTCCCCACCCCTCGTCCCACTTATTAATGCCATTAATTTCTGATGCGAAATCGTTTTTCATTACATTACAGCTGAAGATGATGTGAGCGATGATAAAGCTTCCACTTGTGGTACCGTACTAATATTTCTCTCTGTGGTTTTGGTAATACTAACGCTACCGTTTAGTTTGTTTGTATGTTTCAAGGTGGGTTTATTATTATACTCTCTTTCCCATATATATATATATATATATATATATGTATATAAGATATATATATATATATATATGTGAAGAGAGAGAGAAAAGGATTATATATGTAATCATCACACATAGAGAGTAAGAAAGAGTACTGTGTTATAATATTTTACTTGTGCCCCGGAGTACTAAAATGGCAGAAAATTTCATTTCATTTTTTTCACAAAAAAAAAAAAAAAAAAAAAAAAAAAAAAAACTGTATGTATGTGTGTGCATATATACAGGTGGTGCAGGAATATGAGCGAGCTGTTATATTTCGTTTGGGTCGTTTAATGCAAGGCGGTGCCAAAGGCCCGGGTAAGTATTGTAAGTCTTTGGTAAAAACTGTTTTCACTGCATCTTTATTTTCCCTCTTTTTTTTTTTTTCTTCTGTTCTAATGCTTATGAAAAACAAAAACAAAAACAAAAACCGAAAAAAAAAGGTATATTTTTTATATTGCCGTGTATAGATTCTTATGCACGTGTGGATTTACGTACACGTACTTATGATGTACCACCGCAAGAGGTAAGTTAACCTGGTCTTAAATTCTCTATAAAAATTGATATCAATTTTGTAAATAGTTTTGATCGTAATCTTCGCATGCCCGTAATCCGTTTCCATTTATAAATGTCTTTACATATGTTATTATCATTATTATTATTATTATTATTATGATTATTAATAAGCAGAACCCCTTTTTATATATGTATATGTACGTATGTTTGTGAAATTAGAAATATTTTTCCTATTGTTTGATTTTAATTGTCTGTCCGTTTCATTCATCTATACCATTCAATAAATTGCTCATTCGTTCAATCATTCATTTTTTCCATATTATAATACATTTTCGCTTATATCTTAATATCTCAAAAATAATAGTCATACATAGATAGATAAATGTGTAAACATTGTTCTTGTTAACATTGTATTGTGCTGTTAATAAATAAATATTTTTTTGCATCAAATTTAAACTGTTAAATAGAAATAAAAAATATGTATTATTAAACGTTTTCCTATAGATTTTATACTAAACATATATATCTGATCAAGATATTAGCTTTCACACACAATCGAATTGCGGTAAGAACGAAACAAACTTAATTAATGCGTTCTTAAATGTTGCGAAATGAAGCGAAACAAAAACACAGATATAACGAAAATACGAAATGCGAAAAACTTCATATCTCATTCATATCGGTATAGGTATCGAGTCTTAAGCATTCCTTTTATCGTCACTTTCATTTCGCCTTATTCAGCGTTAATGATAATCTTTCCTCTTTACGATCGCTCAGAAAATGAATGATAGGTGGAAGAAATAGTCGGAGCCCTTAAAATGAAAAGGAAAACAATTCTCCATATCAGTCGTGAAAATGCGAAAAACAAATGTAATAATAATGTAGCAAATATAATCTTATACGAATTATTCAGATATGATTTAAAAATCGACTCAATCTACTCACAATTATGCAACTTAAGGGAAAAATGAATAAATAATTACTAAAGAATATGTGTGCATAATGTGTAAAAAAAAAAAAAAACTCTTTTTTTTAATATTTTTTTTTTTTTTTTTTTTCATTCAGATTTATGTGAACTCCTTCACTTACCTACTTCAACTGAAATAACACTCTTACATAAATGCTTAAACTAATTTTACTAAGCCACACGCACTTATGACTTACATACGCCTCAGAGGTTTGTCAAAGGGTTCTTTTTCTTTAGCAAAAAAAAAAAAAAAATAAAATAGAAATTGAGGTAATTATCAAAAATAAAATATTTTTAATTAATCATTAACACAAAACATGATGTTATTTGGAACAAAGTTGATTTCACTCAACACTCTTATCTTAATGCTTGAAATCGCAAAGCAAAAATGTATGCATCAGCAACTAGATAAGTAGATACCTATTAGATCAGTAATAAGAGTTGTAAACAGTAACACGTTTACGAGGCTTTTATGATTTCTTGCACAATTTTACTTTCCCAACTTGATTTGTCCGTCAAAAGATTTTCTATAAATGCTCTCTCAAGTCGCTTGGACGTTTTTCTCTTGTGTTTTACTTATATGACATCTAACCGACTAAAACGCGAAGCAATTGCTTGTTATGTGGCCGAAGGCACTAAAAACATATATCTGTCCAATACAAGGGACCGGCTTAATATTCTCCGCGATTGCTTTGGAGCTATGGAGCTAAGCGTCTCGTTCTTTACACTTATAACGGAATATTTCGACAAAAACGAATTTGTTAAAAATATTAAAATCTACGAAAGCAAAATATTGAACAAAGCTTAACATATCGTATTCATTATAATGTTCCGGAAATTTGCCTTTCTCGGCACGGTTCATATCACAAGATCGTGATTTTATTTACAATCAATTTGCTTAAGCGTAGACATATTTACAGTTTACTTAAATTTGAGAGCGTATTTAACTTGAACTTTCCTTTCGACTCAAATCATCTGTTCCGACTAAACCGCCTTTTTGCCTTCTGCAAGTTTTCTGTTTATATACATTTTTAGGCCAGTTCATGGCTTCATTTTTAATCTGACGCGCCACAAATTTGCGCTTGGTTTTTCCCTCTCTCAGAAATTTATTTTCTGGGAAAATCAATTCGTTGGAATGAACTGGATTTGGGATTTCCGTAATAATGTCGTTGCTTGCTTAAATCATCTATCAAGTCGATTTTTTTGATGGCTAGCTTGATACTAGATATGCCTCTCCGTACATTCTCCAAACAGGATGTAAAGGTGAAATATTCAAAATATATATTAATCTATGGTAATCTAGTAAAACTGTATTATTTCAACTTTTTGTCGTTCCGCGAAATTTTTTCATTACTTCCATATTCTCTATATATCTCTTTTCATATTTTTTTTTTTTTAATATCGAGAGATGAAAGCATTAAAAATTTATGAATTATTTGCTTTAATTTTCTTCTTCATCATTTCGAAATTTCTGACATTAATTAGTTTTATGTATGGTTTCGTAATCGTATTTTACTTTATTTGCCCTTTTAAATGTGAAACTCGATAGTTATTTTATCTTCGAGCTAAAATACAAAATTATATAGTCGTAATCGAGCAAACATTCATACGCAGTGGAGTACCATTGACTCGCTATTCATTAACAGTTGTTCGGTAATGAGAATCACCCAATAAAAAAAATTGAAAATTGTTATGCAGCTAGCTCGCGATAAAGCGAAACCATAAACCGAGCCCCAAAATGCATTTGCAAGTGGATGCATTTAAATCCAAGAGTTGCTCTCACTTCTTAAAAGCCTACGTAAACGTACAATCAATTACGCCCTGCTGCTGTACGAAAGATAACTGAACTTCGTTCAAATATATTATAACGAATTTCACGTTAATTAAAATATATTTTCATCTCTCAAACTTCAAATGATTTTTTAATGTCACTTTTTTAAATGTTGTTAATATTCTTCTAACTAGATTGATGGTCAACCATGCAACACGAAATGTTCAAGCATTAAATGATACAAGTTCCATTCAGTTCTATTGCCGTCTTTTCGATATATAGTATCGTTGCTGTTAATGAGTCGGACCCGAATTCTTGTCTTTGTTTTTTCTCCTTCTCTCGTTCCTGGGTTTTTGAAATTAACGATCCACCTATCTACTCGTTTTCAAACGACACCACCTTGTCTCACTCGTATTTCATGAGTAAGCGACCAGCCGATAACAAGATACAGAACGACTGCAGCGTGATTATTGGCGCAGTAAAACGAAAATCTCGTAAAAATATGAGAATAAAACTGAAAGTTGTCGCCTAACGCGTAGAAAAAGTGTTTATGACATCCTTCCTCTTCGGTGACGCGAAAGTGGAGGAATCGTAAACGAGAGACGAACGAAAACAAGATTTGGGGAATAAAAATATAAAACGGTGTTCGTCCGAAGTGTCGAAAGACGCAGCCATGGGCTTAAGTTCGATACCTCATACCACGTACGTACAATAAAAGGCTCAGAAAATCATGAGTGACGAATGGGTGCCCAAAACCTTCAATACCTCAATTTAACGTTGGTCTATTGTGGGCTGTGCAGGTATTTGCAGGTAGGCACAAGGATAAAACAGATTTGTCCATCAATTAAATTTTTTAACAGAACTACACAGCTTTCGCGGCATTCTCATCCACTCGTCATGCATTTACCTGCATACTGCGCACTACACGCTGCAGCGACTCGCCGTTCTCTAACCATACTGTCCGCCTTTGAAACCATATACCATGAATGGTCCTTGCCATCGTGCTTGATAACTTCATTTTCAAGACAAACATTCACAAACACTACTGCCCCTCTCCACTCTCTCTTGTTATAATCAACGTGCCCGCACGTAGGGGAGACATCTCCTGAGTGGTTAGTCATAAACAGAAAAAAAAAAAAAAAAAAAAAACAAATAAAAGATTATGCGATAAAACAAAACTTTGGCGAATTCTCTCGATTCGATATTTTCAAGCGCAGCAAACAAATTATCCGAATATAATTTTCCAGGCAGATATTTGTCCAAGTATCGTGGCCAGAATATATACCATCATTCTTAATTGACCTAAAGGCCACAAGAATCAACATCAATGAATGAGGTTAACTGATTTGGGTGATTGGGTGATGAACTACTATGGCCTTGTTATTCAAGCGATGCCGGTGCTTGAGTTAAGAAAGTTATGTGAAAGAAAGCTAATATCTAATAGAAAAATATTTTCGTATGTTGTTGCAATATAAACAAAATATTTATATATATGTATATATAATATAAAAAGTAAATAAATAGTTTAACAATAAATAATTCAAAAAAATAAAAACAAAAACCTAACTTCCTTCACCTCTAATATCTGTAGGAAAATCTAACGAGTAGCATGAAAGTTTTAAGAATTTTTTTACAAAATATATGATAATAAATTTTCTGTGAATGTATGTATGGACGTACGTATGCGAACGTATATGTTTCTACGAATATATAAATCACGCACACTTTACTATAATTGAATTTCTTGTACACTATTGATCGTACAAACAAATAAATATATTCTCTTTACAAGCGCACAAACATGCACATCTAAACACACGCAATCCTTTGTTTATTCTCTTGTTGTACCTCAGTCTCTCACACACTCTCTCTCTTTCTTTCTTTCTTTCCTTTTTAATAACTGTCTCACTCTCTCACACTTTCTATCTCTTCTCTCTCTCTCTCTCTCACTCTATCTCTCACTTTCTTTCTCTGTCTCTCACTGACTGTTTCACTATTTTCCATAAATCTGGAGGCACGCACTTTATCAATAAATTTCCAATAAACACTTTCTTCGTTAAATAAAAAAAATATTTGAAAAATTCTCACTTATTGTGTGTTTGCTTGTTATACATGTATTGTATATATAAAATAATTGTTGAACATGTGTGTATGTTAATCACTTAATTGATATTCATTAACATAATTAATTAATTATACATAATGAAATTTTCAAAGGTCCTTATTCTTGGCATTAATAATTACATACATAATGATTAACATGCAAATTTCGTAAAAGAAAAGAAAAATTTCAATTTTTCTCCAAATTACATGTCGAGTTCATCAGTCTGTGTTTGCGTGGTTTAGGCTGTTTATGCATACAATTCCAACGTATCTTGCATTCTCATTCCTTCTTTATCTCGCTCGCGCGCTCAGTCTATCTCCCTCTATATCTCTCTCGCTCACTCTCGCAATCTATCGTCAATTTGGTTTGTCAACTGAGTAATACGCAATACGCATAACGTATAAGACGACGAAAATAAGAAAACCAGGATGATTTCGGAAAACTGTGCAAACTGTTGAATAACTGAAAAAAAAAAAAAAATAAATAAATAACAGCAAGACCTACCCACTACTCTACTACAACGAAACTCTTTAGTTTACGAATTACGGTGTATTTTTCATCAAAATCTCATAGCTTAAATTTAATCTACACATTTCTTATTTATTTATTTTTTATTAGGCGGCGGTGGCGGGAGGGGTTGGCGGACGAAAATGCATAACTATTTACCGTTTTGAAATAATTGCTAAGCGAAGAAAATCTTGCTCTATGCTCTATAAGTCGACACAATCCATTATTAAGACAATGCAATATGACAAATGTAGCTGTTAGACGAGGCCACCAGCACGTTTATTAGTACAAGATATTCTTTTTACTCATGCTAAGATTGCTTGTTATTCAAATAACAAAAGCAACTTTCATTACTTTATATATATATATATATATATATATGACACTTGATCCGTTGAAGGAAACTCTGAAACGTATCATAGAGTGTGCGATAGTAAGCAGCAAGCATTTGTCTTGCCGGAAATAGCTGAGGTTTCGTTAACGGCGCCGATTTGAGAACCTCTGCACCGTAAACGCTTCAAGTTAACACTTAATAGCTTATATACTGTAAAAATTATTGTTTGAAAAGGTGCAAATTTCGTGAAACGAATCAATCCCTTTCTCTTTACATTTACACGTTGTCGTCCATTTTGTTGAACATAAGCAAAACGCATAAACTCTTTAATTAAAAAATATTTTACTTAAAAGTTGAGAAATATGATTTCTAATAGAAACAATTACATATTTTCTATTACGATCGTATTGCATTGAAATTATATATTGATTGATATAAGATGAGAGCTAACCATCTACTTAAGCCGAGAGTCGTACATGTAACCATCACGGCAACGCCGACTAGCATCAAAGTATATTAGTTTTATTCTTCGGTAAATATTTGCAAAAAGCAGTCTATATATAATTCATCGATTAGTTAATATTTCTATATACAAGAGTCATTCCATTCAGCTGAGAGTTGTCTGTATCTTTATTTATATCTCAAAAGTTACGATAAAAAGTCGAAACTTAAAACTTATAGACTTCGTTTATTTTTATAGATCATATTAAAAAAGCGTGATTGCGATTATCATCTGTGAATGTGTCGACAACAAAAAACCAGAGGGATATATAAAATGTTGTCTTCTTCTCTAGGAACATTTATTCAGGATATAGAATATTTTTGTATGATCGACCTGTTCGCTCATGTAATTAGCCGAAAGCTTGATTTTTATAAATTTTTAGTATTTACACACACACACAGCTAGAGCTCATATTATAAAACATGTAGCGTTAAACTTCAAGCGGAATACACAGAATAACAAAATAGATTTCATGTAGGTTTTCCGGTAAAATTCTTCAGATGAAACTCGAAAAGGGATGAGATCAGTTACGATCGTACAGAGGTTTAAAATGTATTTTCGCGAACAATCTATGATTTCCTATTCGGTCTAAGAAATCTACTATTAACGGAAAACTATGAGATTTTTGATATACTTGATATACCTCTACACCCTAGGGGCATTGGTATGCAGAATCTACTCAATTCTAATATGAATTCAGCGCTTAAGCGCTTAGCCTTTCTTTTAACAAATTCAGGATTGATTTGCAGAAATCAATTGGGAATATTTAGAGAAACTTTGTTAGATCGACGTACAAGCGAAGAGATGGACGAGTAGAGAACATTACAAATAAGTAGACGGCTAGACAGATGGTAGACAGATTTCACTTATTAAACTGAAAATGGCGAAAATCTTGGCATTTTAAGTTTGCCTAAGACCAAAGTGGACGAATAAGTAAATGCATGTTGAACACAAAGTTCATAATCGTGTACGTAAGCTGATCTAATGACACACATTAGGATATGGTAGCATTATTTTAAATTGAATCAACAACTAGTTTATTAAATTTCAGAACTAATCCCATTCCAGTAATAGGAAAAATACTTTTTTTTGTTTTTTTTTTTAAGTTACCAAAAACATCCATAAAAATAGAGGCGGCAAAGAAATGTTCATAGTTTGATTCCTTACAGTGGCCTACATATAGCTGAATGATAGAATGATTTCAGTCACAACTCTTTTCTCAAGTAACTTGAACAAAAAAAGTACTTTCATTATTGTTCACTCCTTACTCCTCGTATCCTGCAGCTGCTTGTGCACTATTTGTTACAATCGAATGCTACAGCAAATGTTAATAACTTGGAAAGCCTATATTTTCAAATTATAAAATTGTGTAGTCTTCTCCGTAGCGAACCTTCATTCGTTCGGAGGATGTACAGCATTCCACAATTGGTTAAATGACAGCCTTAATACGCCTCTACTCTTGGATTCGAGAAAACAATTTACTATATGTTTAAAGATCTGCTTGGTGTTGTGCTCGGGAACTTTTATTACAATGAAATTGATAAGGCATTGTTAGCGATTTCCGTATCAATTCCTACTACTACTATTTAACAACCACTGGACGATACTCTTTGATAGAACCAAGTAGACTACATAAAAAATTTAAACACAGTGGTCCGTCATTCCAACGTCAAGCGGAACTTTAACTTAACTTAACACGCGAAAACCTGTGCTACAGAAATTATTTTGAGTAAACGAAAAATTATATATTAACAGTGATCGTAACAAATTGTTAAAACTTATTGGATGATTGATTGCCTTTCCTCAAGTCTATTATTTATGATGGCCCTGGTAGGTTACCTTCTTATATTATTCGCACATATGCGGTTAAGGTATATTTCTTCAACCTGAAAGTAGACTTTCATTATCTCACTTTACAAAAATTGACAAACAGATGAGATTAGAAAAATTACAAAGATATAGTAAAGTGAGGTTTAAGTTCTTTAATTGGCTGGTAACTCGAACGCATTTGCATTATAGGAAATTTAGCTCTCTTGAAGTTGATTGGGGATATTTTTCATGCCTTCTGGCATGGAGCAGCAAGCAAACAATAAATGCCATTTATTTTCAAAGCTTTTGACAAAGTTGATCATAGTGTTTTATTTCTTAAATTGAAACCTAACGGTCTTGTATTGTCGAGCGCGTATCCTACAATGCGCGCACTCAAAACACGTCGCTTAAACTCTTTCTTATTCCTCAGAAGAGGCGTCCGGCTTCTTTTCTCTTCACCATATTTTTAAACAATCTTCGCACTTAGGTCAAATCATCAAAGTCCTCGATGTTTGTGAATAACATAAAAATCTTGTATGTCTTTAACTTAACCAGTGGTATAGCGAACTGTTAATGCGACTTAAATAATATAACATTGTGTGAAAATACGACACAAGTGTTACAATGACGATGACCAGATTGGAATTAGTTTATCCGATATTGATAACCTACAGCACTTGTTGTATATTAAGTTTTCGCCAATGTGTGCAAAACCTGACCTGTTAGCATACCGATCGATTTATAACACATTTTCTGAATCGATTTAACCTTATTTGTCCCTCTGTTCATCTTGCATATTTGTGTCCCATCTCTGGGTCATAATTTTCAATATATTTTGCACGCTATGAACGCTATTTAAAATGCCTCGAATCAAAACGTTTTCTAGATCAGTTGTCCTATAAAACACTTTTTATTTTGAAAAGTCTTTATATGTATAAGCGGGTTCAGCGAAATGATGTAGGGTATTCATTGATGCGCTGTGCTTTTAAAAGACTTAAGAAAACTCTTCTCTGCAATGACTTTTTTTGTGGCAAAGAGATTTAATCAAACTGTCTAACAAGTCATATTTCGTTAAAACAATAGCAATAACCATAACTGACAAATAAAAGATTTTAAAAATGCCTTAGAAATCATTAACAGTTATATCAATCAAATCATTAAAAAGAAAATCAGTAAAGACGATGTATTAGAAAATATTTTATATTAAGCTAAACAAAGGAGAGAAAACAAATCATTTAGTTGCCAAGGGTGCTGTCCTTTCAAAGCTAACATCTTGATAACAATGTACACAATGGCCAGTGTGTTAAAGTGACTTATCATGCCCTGAGTATTTAGGTCATCATAATTCTTTAGAGCATTTCTTTTTTTTTTTTTTTTTTTTTTTTTTAAAAATAACAACAAAAAGGAAAACTTTAACGCAAAATCAATTTATAATATAAACTTTTTGAAGGAAACTTTTTAATTTAATAACAGATGTACTCGTACGTATAGAGAGTGTGGAAAAATCTTTTAGATCAATGTACACACAAGGGACTACTGTACTAGTTTGCCTTGTAGCTTAATGAGAGGGAATGTAGTAAAATAAAAATAAAAAAAAAATAAAAAAACTAAAAATAAAACTGAAACTGAAAAAAAAAAAATACACTGTAATTTAAAAACTCTAGAGTTTTTGCCTCCACGTATCGCTATAGCACAGTTGGCCGAAATCACCCTCCTTCCCAATAGGCACCATTCTAGAATTGACATCTGCCACATCTAACAGAGCAAATAATATCTGAAAGTCTAATAATATGAAGTTTCTTCAAACTTCAATGTATTTATGCATAAAATTTTGTACATTTTGTATATGTATGTATGTATGTATGAGAGAATTCTGCATTTTGTGGTTTATACATATATTTTAAAATCAAAGTAAAAAGTAGTAGAAAAACCTCAGAGAGAAAAAAAAAAAAAAAAAAAGAAAAAACCAACAACAAGACCGATATAAATGCACTATGAAACCTTTAACAGAGTTTAGTGCATTCCATCATCTAAACCACCCAGCGAAAATTGTACAAATAAAATATGAAAAAAAAAGAAGAAAAAATCAACCGAAAAAAATGAAGAAAAATCTGAGCATTCCCTAAAGAACGGAATGAATTGAATGTAAAGTATATATAAAAACAGCAACCAATTCAAATAATCATAGAATTATATACAAATATGTAGAAAGAAATCAGATTAAGGCCATCTTTACAGAGGAATGCAACAAAAAAGTAAAGTAAATAAATAAATAAGAAAACGAAAAAAAAAGCGAAAAAAATTTTTAAAAAGATATTACCGCCAGACATACATACATATGTAAAAAGAATGAAAGTAAAAAAGGGGCCAAAAGTTATTATATGCAAACAAATAAATAAAATAAAATGAATTCAAATGAAATGAAATGCAAAGAAAATGCAAAAAGAATAAAAAAAAAAAAAATTAAAACGAAACGAAACCAAAAACAAAAACTATCCACTGCACTTTGTAGGTTTTAACAAAGGATAGTGTGACAGTATCGGTGGATGCAGTGGTTTACTATCGCGTTTCGAATGCGACAGTTTCTATAGCGAACGTGGAGAATGCTCATCATTCGACAAGACTATTGGCACAGACTACTCTACGAAACACAATGGGAACTCGGCATTTGCATGAGATACTCAGCGAACGTGTCTCCATATCGGGTACAATGCAGGTAAGCGAATGTCTACAGGTACAAAAAATTCACAAAACACACACTTATAGCAATACTGCACATTTGTAAATGTACGATAACCATCGCCATCGTCACTAGCAACACTTCCTCAGCGTGATGTGATATTTTCTACTTTTCTTGCGCTTTTTTTTTTTTTTTAAATTCTTATATATGTGTGTATGTTCATCAATTTGGGCAAACTATCGTTATTTTCATGATCTGAGTTTTTATGCATTTTTTTTTTCCGTTTTTTTCCCGGTTTTTCTTTTTTTTTTTTTGTTTTAACTTTAGTTTAAAATATCAAGCGCGTATAAAGCGAATGAATCGGAAAGGCGCGTATGCACGCTGTTGTATAAAAGTTAATGAATTGAATGGAATTAAATTTATGGCATTTCACAGAATACCTGAGATTCCTTTTTATTTCCTTTTACATTAATTTGCTTAACGGTAGGTAGCAAAGCAAGCACGGGCGATAGGTGAGAGCGAATGCTATGAGAAATTGCAAAAATGTTTGCAACTTTTCATAATTTCACGCAAGCCATTCATTCAAACTATTATTAAAAATGATACGATATGATATGATAGGCTGGTATATACTGCTCGATCCATGCTCCATGTTCTCCTTATCGAAGTTATTGTAATAATTGCATATTTATGTAAAAGTTTGTAAAAATTGTAAAAACTTTTAATCACTCATTATCTTAAACAAAAGAAAAAAAAAAAAAAAAAAAGATAAGGAAATCATTGATTTATTCGATAATACAGTGACTTTTCATTAAAAACAATTTTAATTAATTCACTGTATTACGGGAAAAAGGGTTTAAAGCTTGAGCAGAATTCTCCTCAAACACAATCATATCTCTCTTAGTCTTAGCTTAAAGCTATAGAAGGCGTTTTATGCTGTACAAATTTTGCCTTAATTGCTAGTGCCCTTTCGTGCGCTTTCGGTCCTAGGATTTCTAATAATAAAATTCGAATTTCTTTGCCTTATCTTATCAAGACACCAAGGCAAATGCCATGGCGTATCTATTGAATTGTCATTAATTTTCGCCTATCCATTGATAATTCAGTATATAATTGTCAAAGTTAAGAGAGACTACTTTTTGCAGTCGACTTCATACAACTCACTGCTTAGTTTCAAGCGAAACAAAGTAGTTGAACGCAACTCTCACGCTCCCAGTCTCTCAGACTCAGACAAAAAAAAAAAAAAAAAAAAAATGCAATAAATATTTACAAATTTTGTACCAATCTAAGCCGTAGCGGGCTGAAATTCATAAAAAAGAAAAAAAAGAACAAAAAAACATCGATGCGTTTCAAATGTTTTTTGTTCAACATTTTCGACTTGTTTTCCTTTAAAAATTATATTTTTCAAAACTTTCAACTCAATTACTACAATTCATTAGCTACAATTGGATGAAGCAACTGATGCATGGGGCATTAAAGTAGAACGTGTAGAGATGTAAGTTTCAAATATTTGAAAATCAACGCATTTAATTTTGATAATTATTGTTGTACATATATATATATATATATATTTATAGAAAGGATGTGCGTTTACCGGTACAATTACAACGCGCCATGGCTGCGGAAGCTGAAGCCGCCCGCGAGGCTAGAGCCAAAGTTATCGCTGCCGAGGGTGAACAGAAAGCTTCACGGGCTCTAAGAGAAGCATCTGAAGTTATAGGTGATTCACCGGCTGCTCTCCAATTAAGATATTTACAGGTATTTGTACCGTCGCTACAATTTCAACTATCTCTTAGTAGTAACAGTACATTATCTATGCAATAAATTTGCTCAAATGCCTTCGAATATAAGAAAAACTATTAAAGTAAGTTTATATTTTATCTCATCAATCCGGCTTTAAGTTCGATGTCTATGTACCTTAGCTTCTTTGAACGAAATGATATGTAAAAGAATTCTGTTTTTTCTATCCTACACCACTTCTCGTACATAGGACATATTAAGTTTGTGCGGACTTATGTAATACCTTGAAGCGGTTGAGAGATACTCATTTTTGTTTGTT
The DNA here is from genome assembly GCF_014805625.2 of Glossina fuscipes. Classification (NCBI taxonomy): domain Eukaryota; kingdom Metazoa; phylum Arthropoda; class Insecta; order Diptera; family Glossinidae; genus Glossina; species Glossina fuscipes. The sequence goes on along the minus strand of NW_023998415.1, from coordinate 43,698,087 downwards.
ATTCCAATCGAAGCTTGTCTGTCCGTCTGTCCGTGCAAATCATAACATTAATTAGAGATTAAACAAAAAGAACTGCACCATAGTTGGGCATAGCTCGGCTATAATTTTTGAATCTCTTGGGCACAACTATTCTTATGGAAAGTAAGATTTTATTTGCAAAGAAGTCGAATATTTAATATCCAGTTCCATAATATAATAATAAGTTCATATGAAAACGAAGCTATAATTTTTGTGTTCTATAGCAAAAGTACGAATTGTGTTCGACAATGCGGAATACGACATAGGTCGACTTAGCCGATAGTAATAGAATGCTTTCACTTGCTGGTGCCTAATTAAAAGTTGAACATTTACCTTTCAAGTAATATAATGAGGATTTGAATAGACTACAAGATAATTGTTACGTTTGTATAGACAAACGCCTAAATTTTGCTCTACTGTTTAGATGGCTCGTTTAACTTTAATGTCTTCCAAACTTAGATTTTCCTATGCACCACAAGGAATACATGGGTTGTGCCACGTCTTTGCCGCAGATAGAAATTTGTAAAATAGTTTATGAATTTTTCCTCATCGAATGCTAAATTGATCCAAAGGCGTGACCATAATTGCGTTTAGCTTTAACAAGCAAAACGAAATGAAATCCAATACTCTTTGCATAGGTTACAAATATTCGTGTTGCAAGAATATAACAACACAAGTAATGTGAAAAAATGATAAACGTATATTAAGTTTGTAGGGATGTATGCCACACAGCGAATGACTTGAGATTATTTCACTTTTTGTTATATCCGCTTGTCTGTTGCTCCGATGTGTTTGACTTACTTATCCTTTGGTCGTACTGTTCGCCTGTTTGAATAACCAATCAGCAGTAGTCTTTCACACAATTTCAGATATCTTCACTATCAAGCCGAACCTGGAAAAATAGCATTTTTATTAGTATAAATTTACCCTCTTGAGCACCGTCTCGCATACCTGTCCGAGATATCTACCGGGTACCATGGGGTAGACACACCCATGCTTTGGCCCGTATTGAAAATAACTTGGATCGTATCGTTTTCACAAGCCTTCTTTTGAAGAAAGTGTAAGAAATAATAATGCAAAATTTTTGCTTCGCAAGTTGATGTAAGAAATTTGGATAGGATTATGCAATTTTGAACTTCTTGTCTTGAACTTTTGCAATGGAAAAAAAGCTGACTTTTTAGCTGACTGTGACTTACAAATTTACTCTGCCGCAGTCGTAAACTGCCACGCGTATGGAAAAAATAAATTTAAGAATTTACCCAAATCAGTTCATGTTTTCCGATATATGTCTTGATATTTTACGATAAAAAAAAAAAAAAAAAAAAAATGAATGAATGAAGATTTGTATTAAGGGGAAGCAGCGTATGGTATTTGCTGTTCGGTCTTTAACAATTACAAAGTTTAGTTTGTTGTCAATGCAATTTAATTTCGGATCGAATATATATATCTTAATTTAAGATTTATATTTAATTTCCGTTATAAGGTAATGAATGAATGGTTTAATTAAAACTTTCGAAAAGTCTTTATTAGAGATGCTCGCATCATTTATATATGTGATGAATAAAAGTGTTTTAGGCAAAGAATATTAATACAAGTTTCATTTCATATCAGACTTTGAGTGCGATTTCGGCTGAAAAAAACTCAACTATAGTATTTCCTTTGCCCATTGACTTGATAACGTATTTTCTAAAAACGAATGATGCTCAGACACAAAAGAATGCAAAAGCCGCTGCCGCGGCAATGGCTCAACAGGAGAAGCATGAACAGCAGGAAGAGCAGAGAAAACAGCAAGAACAACAAAAACGACAACAACAAAAGCAGCCAAAGTCTGCCACAGTGTTATATTCGGATGTTAAGCAACCGCCTAAAACGCAAGAAACTTCTATAACAGTAGCAACTTTATCAGAGCATCAACAATCGACGGCTATGTAAGGGTTAAATAACCTCACACTCGTGCACGTAAATCGTGCAACTAATTTAAGAGAAGCAAACTTTAATATCAAAAAGCAGCAAAAAAAAAAAAAAAAAAAAAAAAAAAATTGTAAAAATTAAAAAGAATCTTATAAAACTGTGTGAATATTGCATTAATTACTTTACCTTTGTATTAAATGGACAAAAGATACTGAAAGAAGAAAATGAAAATGAAAAAGAAAAAACAGAAAATATTATTATTAGCAATCGATCTCTCCCATAATATTGTTATTAATGGATATTTATAGTTATATATATATATCTGTATGTATACGTATGTATATATATACATATATATATATATATATATATATATATAGAATTTTTATTGAATTGTAAATGTAATCAAATATATGTATGTATATTCAATACATAAGAAATGTCTTAGCCATACACCTGAGAATAGACGCAAAAGAAAAGAAATTACATGAAATTAATGTTTTTCCGCGTGCAAAATTAATTTACATATAAACAGGATCTTATAAATAAAGAAATTGATACTTATGATTGCATATACGCGTGCATGTGTGTGTGTGTGTGTGTGTGTGTGTGTGTGTGTTTGTTTGTTTGTATTTGGGTTTGAATATATGTCTATTACTATGTATGTATGTATGTATGTATGTATGTGTGTGTGTGTGTGTGTATGCGAGTATGTGTATTTGTTAGATTCAATTCAGAATTGATTATTACAAGACAAGAATTGATTGGATGCGTTTACCGCATAAAAAGACAATTATTCCGCTTTCCCCATTAGATAAGCCCTTTAAATATAAGTAAGTACACGTAGATATTATAATATATTTACCTAACTATGCAGACACTACATGAAAGGAATTTTTATGAAATTTTTGTAAACAAATTACACTGATGAGCAAGCAGACTTACAAGTTCTGTTTATAAAAAGATTTAAAAAAAAAAAAAATTAAATATAATATATATAAAACGTTTATATCATATGGAACTCTCTGTAACGATTTACCTATGTAGAGCGTAGCGTTAAAGTGAAATTATTGAAAAAACTTTCCTCTACTTTTTATATTCATTCTTATATATGAATTTCATTACTCAAAATCTATTATAAAATTTTTGTTTAGTCCAAGTATTTTCAGTTTTAACTATCGTAAGATGAACACTTTTTACTTCTTTTTTTTTTTTTTTTTTTTTTTTTTTGTCAATTCATTTCGCATATATCTGAAGTTATTTACCTATGTTTGTCTGCTCGATTATGTATACCCGCACGTACGGTTGACGGCAACTATCAGCTTAATCCGATAAAGTCTAAAATAATGAAATCGAAATTTAAAAATTGACAAAGTATTTCGAAAAATTACATAAATAAAATTTAAAGATGGACGCGTTTGGCGTCTAATAAGAAGTACCCGTCAATACTTAAGATAAGAACTTGATTTCAAAAAATTCGAACGAAAATTTCAACTTTTTAATGCATTTAATCCATACCTGGGTTTATTACTCATAGTTAAGTTACGTAAGTTTTATCCAGCGGTTGGGACTGATAATTGCTGAAAATATTATATTTAGATGAACGCTTTTCGATAATCAAGCGATTGAGTGAATCACACATTTCCACAATTTAAAACATGAAAGCTCCAATGTCACTACATAACCTCAAAAAAAGTGAAGAAAATTGGTGAACAAAATCTTTCCACTTTACTAGCATAGGATTTTGACCACGCCTTAAGTGTTTATTAACAGATTCAAAATGAAGGTATGGCACACTTGTATAGTTAATTTTGCAAATGTATCCCCCTTAGCCGATATAGCGAGATGTCATGTCTTGCCAAACGTTTCCTAATGCAATTGGGGCCGCTTTTGCTATTTAAGCAAACACCACAGATAAAACAAATATTTATATGACAATGAAATTGTTTCGAAGGTTTCGAGACTTAGTGCTACCAGTTTCTTCACGTTTTACTACAAGGTTTACGTGGTTCAAGTATTCAAGGTACAGAATTTCAGCATATGTTTACGCTAAGTTTTAGTGATAAAGGTGAATAATGAACCTAGCAAGACTATCGTTAAGCCTTAAACTCCGGTTGGTATTATTATAAAAGCAAGCAAAACTCATTTATTTCTCCGAATTAGTTTGAAGAACAAGAAGTAATCTAAGTTTACAATACCCGTTGTAACTATTGCTCACTGCTAAGCAACATGGCAACCTATAATTATTTCATTCAATAGAATTTCGACAGCACACTTTTAAAGTTTGATGCCTGAGAATGAGAGTGAGAATCCGAAGACGGTTTCACTACACTCATGGGACAATGTATGTATGTGTTACAAGCTCTACGACCTATTTCTGTCAGCAAGAACAGTGATGTTATCTAAGCAACTTGATCTTGCTTAATCCAGACATCTTCTACAAGTAATATATATATATATATATATATAGATAAAGGACAGTTTCAAAGCATATTAGGCAAAGGAACCCAGCATCCTTTGGCGATTGTCTCTACATTCCTTCGACAAAGCTAGCGATATAGTTTCAGTGCGAGAGAAAGTAGGTTCGGATATACATAGGTTGTTATCAGAAATCATAAATAACTAAGCGTATTCTAATCGGTTGTTCAATTGTTAACTGATGTCTAGAAGTTTTTTAAAACCGATACCGTTTACGAATAAAACAATAACAACAACAAGACTAATTAATAGCCAAGTGCTAATTAGATCGATAAAGTTAATTAATTCATATGCTTTTCTTCGCGAATGGAGAAAAGTACTTTTATAAAATTCTCATGGGTAATCTTATATAAATATAATACATAAACACATACATCTCTTTGTTAATTTTTTTCCCCCATTGAAGTAAACTTTTTCTCTTTCTCGCTAAAGTTTCGCTGATAGTCCGATACTATATCTTATGATAGTTGATCAGTTTCAATATGAAATAATAAAAGTTTTTATTAGAAATAGTGCTTACCTTTTTTTTGTATTTTGTTGAATACATTATTTAATAAAATATAAATGAATAGAAAATGTCCGTTACTAAGAAGCATTTTTATTGCGCACAATTTGAAATAAGATTAACTTTAACGATAAGTAAAAGCGAAATATAACAATTTTTTGGTTTTTTTTTTTCTATTTATATATATATGCGTGTTCGTATATAGATGTACACATATATATGAAAGCATTTTCAATAAAATCCCATAACAAATCTAAAGGGGGGTTTTGTGAAAATCTTATATTATTATACACGAACGATTCCTTTAATAATGTGCCCTAATGTCCACATAACTGAATATGCAAAAAAAAAAAAAAAAAAAATTGCTTATCTAAGAAACATAACCCTTAAGAAATAAATAATAATAAAAATAAATACATAAAAATAAATACATAAACTCGGTTTCTGTGCAGAGTGATTAAGTCTAAACAAATTAATTCTATGAACAGTGCGCCTAGGCATACGGCTATATATATATACATGTGTGTGTATATATACATATAGTAAATAAATTACTTCAAATGTATTTTTAAAGAATTTTTTTTTTTTTTTTTTTTTTGGAATTTACCTTAAAAAAGTCAAAAAATCAAAAACTAAATAAATTAACTATAAAAAAAGAATAAAAGCAAATTAATAAATTCATAAAGTTAATTATGTTTAAAACCATAAAAAAAAAAAAGAACAAAAGAAATTCAAGTATCCGCCCTAGGACGGATAGCAAGTACCCACCACCCATCCAAAGCCGTTTTATGAAAATTGATTTATGACAATTGGCTAATCGGGCTCATTATAAAAAATACTTTTACCGAGTACACGCTTACTATCTGACGGAAATAATTACTTATTATCATCGTGTACGTGAGTCATTTATTTTAGTTGTTCAGCTATTGTAAACTTATAAGAAAAGCGGCTTACTTCACGTTACCACAACGTAACGTATGCTAAGAATAGAAAGTGTGCTTAATCTCTTCAGCTTTCTTTTTGTTTTTAGTTGCGAAGCTGCAAAACACATAGAATGTTATGCTTTTGAAAGAACGTGTATAAAATCTCTAAGATTTATGTACATTTATACCCCTTCCCTCACCCTCTCCCGTCCCCATTCATCAACAAGCAGTGGTGGGTATAAAAATAATACTAACGATGAATATAAATATCAAAACGAATTTATCACATGTAAATGAAGATAATCCAGTTTGAAATGGCGAAATACAAAATCAAAAAATAAAAACACTATCCAAACAAATACAAATTTACTTTATATTATGTAAAAGATGATGAAATACAAATATAGAAAATTTAATGTAATTTATTTATTATTAAAATTTTGAAAACAAAATCAAAATCATCTGCAAAGCTATTGTATGATGCACAAAAATATTATAAGGAGAAAAAAAAATTAAACATTCCACACACACACACACACACACACACACACTCACGTATACATTTTTGATGTATTTTACCCGAAAATCAAAAAAAAAAAAAAAAATATTGAAATTTATCATAATTGATGTCAAAGTAATTGTGTGTAAAATAATAATAATAATCAGCTATCAGAAGGAAATGTAATAAAAAAAAAAGAACAAAAAAAAAAAAAAAATTGAAAATTTTAAGCAACATTTAAATAAAATTCATTAAAATCTATGAAGAGCTTATTAAAAATTACCATTCTATCGTTAAGGTAAGCCTATATTATTTTTGTTAATCCATTTTTGCTCTCAACAATATTTAGATTCTCCATAATCAACATAGAATAGCCATTCCGCCATATTTCGAATCCTAGGATAACCTATATCTAATCTAATCTGTATCAAGGATTCGTGCACGAACACCAAACTGCGTAAGTAAGACCCACTAAGCTATTGTTTTTCAGATTTTATAATTACCTATGAGGTACTGTCAACACATATAACATTACACAATGAAATAATACATCACTCAACAAGTCTCCTTTCGGACACAGATATGCCGACACTGCTGACCCCATAGGCTCATTCAGTTTTTGGATATTACCACTCTTCAAACGGAACGTGTCAAAGCTTCATGACATTCTCACTATTAGTTTGGAAGCAACAGTTGCTTTTGTGACGCTGCTTTCGTCATTGTCATGGATGGAAAACCTAAATCTCGTTTGTTGATTAATGATGAGGAAAATTGATTTGAAGGATGTTATGAGATTTCTCGTTGCTCGCAAAGATAAGATAGTTGTTGTTTCGGTAATAGTAAGCAAGGGCGTATGAACAACGCTGACGTTGCGGAACAGCTGGTCGCCCCGAAACCATCACCAGGCAGTGTACTTACTATTTTGGATGAGGATTTGCGCATAGGAAAACTGTGGTCCCGGAGGGCGCCGTGTTTATTCACTTTCGCCAATAACGTATCGGTGATTTAGTGCACTGTTCGATGCCGTTCAAACGAAATAAAATAGGTTTTTCACTTTAAAGTCAAATCAGCAATCAGCCGAACGAACAGTAAACGTGCAAACAAAAGTACCAACGGGTCGATTAAGGATTAAAGCGTTTTGATACATTTTATATGAAGGCTGATTCTATTCAGGAATCATATGAGTCTGTCAGCAGTGTGTCGGACCGAAGACTTATTGAGCGATGTGATACATGCTATGTCAAATTATGCAACACAGCACGCAATCTATGCGGATCGAATAGATTTCTAAACTCTGCAACCAAAAAACCCGGCGAAAGGAAATGCATAATAATAAAGCGCAAGTTGTAATTTATAGTGCTTTCAGCAAGGCCGTCGATAAGGTCATTAGATATATATGCGGTCTAAATGAATTGAAGGACATAAGCTTCAACAATCATTTCGTAAAATGGACATATTATTATCGAGCCTAACGCACTCAACGGGTACAGATCGTTTCATCTATCTGGCTTACAAATGATTTACCAAACGTCGCGTGCTAATTTTTGCTGATGCCATTAAACTTATCTACAGTCCGAATAATAGTCGATCCCATGCCTACTTTCAGGATGACCTTGACAATTTTTACAACCAATGCGTTAAAAACAATTTATAAAATAAATAATGATAATCAAAAAAAAAAAAAAAAATCCTGGCTCACTTACTGATGCCGGAGTTCTTTTTTGATAAAAAACATAAAATCCGTGTTGTATATAAAGTAAGGAGCACTTTAAGCCTTATCAAGCATTGAGCACAAGAATTTCGTGATCCTTGTACGATTACATTGCTCTATGGTTCGTAAGGTCTATTCTTGTATATGGATCTCGGATCCACAATATTGGCTTTACTGTAAGCAAATTGAAACCATACAAGAACAGTTTCTGCTGTTACTGCTGGGGTAGTGTGTCCTTCCGTCATATAGGAATCTCTTAACGCTAATTGAGTTACCCAATTTGGAAAGTAAGCCAATAATGCTAGATATATTTTTCGTTCATAACCGTTTGAATGATCTATCGGACTCACAAACACAAATATCTCGCAATGACTCTCGAAACATTTTCGAATGCTTAATATAAACAACTACAGAGCAACAACATTTCACTTGACTTTGGCTTAAGGTGTTTGGTTTTGTAAAATCAATAATAATCAAACACTTGATTACTCTCGGAGTAGCTTTACATTCTCGCTTATTGGTGACCAGCTGAACCGTGTTATATAGCTCATAATGAAAGCTGAGCTCTGAACGCAGGGAAGATCGAAGAAAAAATCGTACTTTTTTTATACATGCTGCACTGCATCGAATGCCGATCAAGGTTACAACGTACAACTCGCATGTGTCTGTAGGAATTTTTAAATCTGTTTGCCATGTACAGTAAGGGGTTTCGATGCACATGGCGGATGAGAATGTGCCTAAAACACTCGATTTACTTAGATATCGGCGTAATGTGGACTGTGTGTTGTTTCTACTTATAGGTACATGCAGGGCAAATACTCCACAAAGATCAAAGGGATTTATACATTAACTAAAACTTTTAAGGGGACTACCCGTCTTTTCCAGCATTCTCACTGACTCGTACTGGATAGCATAGCACGCATAGCACGTGGAAAACAGCCGTTCTCCGTTCTTCACGTTCTTCTTCTTTTGGCGGTTCAGTAATTTGTCTCGCTTCAAAGAATTTATTATTCCGGCAAAACTACAAGAATTTATAGCTTTGGCATTTTGAATGAAGCAAGAAGAATAAGAAGAATATTCATACGATTGAGACGTTAAACGTCATACCTAAAATAATCCTCGGAGAGCTCAGAGTAATATTCAATGCATTTTTTTTTTTTTTTTTTTTTTTTTTTTTTTTATTGAAAAATTGATGTTAACAAGATATGAAAATAGGCATTCATTTATATTAACTAACTAACTAACTAACTAACATTAAAATTTTTAGCTTCTTCGTTCGGCTTATTAAAGAACAGAGAGAAACTGTCTAAGAGCGATTGTGTTAACTGATTTGATTGTATTAAATGTATCAACAAAAATAATTATAGTTTGAAGAAGCTTTGCCAGAACATATTTCAGCGAAGAGCCCTTGCGACGGCAATTAAGTTTAAAAAGTACAAAAGTATTTGCTTAAATATGATATGAAAAACTTTCGAAGCACCATTCCACGTATAATGAATATTGTTTCGCACAAAATATTGCCAAAGTGGAAATATATGTACGCCGAATAATAATTCATTCCGTTGGTTTTATGTCTTCATATAAATTCTCGCGAGGTCCTATGTAAGCTTTGGAGCTAATAATAAAAGTCAATATAATTAAGGAGAAGATAATTAAATTGTATATTCGATAGCTTACTTTTTCCAGCCATAATTTCTTGCCCATTCGGCAGCCTCTTTTGCATGTTTGCCATCAATACATGTGAAAATCAGATCACTCAGTCGCGATGGTTTCTTCACTTCAAACTGCCATTCGAAATCTTCTTCACTCATCGATAGGACAGTTGGCAGATCTTCAACTTTTAATCGACAATTACATTAAAATAAAAGTCCTTACATTAAGTTAAGTTATTATGTACGTAGATTCTCTTACATGGAAGATGATAACTGCCAGGGATCATTTGACCTTCCTTCACCAAATGCTCGGGTGTAACATCCACCAGATATTTTAATCGACCATCACGTGCTTCTAGCGCTTCCCTAAGGCTTGCAGAAAAATAATCGTCCTCCCCATTGTTCATAGTTTCAACCAGAATATGTTGCATAAATAAAATTAACGCCGCACTTAACAAAATATTATAATTAAATGGAAGCATTTTGATATAAGCTTTTGTTGAAAACGTTGATGAAACAAATATGCACAACATAATAGCGATGAGGCCGCCTTTTTATATGAAAGTTATGAAAAGAAAACTTTTTTTTTTGTTCATATTTAAGCTTTGAACTTCACTGCTACTACCATCCACTACGCTTGAGTTGATAAACATATGGTTTTTTACCTGACACTGAATGATCGATCGTTATAAAACAGCTTTAAAATGTGTCTTCTAAGCCGCTTGCAATGAAGAATGCAATGAATATACCTTCTACAAGTACGCTCTCTTAGTCGGTTGTAACAAATCACGTTTAACTTATTTAAAAGCGCGCTTGAGTAGCGGAAAAATTAAATAAATTTCGAAATTGTTATGAAAATTTTTTAAAAACATTTTGCTTAGTTAAGGGTTTCCTTAGGCGGCTAACGAGTATACCTTTGCAAAAGATTTTTTATACACGATTTTCATACGCATAGCAGAAGGTCCGACGAAAATTTCTTCATTCCTTTCTAAAATCAAAGGGTATGTATCTATAAAATTTATAAATTCTGCAACCATTATGTATCCAGGCAGTTCTATCGATATTAAATGCAAACTTCAAATCGGTTTATTTAGATAGATCAAGTTTTAATTTTAGCAATAACTTGTAGCACACTCGCCTGCAAAACCGAAAAAATTAATATAAAAATGTATAAAGCAAATATCGTTCCGGAAATGGAAAGCCCAAAAAAAGATAGCGGCGCCGGGACAACACTGCAACAGCTTGGAAACAGGGTTTTTTTTTTTTTTTTTTTTGGTCCGATTTCCAAATATATTTTGTGGATGATCGGCATCACAATATTATGAGTTATAACAATTTCGTGTTTTGTTTTGTTTCGTTGTTGTTTGCACGATGGTGGCGTGTAATTAATTCTATATTAAGGCAATCTATAAATCTCAGTTCGGAACGAAACAAACATTTTCTGAAGTGATGTCTCGAAATTTAGAGAGCATTGAAGAATTTCTTCCAAAAAATTGATTTGAAATGAAGACGATACCGATTTCAATTTTTTTCAATTTGGAAGAAATCTTTTTTTTACGTTTAATCCGTTACGCCTGGACAGAAAGCTTTATACGCCGGGATATCCCACAGACTACCCTATCTATCGTCGCCTTTGGCCCATAATGTTTTATGAGAGACCTCGCATTTTCATCCCATCTCCACTAAGCCGTTTAAACCACCATCATCTTTAATTTAACTTCAAAAAAAAAAAAAATATATATAAGAAATTTCTTTTCCCTTCACCTGCGTAACTCTAAAATCAACAACTACGTCCGAATTATCCGAAATAAATTTTGTAAAGATTATGCTTCAACGGGAAAGTCAACATAATAAAGTTAGTGCTTGATAGATGGAATGCTTGAACTAAGCACATTGGTGAATGGAAACTGGGATTCGCAAATTTTTGGCTTAAAAAGCGGGAAAAGATTGAGTTTAGCCGCACATACCTACCAGACCTCTATTAAGTCTTAATTGTAATACAGAAAACTGTGTGAAATTGTTTCTCTTTTTTTTTTCTTTTGTTCATTCAGTATAGTATTTAAGTTTACTTTAGTTTTCTTTATATACTTTATTACACTTAAGTTCTGGTTTTGCTAAGTTAATGATTTTCATTTTATACGTTTTTATCATCTTCTTTTCTTTTTTTTTTTCTTTTTTTTTTTTTCTTTTTTTGTTTTCCAAATGTATTATTTAGTTCATATAATTTATTTTGTTTCTCGCTAACGTTTAAAAATTATTTCGATTTTTTATTTTTTTATTTTTTTTTTTATTATTATATGTACAAAAAAATTGTCGATATCTCAATTAAAACTATACTAAATAGTTTTTCGTTTAATATTATCATTATTAATAAATATTTTTAAATATTTTATATAATATTTAACATGATTTTCTGTGTATATAACTATGATGTGGCCTTCTACATGCTCGTAATCATATAATTAATAGGTAGAGAGAAAAGAAGAGACAAAATGGCTGAAAAACAAAACAAAAAAGGGAAGAGAAAAAAAAAAAATTTGGAAAAAAGAAAATATTTCGAATATGCGAACTTTTTACGGTTTTGCAAATTTTTATTTTTTTATTTATTTATATATTTTTATTTATTTATTTAATTTTTTTTTTTTTTTTTTTTTTTTTTTTTTTTTGTAAACGTAAGAGAAATTTATTATATTCATATTATTTCCATTTTATTTTTAATTTTTATTTGTTCATTAAATCACATCCACCACCACCACCACCACCGTCCCCCTCCCTCTTTACATAAATTCTATATGATTTTCCAATTTTGCATCTTGCATAAAGTGTTTTAAAACGTTCCCTATTACAAAAGAAAATTTATTTAAAATCAAAATGGAAAAAATTTCTGCCAAAATTTATCAATCAATTAAATAATGTAATAATATTTAAGTCGATGTCGACCGACCACCGTTTCGTACCCTTCATCACTGCGTACATACATACATACAATTCATAATATCCTTAGTCTCAATTATCGCTTATCAAATACATTTGATTCGCATATATACTCAGTCCAAATATCGCGCGATTCTCCTCTGTACCCATCTACAACGCCATTGGTAAATTATAAATGTTTTTATTAAATATTAATCTTGCGTGCATAGTCTTTCCTCTCATCAGTTCTATTGTTATTTATTTGATTTGAACCAAATATGGAGACATTTAGTTAACTAATCGAAGGGAGAAGATTCAAATGACTCTGTAAGTATTTCTGTCCGTATGAAAACTCAAGTAAACCATATATTTAGATAAAAAAAAAAAACTGATAACAAACATATTAAAATATTCAGTTATGTTTTCGAGATGGTTTCACTTTTCAGACTTGGACTTTAAGGCGCCGAAACAAGCTTCAAAAACCTTATTAAGTATATATAAGTTATCGGCTTGTTTCAAATTTGAAACGTCTGCTGGTCTGTCCATCTGTGCGCCTGCGCAATTGTGTAAACATTTTCCCGTTCGTAAAAATGAAGATTTGCAAAATTTGGCAGTGACCTAAACTATTATTATTATTATTAATATACAATGCTGCAGATGTGTCCTTCGAGCAATTTGGCCCACTTTCTATATTACCAAATTTTAAGCTTCGGTAGCTTCGTTTTTGCGACCAAGAGAATGTTTACAACACGCAATACTCGGACGGACGGACAGACAGACATGCTTAAATGTATACTTTGCGGAGTGTCTGAAGCTGACTTCTGGGCGGTGCAAATGTTTTGTCAAAATGAGTATATCCCTTATCTTTTGGTGATCGGTATAACAAGTGTCATGAAGGTTTAGAAGAAAAAGTTTAATTCAAAGTTAGAGACAACATTAAACTTCTCTATCATTCTCTTCTTTCAATTTCATTAGGTAGAACCAATATTTTGTGTATATATAGGCTTTAATTTCATGACAAACTAAATTTACGTTACCCTGTGCTCGATGAGAATAGGATACGTAGCTATAAGTAACTAAATCATCTCTTCATGGTAAATGTAATGGTCATGCATATGTAAATTAATTCTTATGAGCGCATATCCAGTAATGGGGTCGCTGGGGGTTCTGTCTCAGTATGTATCCATTGCTACCATACATAGGCTGATATTCGAATGGTTACAAACATTTCCATATTGTCTTGCGTTCACTAGTTTAATAACATTCGGATTCGGATACGGATTCCGATTTGGATTTTCTTTGCGTTTCTCATTTTGATACTGCAATACGTCTCTTATTAGCAGTGATGTAAGGTATTAAAGATGGATTACAGAAAAATATATATTGATGTGTTTCAGTACCTTTTTAAGATGTTCGATGATAGACGACATGATATTATTTGTTGAAACCTTTGTGTTAAATAGATGCGGGAAGATATCTTTATAACTTATTCATAAATTTTTATTTTGGAAGCATTTAGAGATCTTTAAATATTTTATTTTTTGCAAGAAATGAATGAATGATGAAATTATGAAAAAAGCTCATTGAAGAAAAAAAATAAAAATAAAAACCCATTAAATCTATAATAAATAAAAGAAGATGAAGACGTTTTATCGAAGCGAAGACAATGAATAATGAAGAATGATAATTATTTTTCAGTAAATTTATCACTTGCAGTTTTTACCTTTATTTATTTAGTTTTTTTTTACATATTTATTTTTTTTCTTATTGAATTTAAATTAATTTTTTTTCATTATTAAAAATAATTTCATTTTGAGAAATTAACATACGCACATATGCGACGATAGATATAGTATGAAATTAAGGAGCACTCGATATGATTTAGCAAGAATGGCGATGCAAGTGAGGCAATTTGTTCGTAATCGCGAGACTAAAAAACCAAAAAAAGCCGATGATCATGTTATTTAAAGTTTAATTTTTATAAGTTTTCAATCGGATTAAAGAAATTCCTCAGCTTTCAAGTTTTCCATCGTATTAATTAAATGATCGAAAGCTTTACGTAAGCTTCATAATCATTTAGCAGAGAGAAGAAAGCTCATGACAATAGACTCTGTTATCATCAATCTTTGCTCTACGCAAAAAACTTTTGAAAAAAAAAAATCTAACAAATACGAAGCTAATCGCATAATGTCCAAACGAATCAATGTCCTCCCCTTTTACTACACTTTCTAGTTCGAGTTATATGAAAATAAAATTTCTTTAAAAATTTTTTTGTATTATTACGAACTATACGTAATAAACTTAAAATAACAAATTTCGTTTTTTTTTTTTTTTTTTTTTTTTAAAACTCTGCCTTAAACATTTTAAGGTAAAGCTATTTAAGAATATATTTTTTCAAGTTTTAAAAGACATATTTGAATACTCTCAAACACTCGAAATTGATTTTGAGAATTGATTTAGGAAAGCAGAATTTTCAGAAAATTTAGTAATATTAATTAATATAATTAATTGCGAACTTCTTTTAATGATGTTTTCGTTTTCTCGAAAGGTGAATTTGTAAATGAATTTCAATAGAGAGAAACTTTCAGAGATCGAAGAATATTTAATACAATATTTTTAAATCACTTGAAAATTTCTCATCGTAAATTTGGATTTGAAAAAAAAAAACCTGTTTTAACTTTCTAAAAAGCGAACCCTTTTATGAAAAGATTACCTTTGAGTTTTCATTTCGAAAATATTCGAAAATCTCTAAAGTAAAAAAACAAAATGATCTGAAGACTCTTAAAAGAAAAGATGAAGTTTTAAGATATTCAATAAAAAGTAGCGAATTTTTTTTCCTTTTTTTTAATTTGCATTATTTTCTTTGAAATAGTTTTAAAAATAATTTTTGAAAAGTTTTAAAGATCAATTTACAAACAAAATTATTTAAATCGTATATTCAAACATCAAATATATTTGTATAGAATTTATTATGATTATTTAATAAATATATATATATATATATGGAAAATATTAAAAACAAAATTTTAAATATTTAAAGTTCACAAGGAATCGCTTCAAGTTCGATTAAAACGTTTTAGCGCTCAAAATAAGACTTGTTCCGATCTGCATTTGTGTTGTTTCGATTTTCAATCTCTCTATTTACCTTTCTATTTAAAATTTACCCAAAGCACTTTTTTTTTAATAAAATCATGAAAAATGAATCATTAAATGGAATTCATTAAAATTTCATTTTAATATCCTATAGAACTTATGGGTATAAGGGTATATTAAATTTGTACGAAGATATGCACGAAGTAGGAGGATCACTGATCGATTCAGAAAGTGATCAATCTAAGCTTCCCTCCATCCATTTGTCCATCTTATATCATTGTGTTCAACCAATAGGTCTCAATTATTGAGATTCGCTGACATAATTTAGCTCAAGAACGAGTGGCTATTGAAAATGGCTGGGACCGGTTTCGATAACTTCCCATATAAATCTTTATTTCAAAAAGTTGTTATATGAATAATTGTATTAAGTGATACACAGTATAGGGTATATAATGGTAGGCCTTTTACCGCTATAGTGTTTTTCTTTGTTTTATTATATCGTTTAATGTGCAGTAGAAATCTTCCGTCGCATTACCTAGCACGGTGTTTAAATTATTATTATAATTAGTAATAATTTGAATTTTTCTATGCAATAACTAATAATAAAAAAACTTGCACATTCACTTAATTTCCATCTATAAAGTCTCTCTAGCGCTAAACACAAGTAAAAACACAAATTCAGGCCCAAATCTGAGCCATCTTTGTACATCAAGTTTTTCATATTCGCGTAAGCAAAAAAGCATAGTTGGAGTTTATCATACATATTTGAAAATTTTAATAAACCATTTTGAATTTTCAATTTCTTATCTCGTAACACTAAACAGTTCTTCATTCACTATTAACTTTTTTTTTTTCTTCTTCTTAGTATTAATTGTTTTTTTTTTTTTTTTTTTTTTTTCTAACATTTACATAAATCGAAAAAATATTCAGTATGATGCATGTGTTAGTTTATTATACTGGCATCAGTCTCCAAAATCATGTATATATATATATATATACATATATAAACTTTGTAAACATGCTCAGATGGACTAAATGAATGATGAAAAATCCAAAATTCATAAACTTTTTACGCATAATCATAACCTAAATGAAGGCCACTCTGTCTCTGCGTTTGATAGGGCCATAATTTAAACCTATCTGAATTGTTAATACCATTGGCTAACAGAATAATTTGAGACAATTGAAACAATCAATCAAATAAATTAAATAAATTAACCCATCATCGCCTAAGACGATGAATAAATCAAAGGAGAATAAAAACCGAAATTAAACCTTGCAAGACTCGCCGATTATACCAACTGTTTCAAATCGTCATTCAACAATGATTTCATTGTTTTTTTGATTTAAAACGTGGATTGCATACTAACAGAGACGGCACATTTTTTTTTCAAATGCTTGCTTTAATGCCACCGAAAATATCAAAAACGCTGTTTTGATATTTCGGGCCAAAAAAACAAAAAAATATTCGTAAATCTTAAAAACGGTTTCAGTAATTTTTCCAAAAAAAAAAAAATAAAAAAAATCCATATTTGATTTTATTCTGCTTTTTTCTTCTTCAATAGGTCCTGTCAAAGACGAAAGAGTTGAATAGAAAGGCATCAGAAGCTTGCAATATTCATAAATGTATAAAAAAAATGCCGAAAATAAACCTCTTCCCTTGCGTTTGATGCGCTTGGGATTCGATTTTTTCTAACCGCTCAACTTGCAATATTCAGTCAAGCAGTGATCTTTCTACTCGCATTATACAATCTGTAGGAAGTCGAAAAAAATGAAAAGTTCATTTACGATGACTCGTTGGTGAAAAAGTTAAAAAAAAAAAAGGTATTTTTCACCTTCTTCTTAAAAATCGGACTATATGTGGTCTAGAGCGATTTACTTGCGCGCGCTTACAATACATTTTGGTTGTCCTAGTCTATGGAAAAGCGAAAAGAATTTCTGAAAATTATATTTTCAAATAACGAATTCGAGTTTCAACGTTTAGGACTCGAACTCGAACCAGGAATACAACTTTTGTAAAGAGTCGTCACTGGTCCACTTAATTGTAAACATAAATATGTCCTATAAATGCTGAATGCTCGTTAATTAAGAAAAGATGAATTACGATTATCTCAGGTCCGTTGAATTAGTTCGCAAATATTGAAACTTACCGATAGTCATGCATACTGCATAAAACGCAATAAACGGAAAATGTACTTTGCTTGTATGCAACTTGCTAAAGTAACTAAATGCTCAGAACGTTCAAATTCAATACTTGTCAGTTTTTCAAATGTCAATCGATAGAGATAAGTAAGTTATGGCTGTGCAAAGATTTTCGAGATTGTCTTTTTACGATTCCCCACCGAAATTTAGAATGGATGCGCAAATCATCAAATGACTCATAAATGCAATGTGAACGCAAGTGTTTACATGAAAAACCATCTGACATCTGATAGAAAAAAGATGCCACGAAGAACGAATTTTTCTGATATCAATTGATTACAAACGACTCGTCTTAGAGAATTTGTTTTGCAAATAACTAAACGCAAAAGATAAAACTGTAAGTGAGTGCCGACCGAAGGCCATAAATTGTATTTTGCGACTTTCACTTGCCAGAAATGTAATGCGTGTGTTTATAGTACGTATACATGTTTTGCGCCCATGCCCATGCCCATGCCCATGCATTTATAGGTTCTCGGGTCTCGGATCGCGGTATGGATATGAAAATATAAGAAAAAAATTATCTTTGTTCGATTTGGTTTTTTTATTTTTTTTTTTTGCGCTTTATTTACACACAATCGATATCAAAATGTACAAGCGAATCATCGATCAGTCGATCGCGATTACTTTTTGGTCAAACTATTTATATTGGCCTGGTGAAATGTTCCATAAGCATCTCTTATGCATCCAGTGCAGTTAGTATTCGAGCTGAAAGTATTTTGATTTTTTTGATTTCTTTTCTTTTATTGAGTTTGCTCCTATCTTTACGATATTTCCTACTAATAATGGTACTCAGTAGTTAAGACAATCTATTAAATTGACTCAAAACGGCTCATAAACATAATGTCTGAAGAACTAAAGTTCATAGTTTGATAGTTCACAGTATTAAAAAAATTTTTCAATTCAAAAATTATTTGCAAATATCCTAAGCCATCGATATGGGAAATGGTTATCTGTATTTGATGAGCACTACCTTGGAGCACTATGCTTGGAGGCGTAGTTAAAAAACCGCAGCTATTAACCGATATAAACTGG
The DNA here is from genome assembly GCF_014805625.2 of Glossina fuscipes. Taxonomy (NCBI): domain Eukaryota; kingdom Metazoa; phylum Arthropoda; class Insecta; order Diptera; family Glossinidae; genus Glossina; species Glossina fuscipes. Next base: position 43,679,150 of record NW_023998415.1, on the reverse strand, counting down.
AAATTTTGAAAAAATTATTTTTCAAACAAGAAGCCTCTGTCTGAACTTAATTTTCGATAATTTCGATAAAGTAATGAAAATTTGATCTTTCGTAAGATCATATGTTCAAGTGCTGCGTACTACACATGCCTATATACAACTGTTAATTGAATATACATATTTGAAAATATGCATACATATAAAAATGTATTTTTAACTTTCACAAAATTCATATAATTCATAATATCAATAATAATAATTAAAATAATTAAAATAATTAAAATCATTAAAATAATAATAATAATAATAATAATGATAAAAATAATAAGGAAAATAATAAGAAGAAGATCCAGCGATTATTTTAGATTTAGTTTCTAGAATCATCCATCAATTATTAAATTTTTCATCAGCAGCATTTTATTTTACCGTTAAATCCATTTTTAAATTTTTAAATTGTGTATGTATGCATGTAATCATGTACGTATGTATATATGTAAATATGTATAAATAATGTATGCATGTATAAACACTTTCAACATGTTCTGCTTTATGTACACATATGTATGTATATATATGTAGATAAAGTGTTTCCGCTAAAGATTTTTAGATTAGATTCGCATTAATATATGTATACACTATGTAATAACTTATTTATGTAATAATAATTAATTATTAATAATTATGATAAATACAAATTAATAATGATAATAATAACGCATCTTCGAAACAAACATACCGTCAGAAATGTACTTACATTTCGTTATGTATGTATATATGGATGACGAATTTAATGTTAGAATGAGTGAATGTATGAATTATGTGAGAGAGACACGATTGCTGATTGTTTTTTCATATTTTTTTTTTTTTTTTTTTTTTTCCAGTTTGTGTGAACGTTATAGATGAGCAGGATTTGAATTTGATATAAATTAATTCATTACAAATTTGATGGTTGTTCTTCTTTTTGTTTTTTATTATTATTATAATTTTTTTTTTTTAACTACAACTTAAATAGCAGCTCGGTTTTCTTAACGAATTTCATTTCATTTTTTTTTTTTTTTTTTTTATTCCTTATTTATTTCATTTTTATTTAATATATATTTATTTTTATTTATTTATCTTATCGTTATATATAAAAAGAATGTCTTTCAATTCAATGTTTTGTATGTTGTAGTTTATTTTATGTACGTAGGTATATATAAGTGATATATGTACTCGTATTTTTTTGTTATTCATATTGTGTATGAGGACATATATACATATATATATATATATATATATATATATATATATATATATATATATATACTTGTATATATATGTATATATGTAAATAAAATGGCATTTTGTGACTTTCTTTTGCTTTTTTGTTATCTCATTGAAAAACGGAAAAAATATCGTCTTATATATAATATAATAAACTTAAAAATTAAATTTCAGTTCTTTTAAAATAAACAAAACAATTATAAGCCAGAAGATAATACTTGCGGACTTGCTCTTCTGGTAGGAGGAAGGGATTTACAAACATGAAAAGAATATAGGGAGAGAATGATAGCAACACCTACTAAAATCTTAATATATTAATTACACCTAATAACTATAAATTCTAATCTTGCACCTCTCGGTAGGGCACCTCCGACGTTACTGAATATGATTCAAAATAATGATTTAAAAATTCAAATGTTGGCCTTTTCTCGGGCACTGCATCCCAACATTGCAGCAACAAATGATAAATATTATCAGGGAAATAATGATTCGTAGGCTTTGGCATGCGGAAACCGCGTTCAATATTTTCAATGACTTCGCGACTATGCATGCCCGGATATGGCACTTGCCCGTACGTAAATAATTCCATTAATAATATACCGTATGACCAGACATCCGATTTTATAGAGAATTTACCATAAATAATAGCTTCAGGTGCGGTCCATTTAACGGGAAATCTAGATCCTTGTTTGGGGCAGTATTCATCGTCGGCTATGACTCGCGCCAAGCCAAAATCACATATTTTCGCTACATTATTTTCACCAATTAAGACATTACGGGCCGCCAGATCCCTATGTATCAATTGCTTGGATTCTAAATATTCCATGCCTGAGGCAACTTGGGTGGCTATATAAATGAGATCTTCAAAATGCAAATAACGACCGTCACCTTCTCGCAAATAATCCAGTAAACTGCCTTTTGACATGTATTCCTGTACAATATAAATGGGTTCCTCCTAAAATATAAAAGAAAAAAAAAAAAAAAAAAAAAAAAAAAATCAGTGGAAAATTCTCTCTATTTAAGTAAAAAAAAAAAAAAATGTTTTTTGTTTTTTTCTTTTCCCTTTTTTGTTTTTTGTTTTTCTTTTTTCTTTTCTCTTTTCTCCTCTCCTTGACCCATTTGAAGTTAAACAAACTCCACTCCATAAATTAAAAGAATAGAGAGAGTTTCATTTAAAGTTTTAAAAAATAAATCTTATAAAACATAAAGAAGAAGACTAGAAATAGACAGCGTTAGAGAATGAAAGAAGAACTAATTGACAAATAAGTTTGAATGTTCAGGAGAACGGTCGAAGAAGTTTTCTTAAATTTTAAAAAAATAATGAATGAGAAGAAGTTAGAATGAAAATTTTGCACACCTGTGAACAAACCGCATAGAGTGCTACTAAACGATTGTGACGAAACTTTTTCATAATAGCAGCCTCTTGCAGAAACGCTTGTGTTGACATAGTGCCTTCGCGCAGGGTTTTAACAGCTACATCGATACTGTTACGCCATTTACCGTAATACACTTCACCAAAGTTGCCGCGTCCTAATTTACGTATTAATTGAAGTTCCGAACGGGGTATTTCGTATTTATCACGCAATTCCGGCCCCAAATCCCACATTTGTGGTTGAGGTTTAGGGCATGGCCTCGATAATATATGACAAAGTCCTAAAGCATTTTCTTTTTATTTAAAAAAGAAAAAAAAAAAATTCTTATTAAACATATAATTTAATGATTTATATGAATCTATACAATACTTACTGCTGTAGGCCATGACAAGAGCTTGCAGGGAGGGAAAGGTTTGATTAGTGGCTATATAATAGCCACCATTGTCCAGCGGTTTAATACGGTAGTGTTTAACGTGATAACCGCGACCATCTTCCCAGTCCTTCACCGACAGCGAATAACCGTTGGGATTGTGTTCGGATGGTCGCACCAAAAACGTTCCCCGCGGATTCTCCTCTGCCAGCAGCAATTTATCGGCTTCTTTGCGCAACACATTTTCAAAAAACCAACTAAAACAACAAATCACATTGAAAACATATCGTACAATTTCTTATTATCATTGTTTCCCTAATTTATGTTCATTTTCCACTTACTCCTCACTGTTAACGCTCCGTTCTTCCGCCACAAAATTTAATGGTATTAAACCTTCTTGACGCGTACTCAAATTAACTACACGCCACCAGTCAGATTCGGTATCGTCAATGACCTCCATACGGTCGCCCTTCATGAAACTCAAATCAGACTCATCACGTGATTTATAATCATACAAGGCAACGACGACACGTCGCTTTGCCAAACCGCCGCCACCACCACCACCACCAACAACAACGCCACCGCCACCGCCTCCAGTACTTTGTACACCAGCTGTAAGGGAAATTGTTAGAAAATTACTAGGAAACGATTTTTGAATTTAATAAAATTTTGTTTTTTTTTTGTTTTTTGGCGATATTTAACAACATGGAGAAACTAGTAGCAGCAGCAAAGTATAACTCAGGATGTTTGCTAAAAAATGATAAATTGTTTGCTTCAAGCTAAACGCAATTTAAAGCTTTAAAGTAACATAGCGTTCGCAAATGAGGCAAATATTCTTTTCTTTTTTTCTCAATTCCAAGTCCACTGCTCGTTCGACAAAGAAAAATGTTATTGCCGAGCAAGAGTAACAATTACACACGCTACATTATTTCCCTTAACAATGCCTTGTTTGCCCCTGATATGAAAAGGGGGGACCTTAGTAGGTGAACTGACATACTTCAAATTTAGCAAAGATCTCCATTATCCTTTATCCATTTTTATCCTAATGTAAATTAAAATTGGAATTTCTTGCTAAACAAAGGCTTAGTTTTCATGAAAAAATATACTTACGTGGTCCATATTTGTTACCTTTGAAATTATTTTTCTAAGCTTAGCAAACACGCCTCCTGGCAAGCAGACAAAGCAACTAAATTAATTACAACATTTGCATTATAAACAAATCGTTTAATAATTCCCGAGACAGACACAAAAATGTTGTTTCGAAGAAAAAATCGGTATTAAGTTTAGAATGTCGCAGACTTGAAAGGGCATCTCTTAAGACTTCGTGTACATGTCCTTGTAATGGGTAAAAATGCCATTGCATCTTAGCATTGGCTTTAAAAATTTTCAGGCAGCTCTTTAGGCTAGGCATTGGGCGCCCAAACGAGGTAGTTATAGGTAGTAGAGGTAGAGTTTTTAATATAGAAAATATATTTAAAAAATGTTGGAAATTATTCTCGATAATTGAAAAGTGACATTACGCCGAATAACTGATATTCTGAAGATATGAAAATCTATGCATAAGAATGCTGTTGCTTTCCAAAGGTGTACAGTAAGATGGAGTGAAAATACCGCGCCGCAGATATTTGCATGAAGTTCGAAATGCCTCCTACGCCTATCGCACTCTTCAAATTTTTTTCGCTATCGGCTTGTATCATCTGTCTGCAAACGTCAGGAATACGCTCTACAGAGAGATTTGTATCAAAAAATGAGGATATGGCGGAAGCTAAAGCGAATTTTGAGGATAGTGATAATCATTATATCAAAAAATAAGCGGCTTTTCACGAAGTCATCTTGATCAATAAATTATTACTTAGTTCCGGGTATTATTGATCATTTCTATGCAAGTTATATGCATCGCAAGTACTATGGAAACTTAGCATAGCTGCGGCGTAAAATCAATTCACTGAATATATGGGATCGCATTGAACTCAGTTATTTTCTTCAATTTTCTTTTGAATGAATGAATGAAATCGCTGCCAAGAGACATTCGTGAAATAATCTTGCGCTATAATTCGTTCTAAGGCCTTTGCTTTCATATATCGAATTTCAATGTTTCGTACATTCGTACAAACGGTATTTTCCTTGGGTTTTTTTTTTTTTTTGTAACGTTAAAATCACTACCAAGGCCATCGATAATAATTTTTTGTTAGACTATTTCAAGACATTACTACGTATGTACGGTTAAGTGTCTCCTTAATCTGCCTGACCAACTGACCAGTACTGCATGCCTATTTTCCTACTGCAATGATAAAAAAAAAAGAAAAAAAAAGAAAACAGCAAGCATTGCGCTACAGCTACAATCGCGACGCTATTAATGGAAGCTCTAAGTCTTCATACAACAAATATTTTTATGATTTCTATCACTTAGTAAGGTTTCCACAATTTCAAATTTTTCGCTGTTTTTCTTTTATCAGTTTCTTTTATCGCTTCCCCAACGCTTTTCCCTTAAAATAATATGTTGAACACACATCCGCGCTATAAGTTTAGGGAAATAATTTTTTGGTAAATTCATATGCACGCGATTACTGAGTTAAGAAGGGGAAAAAAAAAAACGACATTGCTCTGCAAAAGTCGTTTAGGATACGATTTCGTTTCTTTCACATAAGTATCAGTTTCTTAGTTCGCCTCATAATAATGAAAATCAATGCCTATGATCCTATGCGACTTTTCACATAAGATTTGATAAGTTTGTGCGAATGTAAATCTTCCTTTTATTATACCGATCAATTCAGGATCATTTTCTCAAATCTCTATCTCACTGTCTGAGGCCTTTTTAAGTATTTTTATGTTCCCATCCAATCTACGCTCAATTTTGAGCACTGACAAAAATGGATTGGACCGAACCACGGCCATTTCCCACATACCGTTTTACTCGGACAAAAAAAAAAAAACAAGTGAAAAAATTAAATTCGTTCGGGACCGAATCTTTTATTATACCCATCACAATTATTTTAAAAAAGACAGAAGAAGTAAATAAAAGAGTAACTTTTTCATGCTCTATAATACGGAGTCGCGCAGCTGATTTCTTCTATTTTCAAAATAATACTATTCTAAGTTGCATGCATGTCTTTGGAAAAGTTTAAGTCACTTTCAAATCCTTTTGCAAATTTGTAGGCGATATCTTTATTTTCGCTAATGGGAGAAAGTTTACCACAACTACTACTATACAGTTGCGTAAGCAGACAGATGGACAGATGAATAGGCGGACATGTTTAGGGGCAGTCCAAATTTAAAACTAGCTAAGAATTTGTTTACTTTATGGGGTTTAGGAAGCTTGCTTCCGCGCGTTATAAAAGCATTGACTGAACAATTAAATTTTGATGCACTATAAAATTGAGTAGGCGTGGTTAATTAATTCGGCACGAATGCTACAGCATCGCCCATAGAATATGTGTTCAAATTTTTGTACATTTATTCATTTTAGTTTATGGGGAATAAGCGACAAACCAATTTTTCATTACTTTGAAAAACAGAGGTGTTTCCATTTTACGTGGTGCTGTGGGCGTGTACTTCGACCGATTTGGCCTATTTTCAATACCAACCTGCGTGCAAGAACATCCATTGTTTGCGCTAAATTTGCAGTCGATAGCTTCAATTTTGCGTCCGGGAGAATTTTTACAACAGACATTACACAGATGGACAGACGGACATACTTAAATCGATTTAGAATTTGATGCTGATCAAATATATATATATATATATATACTATGTGATGTTTTGACAAAATAAATATACTCCTTATCCTTTGATGATAGGTATAAAAATGGATTGATCTGATGATGGAACTAATGGAAAGTAATGATGAGCCGTTGTAGCGTCTTTCTTAAAAATTGTGTTAGAACAAAAGAATTCAGCTAAACAGAGATTTCCTTGCTTTCCGACTTGTGTTAAATAAAATTTCGTGTAAAAAGAGAATTAGGTGTGCATGTCTTCTTCTTTACAACCCGATTCTAAGAAAATATCACTTTTAGTCTTATGCGCTAATGGAAATTTTTGACAACCCCTTAGCCATGCTAAGCGCTTTTCATTTCCATTTCCATTCATTAGTGTCCTGCACAATTGTGGCCACTCCCGCGCTACAAAACTAAGCCGTTTTTCATTTGAATTCATTTAGTCAAATTTCTGAGTTTCTTAACAGCCCTATTATGATGCCCGATACCTGCGATAATTTTTTAAATTATTTCATTGCCATATCTAACTAATAAGAAAACAGAGAACAACTGGCGTCTCGCTTGCTGTGTTGCCAGTCAATGCATTGTTCTTCTGTAAATTATAATAGATTTGCTATTGTAAGTGGAATACATATTAATTATGTCAAGTGCACGAGTGTATGAGTGCACGATTTAAATATGTTTGCATGTTTATAAATGCGACCATGTTATACACACATATATATATATATAAATATACATCTATAAAGTGTATGTTTAAATGCGAACATATGTATGTACATATCTACATTTGTATTTGTGTTTATATTTTTACACCCTACACCACTTGCAGTACAAGAGTGTACGGAGTTTTGTACGGATGTACGTAAAACCCAGTATGACTTGAAACAGATCCACCTATTATTATACCGATCGATTCAGAGTTACTTTTCGAATCAATCTAAGCTTGTCTGTCCATCTGTCGATAAATGTCGGTGCACCGACGTATTTTCTCCCACGAACGATTGCTGCTGAAAATGGATGAAAGACGGAACCGCCTGCTTGACCAGTCCCCATATAAAGTCCTATTTTAAATATCGAAACGATATCATGTAAGGCATTTAATGTTGCGCCGCGTTACACTAGAGTATTTTCACAATTTTTTGTTGTTGTTATTTTATTTTGAAATGTTGGTTTTAAAAAGAGCGAAAACAAGCAAACGATGAGCTTTAGAACGATCGTTCGAAGATTAATGCATTGAGTATTCGCTGAGAAAATTTCCTAATTTTTGCTTGATAGTTCCTGCAATAAAATTAAGCTTGAACAATCTCGAATAATCGAGTAATACATAAGTAACACGTTTGATCGTCTCTTTAGACGTTAGAACAAAATACCTTGTCTATGTCATATTTTCATATTTATTCGAAAATATACGATTTACTCGAATAACACGGTTTTGAAAAATTTTTAATAAAAACTTTGCTTAATGAAAACCATAAGAGAGGTGAAGGTTAACTAACTAAGCTAACGTTGTCTGTCCATACGTATAATTTTCAAGAATTGGTAAAAGAATTTCGATACATATATATATAAGATATATAGATAAAAATTGTATTATTGATTATTAAATAGTAAATCTTTCCAATGAAGACTGTTTGATGCACCTTTCTTCTAATCCTTTCTTTATGTTGTAGAAATTTCTTATATTTCTTCAAGTTTAACTTAAAATAAATGAATGGAAAAAAAAAAAAAAAAAATTTTTTTTTTTTTGGTTTAATTTGCTAATAATAAATTGATTTACTTACTCGGCGTTGTTCGCGGTCTTATAATATCTACACCGCCTTTAGCTCCGATTTTTAATGGACCACGATTCGGATCTGGAGTATAACGTGAATCCAACGATCCACCGTTATTATGTTTTTGGCCGCTATTGTTAATATGTGTTTGACCGAATGTATAATCGGATTTTTTGTATCCAGAGGGGTAAGCAAGTGCTAACTCCTGGTCCTGGCGTTTACTGCAACATTTGTTCCCCATTGTTTTTCTTGTTATGAAACAAGTATAGAATTAAATTTATAGAAAAAATAAAAAAGTAGTTTTGTAGTGGATTTTTGGTTTAGATTTGGTATTCTTTTGGTATCAAAAAGATTTAAATTAAATGCCGTTATTTTTTTTTTAAATTTTTTGTTTTTGTTTTTTTTTTTTTTTTTTTTAAATATTATTATTATTTTTATTATTTATTTTTTTTATTATTACTATTATTATTAAGGAAGGATATAGAGCGAGTGAGCAAGCGTTACGTAGGAAAACATGTGAAGGCTAAGATATTTTTCAGAAACACGAAAAACAAATGAGAAAATTGAAAAGCGTACAGATTTCGAGTTAAGAGTTTCTTTAAGCTTTAATTCAATTGTATTGGAGATCACTTTTTTAAGATTTATAGTTTTAGGTTTAAATTTAAAAACTTAAGGGACGCTCGGCTTGGCCTTTAATTTTCTCTGAAGCAGCTTTATATAGAGAAAAAAAAAATAAATAAATAAATAAACAAAAAAAAATAAAATAAATAAAATAAAATAATTGAAAAATTTATTGGTTTTAGTTCTGTTGAATGTTTAATGAGAAAATACGTTGTAAGAAAATTAGTAGACTATCAGTCAAGTTTTTGTTGTAATTCTTATTTGTTTTTTTTTTTTTTAATATTTTATTATTATTTATTTTTTGATTGCTGTATTTAGAGAAAAAAAAAATCTGGCTTTTTTAATTAATTATTCGTTAATTTTTTTTTTTTTTTTTTGCTTATTAAACGAAAGGACAGTGGAGGGCGTTGGGTGGTTTAGTAAGAAAAATTTTATTGATATCGCTGGATTTTTTTATTGTTGTTGTTGTTTGTAGTTGTTGCTGCAGTAAAGACGGTGTATAATAAATTGTATTAACGTTGGCATTGAAGCTTTTTATGGCTTTTTTTTTTTTTTAGTTTACGTTGATTTTTCTTGCTGTTTTTGTTTTATTTTTTATTTTTTTTGTTTTGAACACACGAACAATGAATTTATGTTCTAATGGTTTTTGTATTTTTCTTTTTACTTATTTTGTTTTTTGTTTTTTTTTGTTTTTTTTTTTTTTGTTTTTTCTTATTACTGCGGTCAATTAAGTAAAGAGGGTGGAGAGGAGAGCGTCAGAAACGGAATTAAACGAGGTTAGGTAATTTTAGCAATTTTATGAAATATTTCTATTTTATCCAAAGATGTTAACATAGCTTATGAATCGATTCCTTTGGCATAGTTTCAAATTCGAAATTGATAACAGCGGAATAAGTAAAAAAACTGTAAAAAGTAAAGAAGAAAAGAAAACAAAAATATATATATATTTTTTTTTTAGTTAAACGAATTCACTTTATAAGCAATTAATGTTACGAATATATCAACTATATATATATAATGTATAGTAAAATAAATGTAATTTACTTATCTGTTACGTAATAATTTTTAAAACATTTTCTTCTTTTTTCTTTTTATCCCACTATCATTTGCTTTTTTTGAGGTTAAGTTGTGATAAGTTTTTTTTTTTTTCTTTTATTTTTAATATTCAACTAGCCTGCATGTACCATTTAGTTTAGCTAACAAGATAAGCTTAAATAAAACTTGCAAATTGATGCGCTAAGCGTCAATTTGTGGTCGTTACAATTCCCTTGATAAGCGATCAATTGAACATCTTTCAAGAAAGTCAAGTCATCGTTACGTTAAATGTATACAAACGTGTTGCTGTTTATAACGCGTAATTTCACTAAATAATTTGATTATTTTGCAAATGTTAGATATTATATTTATTTATAGCACACAAGTAATCAATTATTTTTTTTTTTTTTTTCCTGAGTGATATCGTTCAATTTCATATTAATTATGGAGAGCAACTATTGCCGCCGACATAACTAGAGTTTATATTATAAAAAATAATACTTATCCGTTACGTCAAACAGCTGTAAAAATTGTATATGAAAACAAAGGAGAAATTACGTAGAATTTATGTAGAATTTATGAGAATGAAATTGTTGCCAATACATTCTTTTCATATTATTATTATTAATATTTATTCTTTTTTTTTTTTTTTGCCACCGATATAGAAGATGTCCGCCGGTGGCGATAAAGAAGATTTACAAAAAGTAAAGGAAGAAAGAGTGGAGTGGTATTTGTATGCGTTCGTAGAAAAATCTGAAATTGTCGGCGGGAACGCTGCTGACAGGTGAGTATAAGAGCGTATAGTGCAATTGAAGAGCACCGAGTCACGTTATTATGTCATACAGTATGGAGGCACGTTCAGGACAAGCGAGAACTCCATATTAAAAGAATACTTCCAGTCCAATTTATGTTTACACAAAACCTCAGGGTGTGTTGACAATCATAGACAATAAAGCATGTGTGAAAGAAAACACTCGTCTAATAGAGTGTTGCTTGGAGAGATATTTTCGAGTTTACTGTAATTATTATAGGTAATTAAAAAAAAAAAACTACTTCTCATCCGTCGTCGTCATATAAGTTATCTGTGTGCGATGTTGCATTTGAAAATTTTGTGGGATATATGGCAGATTTTTTTTAGAAATAGTGTATAATAGTGAAATAATGGCGTTATGCGTTTGGCGCATAAGTAATGTTTCGAAAATCCCGCGTTTGATGATTTGAGTTTTCATCAAAACTAATCGATTTTCGAAGAAACCAAATTCTAAAGAAATATGCAAATATGCATTCATAAAGTTTGACATGCCTTGGGAATGTGGAAATATTTCTGAAAACGAAGAGGATATGAATGACCGAAGTGAAATTGATTATTACCCAGACGTGGAAAGTCTAAGAAAACAATTAAAGGATAATAATGATGATGATGAGCAACATGGCAATAAAGAAGCTTCCTTACCAATTCTTAGCATTGCAGCTTGGAGGTAGAAAAGTAGGGAACTTATACAAATTGGAATACAAAAATACAGACGTTTCCCCTCTATTAGCTAATTTGTCCACAAAATTTATAAATGAGAATATAATCGGTGGATAGAGGCACGTTTAGTCGAAGCCCCCAGAAGCAAGCTCCAGCCACCTCATAAAGTATACATATATTCTTGATCAAATATCAAATACTAAACCAATTTAAGCATGTCTGTCTGTCTGTCTGTCCGTCTGTCTAATGGTAAATAATGCTATGGACTTCGAGGTTGGCAAAGCAATGCAAGGTCCTGCAGCCAGGTCGGTATTGAAAATAGAACAAATTGATCAAAGGACACGCGCGCGGTAAAGCCTAAACTGAATACAAATCTGTGTCTCCAAGCGAACATTCATGTTTGTTTGCTTAGCATTCATAAATTATGAGAGGTAGAAGGTTGAAATCTTCCATATGTACTTTAGAGGGGAAACTAAAAATCAGCCGCGCCCACACAAATTTATAAATGATCAAATTTTTACTATTTTTATTATTTTCTTTTTTTTTTTTTTTTACATTTTCTGCTTATTATTCCAGGAGGATTTCAGTTTTTCTTAGCAGTATGATCAACTGGATATGAAATAAAATGCTTGATGAGCTTATATAAATAAGATAATGGGCGTGAGGTATAAAAAATGCAGTTGTGGTCAAATATCATTTTTTATTTATTTATTTATTTTTTTTTTTTAATTGTATTCATTCATTCATTCATCTCTTTTAGTAATATACGGTCAGAGAGTAATCTAGAAAAAGCTCAGCTTTATAATCATTTCCTGTAGATATGCTTTTATTCAATGAAAAGTTTCTGGTGATATTCACTTCGGTTTCCAAGATTCCATCCCTTAAGGCGACGATAACTTTCCAATCGATAATAATAGATTGGTTTGTATTGTTTTGTATTGGATTACATTGCCATATACGGCTAATTGGTAACGCAACCTGAAACGTTTATTGCACTTATCGCTAACAAATTATTTTAATGCTTTACTTATTGGAAAAATAGCTGGGAATTTTAGCTAGAATGGTATGAAGTGGCAAGTTTGAGATACACTGATTCATTGATAATTGGTCTGGGTCAGTGCTTGAGGGAGAAGAAAAGGGAAGCAAAACGAAATTTATTTACTGAAATTGTATATTTCAACATGCATCCATCATCTCTCCATTATAAATTTTCATCCTCATCCACATTCTCATTCTCATTCTGATTTCTTTATTTCCGTCAACAAGCAAAACCCAATATGTTCATTTGCAGTTTAATGTGCTGATGTTGATGCATAGACAACATAGAACAATAAACGCATTCATTCCGTTCTATTCTATTTACTGTCTTCGTGCATTAATGGTTGTCTAATTGAACTCTGCTCCCAGCAGGGTAACGAACACGGCGGTCTGGTATAGAATCATGTCGGAGCATAAACATTTATTTTCACTGTAATATAAATTGTCTGGCATTATGCAGTGATAATGTAGAAAAAACGGCGAGGCATTCAATTTAAATTGAATGGAAGTTAAGACAACATTTTCACGACATCGCCCCCACACCTGCCCCCCTGCCCTCCTGCCACCCTGCCCCACGCCCTCGATTAACCTTTAAATCATTAAGCTGCTATTCGTTAAGGATACAACATAATAAATGCAATTAAAGCGCAAAACAAACATCATAAACACTGTTACATAATTACATATCTGTTACACGTTCTAATTAAATTAACTATCGATTAAAAAAAAAAAAAAAATTTATATTATTGGTTTCGGTACACGACGAGCACACAGCACACAGCACACAGATATTAGAAAAACCGCATATACCAATTAATTCCAACGATGTATACGATGCTAATAAAGTTAAAGTTAAACTACAAAACAAAACAAAATAAAAAGAAAGAGGACGCCTTTAATATTAAATTATAACGTAACGCAAAAGGAACGCATATATTGTTGCTTTACGCATAAGTTCATAAATGTACATATATAAATTTAGTCTCTATCGACCCTTATAAAAATGTGTTCGTCGCACATAGAGGATATGCAACTATTTTTGCCATAAAATAATATGTTAAGTTATTCCTTGGCGGAAAGTATGGCGCCTTTGGAACCTCGACATAAAATCAACCGCTTATAGCATATAAAATGCATACATTGCCAACTACTGTGAAATTCATAAGGTACATGCGTATCGTGCATACAGATTACATACTTACACAGTATACGAACACAACAACTTTAAGTATATTTGACCTTATCCGAGTTACACTTAAGCATACATATTTTTATATTTTATATATGTATTTTACATATACATATATATATATATATATATATACATACACACAATACAGTACTTTTTACTTAATTGTACGACACACTAACACGTACACTTTCGTTGTAAACATTTCGAATATCTAAGGATTAAGGATGTACACCGCGTGTTAGTTTGTAAACCGCATGTTTTTAGTAATTTATTTATTTATTTATTTTTTTTTTTACACTAATGATGTTATAAGCAATTGAAGCAAAAAAATTGGAGCAAATAGAAAATTGAGATACCAACAATTTGTGGCCCAAGTTACGTGGAACCCTTTAATGTCCTATAAAAATTGTTATCGAAAAATGCTATGCCTAAATATTTATAATGCTCTCGGGCTATTAACTTCTCGGCTTGGTTAATAATTCAATCAATTGTTGATTGCAGTTAACAATTGTCCCCGCCTTCGTTACGCTTTACTGTTTTCTGATACGAAACGATACCATTAATTGACATTTATTAATATATATATATATATATATAAGTATGTCTCTTGCCACTTATCAGTAAAGTTGCAATTATGCAACACTTAGATTACGTGATATCGGCCGCGAGTTAACATCTGTTTTCGAAAGATACTTGGAGAAACAAAAAACTCAGAAACTCTCAGAAAACTTAAGGTCTTTGTTATTTTTTTCATTGTTTCCTATAAAAAAAAAAAAAAAAAAAAAAAAAAAAAAATCTGTAGAAAATAAATCGAAACTTTTTATAAACTAAATCATATTACATCTATCGTCACCGTATCTCGAACTGTCTCACCCCGTTTCAGAAGAAGTAGAATGCATTCTTTCTTCCCCAATTAATTCTTTGAGGAAATATATATGGCATTAACTTGAAAGCCTGCAAATTCAATTTACCAGTAGGTTAAAGATACTGTATATATAAATACTAGTGTGATTTCACCCGAAGGATTTTAGAAAAAATAATTTTTAAAATAATAACAAGAAGTGTTGCTTTTTATTAATTATAACTATACAGACGTAAGTATATAACGCACATTTGTATATAAATGTTGGTGACAACTGCCATTGTCTTCATGAAACGAGCGACTACTACTACTACTACGTACAAACGCTTAAAGGAGGTAATTAAACCTTTTCGAAGAGAGTCAAGGATGGCTTTTAAATTATATATATATATATATATATATATATGTATATTTTATATATGTAAAATTTAAATTTATATTTAAATTGACGGCTAAATGCCTTTTTTCATAATAACTTTTTTCTTTTTTGTAGCAAAAGTAAGAGACACACCAGATAAATAAAAAAAAAAATTAATCCCTAGGGTTATGTAACAAAAGCGTTTGCTTTCAGTGAACGGTATACAAAAAAAGATATTCATATAAAGTGTGGAGCTTAAGGTGAGCTCTTTTCATATTGTATCGTGTATATTGATCATTTCGAACATTTCGAGCGGGCGTGTGTGTGACGTTTTCATAATTCATAAAGAGCCGGTTTCCCCATATATTCAGTTCAAGCAATCGGTAGGGTTTCTGTTCAAAATAGTTTGTAACCTATTTAATCATCGTTTTTGGTATCCGAAAATGCACAACAAAAATCCAAAGTCCAAAACATGTGATGAATTATTCATTCTAATAGTGAAAACTAGATTCTTGAATTAATTTTTTTTGCTTACCCAGCCGCCTTAGTTTTCATGTAACCTTACCACTTCTCAAAGTCCAGACAAATTTTGATAATGAACTCGATACACAAGAATCAAAGAATATCCCATAACTATGCCCACAACATTTCACTGATGCCTCCCGCTCTAAGTATCGCTCGAAAATTTCACAAAAATTTTGTTCCCAATGGATATATACATATATATATATATATGTATACATATACATACTTACATATATATCCAGGATTTTCTGTTTTTTTCATTGCATGATTTTTTTAAGAAATATTTTTGACTAAATTTCGGAACGAATGCATTGTTATAGATGTGCGCGAGCTTCCTTTTTGATAATAGAAAAAAAACACGTTCATCTAACTCGTTTCTCATTTTTATGAATCCTTAACCAACTTTATTGCTACCTTTCCCGTAAATACTTAGAAACAATGTTTATAAATTGTATGAATTTTTTATATAACAGCCAACAATGCACATCTCTACATACGTCTAACGTGCAAAAGATGTTCGTCATAGTTACTTTCCTTAATTCACATCGCCTTCAGCCCGACCCTCCTCCCTACGTTAACTTTGCTTCCTTCGCAATATATTTTTGAAAAATCAGGTTATTATAAGAAGAATTCCGTTTTATTACAGAAGCACGCTCACGCTCACAGGTACACGCTGCATATATGGAATACATTTTGCTTCTTTGTGTATGTGAAAATTCTCCCCTTCAAATTTATATCAAAATGAATTTCATATAAAAGTTATAATATGAATGAATTAATATTTAATTTTAATGCGATTTTCACATAATCACATCAATATTTATATAAAAATCTTAGCTTAACGGTCTCATGGCTGATATATGTAGATATTAGCAAGACTACAGAATGTCTATCATTTTTGTCGTTTATTGATTTCGACGAACGTGATTTTAAAATTAAGTTACATTTATTGCCGAAAAGAAATTTCAATTTTTCATACTTATGAGCTATATATATACATATATATATATATATATATATATATATATATATATGTATATACAGTATAGACAGTTTTATTTTAAGCTTCCGCTTTATAAAGATAGAATATGATGCTTATTTTTATACAACAGATTATGCAAGCGAGATTGTGAATCTACTAAATATAGACTTCCTTTACCTTGGCAAAGTATTTGCAAAAAAAGTAAAAAAAGTCAACAAACGACAAAGAGCATTAAAATCGATCCAAGTCAAGTATACTTTTGCCATCTATTAGTTTGAAAAAATCATTGTATTTTTATATCGTGCGGTTGTACTGATATTTAGCAAATCACATATTACTCAGTAAGTTTGTGGCACGACATATAGATGTTGCATCTCTTAATCTATCCATGCGATATGATGAAATATGTCAGAATTTTATTACAACTTGACAGTTAGCTTGCTTGCAAGAAATTCAAATCTAGCAATTGCCCTACACAAAAACGAAAGCCGCAAATATCATTGTGATCGGAATGTCATGAAATACTACTAACACTATCTAAACATTATATGTGAATTGAAAATATTACACCAAACTAAAATAACTTCTTTCAGATGATTACGATTAAAGCATATATATACATACATATTTATGAAGAGCAGGCTTAAGTTTAATTTGTAAAAAAACTTTTAAAATAATCGGTCGTGTTATAGTAGTGGGAGAGACACTTTTGAAATACTACACCCGTTGTTCGTCACAATTGCCTCAGTTGTTGTCGGTGACGATGGTTACGATGTAGTTGAAATAACCTATAATGCCCACAATACCCAGCTGCCATCTCTCAGATAAGGCCGTCGCAGGTATTCAGCTTTCTAGTCAATGTTAATGGTTTGGATCGTTTGTTTATCGCTCGTAACGATTCGGGCACAGAGCATGTGACCTGTTAGGTTCTATATTCTTTCCGGTATAACTTATACTATTGCGTAAAACTGAAAGATTCCGCCCGGATGGAAAGCCCACAAATTCGTTCACTGCTAGAACTAGTTATAAACATTTCAGCGAACATAGCGAAAATTTCCAATATATAAAGTGAAAGGGATGTCAAATAATGCTTATGCCGGTTTTCCTATTGGGACAAGCGAACATTGACTTACATTAGACGTTAAAAGCAAAGAGATATTACTTACTATCTCCTCCTCCTAAGCTAAGGTTTAGTTATATCAGATCATTTAGAAACTTTGTAGCCGGATGTGTGACGATTGTCACAATACACAAATTCTCGGATTAGCTGCGGCTTTTTAAAGCTACCAGGCCGCGTTCACTAAATTCTTAACAAGAGACGAGGCAACAATTTTTTTGGGGCGACAGGTAGCCGTCATTACCGGTTAATACTGGTTTTTCAGTTCGAAGACAGAAAAAAAAACAGTGTCTAACTAAAATCGTCAAAGGAGGTCACAGGTCTTCAATATTTTTTGAAAGCAATCGAAAGAATTTTATGGATTGAATCTTTACAAAAACAACAAAAGAAAATCTTTTACAAAGACCTGATGATTTAGCTGTGAAAGTATCTGAATGATTTACGCAGTGAGCATTAAAAATTTAACTTGAACCATTTTTCAAATGATTTAACTTTATTTTCATTGGGTTAATACTGTTCTTGCGCGTAAAGAGTAAATTGGATTAAAATGTACGCAGATAAATTGCGTAAATACGCGTTTTTTTTTTTTTTTTTTTTTTTGCAGTTTTTTTAAAGCTATGACCTCAATTTTTTTTTGAAAATTAGAATTGTTTTTTTTTTTTTCGTTTTATTAGACATGAGCACCAAAGCATTAAAAATTAAAGAACGCGAATGAAGCTGATAAAATTTTTAGACGACCATAATGCAGGTCACTAGAGACTTTGAGTAAGTGAAACTATAAGACTCCAAGGGAAATTAAATCGAATTTAACATAATCTATTATTCTTAGGTTATTTGCTGTTTTACGCACGAAAGTCCCTCTCACCTCTAAGTAAGAAAAAGTCAATTTATGCTCATTAATGCAAGCATGTCTTATACGGAGAACAAATTGCTATTAGAAAGCTAAGCAAGCGGTATACATTATTTCATCCAAAATGCATTAAATTGTTGATTAGATTAGAGTTTTAGGTTTTGCTTTAATAAAAAAGGTCATTAGCAAAGTGCATCCTCATTACCGCTTTTCTAATGCACAGGTCATAATTTGATTTAAAGAGATATTGTGCCACGGCTTGTATAACACCTTACGCGCGTCAATTTGCAATTTTTTATAAATATATATGTACATACATGAAATATATATATGTACTATACATATCAAATTTGAAGACGGGACTACAAGCGATCACGAAAAGTTGAATGAATTGTTCATAGTTTGAGGCCGGTTTCAATTTCGTTCATAACAGTCAATCTCTACAAACTAAATTCTCTAACTTTTCGCTTAAAAAAAAAAAAAAAGAAAATTAAATTCGGTCGAGACCGAATCTTTTCTACCCATCACCGTTATTATAAAAAAAGGCCAAAAGAAGTAAAAGAACAACATTTTCATGCTCTATAATATTGAGTGAGCGCAGCTGATTTCTTCTATTATCAAAATACAAGTTTTTGTCGTATAGACATGTGGGCATTGTAGGCGTGTCTTTTAAAAACTTTAAGTCAATTCCAAATTCTTTTGTAAACTTGTAGGCGATATCTTCGTTTTCGCTAACGGATATATTACAAAGTTTGCGCAAACAGACAGATGGACAAACGAATAGGCGGACGTGGTTAGGTGCATTCCAAGTATTTATATACTTTATAGGGTTTTTGAAGCTTGTTTCTGCGCATTATAAAGGCAGGTGAAGAAACAAGTCAATTTTGATAGATTATAATATGGGTAGACTTGGTAAATTTTTCCCATTTTTCTGCACGAATGCTACAGCTTCGCCCATAGGACAGCCGTAGCCGTGTTCGTTGTAGCTTACAAATAATGAGCAAAAAACCAATTTTTCATTTCCTTTAAAAAGCAGAGGTGATCTCAATTTACATTGTGCTGTGGGCGTGTCCTTCAAACGATTTGACCGATTGTCAATACCAACCTACGTGCAAGAACTTCCAATGTTTCTGCCAAATTTGCAGTCAATAGATTTATTTTTGCTGACAGGAGAGTGTTTACAACAGACATTACACAGACGGACAGACGGACAGATAAGCATCCTTAAATCGATTTAGAATTTGATGCTAATCAAAAATATACATATACTCGTAGGGATCTCTGATGCTTCCCTCTGGGCGTTACAAACGTTTTGACAAAATGAATATACCTTCGATATATCCTTCGATAATGCGTATAAAAGTTATCAAGTTTATTACATTCTATACAGCTTGCGATACAAGGGTATATTAAGTTACTGCGGTTGCATATACGATACTGAGAACAATTTAAGGTAGACGCACTTTCCAATATACCGATCGATGCAAAATCACTTTCCGAATCGATTCTGAGCTTGTCTTCCCGTCCGTCAGTTTTGTATCCTTGGATTCAGGCAATAGATGCACTGATATATGTTTTGATCCAAGGACGAAAGCTGTTGGAAATGGTTCCGATCGGATCAATTTTTCAACTATTTCCCGTATAACGGCTTATTTTAAAAATAGTTATGTAAATAACTGTAGGGTAGGGTAGAGTAGAGTATTTGATGGTGGGTCGTGGCTGTAGCACAACAAGCAATTCAAAAGTAAGAAACTGTACTATGAGTATTCAAAAATAAATCGCTAAACTAACTGACTGGCACTATGACATGATTCGTGGATTTATATAGGTGCTTGCATTTATTTTGATCAGCGATATCATTGGCCAATGATGGTGAATAGTAGTAGTAAAGTACGGCGAACTCTGTGAAAGTAAGTTAAACTCTCTCTCAAAGAATTTTCCAAGCAGC
The DNA here is from genome assembly GCF_014805625.2 of Glossina fuscipes. Lineage (NCBI taxonomy): Eukaryota > Metazoa > Arthropoda > Insecta > Diptera > Glossinidae > Glossina > Glossina fuscipes. The sequence continues at coordinate 43,658,678 of NW_023998415.1, read as the reverse complement.
TTGGCAGTTGATGTATCAACCGTTTCGAGACCTTTAATATTATAATTGGAGAAAGGTAAATGAGCAAAGACAGTTTATTCGCATCTCTTCCGGGATAACAGATGAATTGACCAACGTAATATATCTACTGATAATGATTATAGATGTGAAGAGTCGCGGTTACTCTGCACGCACACATCGATAAACGTTTACAATTTGCTAAAATATATTACGCGAGTTACAGGGAATGTGTAATTAAATTTTCCCAATATTATAATTTCAATAATAAATAAATTTCAAATGAATTTTTCATTTTAGTTTCATATATTCATTCTGCAGGCATACATACACATGCATAAAGATTCTTATTTATTTAATTTTTTTTTTTAAATGTTCCTTAAACAAACATTTTCATATAACCAATACACGAATGAAATAAAAGTATGCAAGAAAAACTTTATATATATATATATATATGTATATATATGGCATACATAAGTATAGGCATTTGTATCTGTCTACTTGTCGGTTGGGTATATGCGTAAAGAAAGCAACGTCTTTCCTCGTATAAGTGGTTATTTAAATTTTATATACATATATAGATATATAGATATATATATATATATATATATATTCTTTTCCTTGCTTACCTTCCTATCAGACAGTCGTTCACCTTTAAGAGTCACGTGCTATCGATTAAAAGTGTTCTTCTATATATGTTTTAGATATGTGTATGTATGTTTTTTGTAAAGGAAAAATATGCAAAAACACACAAACGCAATATACAAATGTCTATACAAAAATTTATACGCTAGCTAGGTATACCTCTACCTATACAACATTTAGATAATGGCATGCATTCGAACTACTACTACCTTATACATATACACATATATACACAAGCATAAAAATAAATCTGCTAAGAATACTTCAGGTTTAAGAAAACAGTTGTTTTAGCTCAGTAATACAAAGCTTATAAGTGCATATGTACGTAAAGTGGAGGCGTGCAGTTATAGAAAATTATAGTAAAGCATTTTTATCTGTTTTAAAAACATTTATGTAAAATGCGTTGATTTTTCAAAATTTATTCTTGTTGTTGTTATTATTATTATTGTCATTTCTATTAAAACGATGATGACATTATTAATTAAATGAATTTAATATATAGAGAAAAAGGGAGGAAATAGACGGATATCTGCTCTTAGATAAAATTTTGCTTCGTACACTAAGTAAGAGAAGAAAGAAAAAGAAAACTTTTTCTATTTTCTATTTCTTTAATAATAATTTCCACCTTCTGCCTTGTGCAAGAACATTCTTAAACGTAGTGAATATATTGAAAAACAGAAAGATTGAGAATATGTAAGGAGCTTATAAAAAGTCAAATATTGTTTTAACATTTCAATAGTTATGAGCACATATAAGTTATGTTCAAGTTCACGCTTACTAAACTAAGAAATGGTGAGTGAATAACTTGTAGTGCCAACGATGATGATGATAATGATAATGATGATGATGATGATGATAATGATTATAATAATGATGATGACGGTAATCGTAATCGGGGGTTGTTATACTGTTATATGTATGTATATATATATATATATATGCTTGGATTGTTGGCGAGCATATTTGTGTTGTATGGCTGTAACAACATGTGCTTAATATCATAATGTTTGTATTTCTGTTTATTTCCTCACTTTGTGAAACGGTAAAAACAATAACAAAGCAATACGAGTGCGTGTATGTACTTTCAATAGTGGTGAAATGTGAGTAAAAGTAAACGAGAGGAAGAAGCTTTGAAAGCAAATTATTGGATAAAAACAATATCATCGCCAGTATTGTCTATACTTGCATATCTTGAGAATGTACTGTATCAGCTATATATGTATATATGTATATAATCAATTTGTGAAAAAAGTTTCCGGAATTACAAAGGCAAACCATTTTAACGTAACATAATTAATTTTGATGTTTTTAACGCAGATATCCATTCATCGCTTACAACAACAAAAGCACGCCAACGTTTAATTCAATTCTTTATATGCTTTTCTTACATTTTTTGCACTCTTAGCACATTTTTTATGCCCTCCTTGAAGCGGTACATTTACTTTTGGACACCTTAAAAAATCAGACGATGCTCTTGTCTTTCGCTCGCTGTTGCACGATTTTATCTTTGTGCGATGACACATGAACGCATTGTCCCTAATTACAGTCAAAATGTTGTGCATCTATGTAAAGAGTTTGTACTTCTCGAGCCCCATTATATGAAGATATTTCAATATCAGCTTTTCATTTTCCCGATCAACTCCTATTGCTGCTACTATCTAATATCACTTCTGTCACCTTCATAAGCCTGCTGTAACAACTTCTTCTTCTTCTTCTTCTTCTTCTTCTTCGTCTTCTTTTCATTAATTATTGTATTGTAGACATTTTGCAAATGCATTAAAAAACCGTAAGTTTTTTTTTGCCGATGGGCAGATTGTGTTCTTAAATTCCGATTCAGTAAAGCCGATAACACGAGCCTTTAAAATGTCAAATCTCGAGGAGCTATATTCACTAATAGCATACGCATACAATTCTAACCTTATTGAAATCCCTTATCGACGGTAATAAATTAGCGGGGGGAGGGGGTTCGGATTTTTATTTTGGAAACTTATCGCAAAATTCTTTGCTGCAAAACTAGTGATTTATGAGCTTTTATATGCAGCCAAATTTTATGGCCAAAATGTGTTTGGCAGAGCGTTGAGTAAGTGAAACGAATTTTGGTCCTTTTTAGGCATTTTTCGTAAATTTAGTTTGCGAACGATAAAACAACCTCAACAGCTTTGGTTTTTACACAATACTGTAAAATGAAAACTTACTCGTCCAGATGCAAACAATAATGTCTTTAATCGAGATAAAGTGACAAAAGTCATAAGCAGGGTATGGTTTAAGTAACTGAAATGTATTTCAATTGTGTTTAATTACGTAAAGGATGACATTGAATAACATTCCGCCGTTTTCCGAACATGTCCACAACTAGTGCTGGTAGTAAGGTAGTGCATAAAACAGTGATTCTTTATCGGAATGTGCTGTGCTTAGCCTTTACTTAAGGGCATACATAAGTTATCTCGGAAAGTGTACAGAATGTTAATTCCTCGGTCATGGCAAATTCCGTACCAAAGAGAGAGCTATACCGTCCGAAATATAAAGGCTAGTGTCGTAGAATAGAAGACTGGATGCGTACGTTATGATAGATATAAGGCCGGGCTGGTCAGAAGAATTATTTTTGCAATCAACGATAATGATGGACGGCCATGCCGGTGTGCATTTATATTTTCAATATAACGAAATTCGATCCTATAGAACAAATGCCGCTTAGGAAATGCTTTTCGGTTGCAACCCGAAATATCTTATCCTCTTCCGCTGTTATCAGCGCACACTAGTCTTTCTGATCGAAAAATGATTCACTTGGCTAGATAGCCTTAAGCGATTCGCACGCAATTGATATTCTGCTTAAGAGGTAGGAAAGATAAAACATTTCGCTATAGACAATACTTTGCATAAAATCACTTATGCCGTTTTTTTTATTTTTTTTTTGTAATACGCGTGCAATTTTACTAGAAGTAACGGTTAGCAGAAACTTATTCACCGCTCGCACTAATTGAAGTTTGACAGATGTAGACAATGACATATATATTGTCAGGGAATAACAAATGTTTGACAAGAAAAACTATGCCTGAGAGTATGCTTGTGAAGCCGTCCCATGCAACTGTCGGTTTAACAAGAAATTAACAACAATTCCCGGGGAATTCATCAGGTAAATGAATTAATGCAACTATCAGAATAAATCTAGTATTGGATGATAGTTTTCAGAAGGTTTAAATGCATTAAATGTACTTACGGCAAACATCGTTGAACCATGATATTCGAAAAGAGTAGTCGAACGTGTTTTATATAATTTCGTTTTGCTATCCTAAAATTCCCAAGGTCAATGTTACAAACCAGAAATATCAGAAATATTAGGGCAAAAATGTGAAATCTCAAAAGAAACTATTTTACGTTCCAATATGTATATATATATATATATATATATGTATATATATAAAAAATAAGTCGTGAAAAAAGTATAGTATTCTTCTCGAAGTATGTCCGAAAAATATAATTCCATCTCCTATGAAACGCAATACACAAATACAGATATGCTTAGCCATTAGCTGTTAATCGATACTCGACGTTGACTTCTATGTTGAGCTATTTTTAAAAGCTTAAAAAAGAAATCTTGTACCTTGTGCAGAAATTGTAATTGCTTTTGCGAAAGGGACAGTGAATATGTAGTCCAAGATATAATAGAATGACAGGTAATTCCGCACCCATGAATATCTGATAGTATGTCCACTTTTTTTATCCTCACTTTTGCATTCGATAAAAAATAACTTTTTTATTCTTTTCCTTTTTTTTTTTATATTAATTTTCTGCCCATCACGAAAGGAGGGGGACGTATTAATTTTCCTAAAACATTTGCAATACCTAGAACCCGACAACCTATATATATTCAAGATCAGTAACAAATTCTGAATTGATATCAACCCGTCCGTCCGTCCATCCGTTTATCTATCTGCGCAAAGATAGTCTACGTCCAACATTCTTGTGATCGCAAACACGGAATATTGAAAATGAGGCAAATCGTCGAAGGGACACATCCACAACGTAAATTGAGAATCTCCCTTTTTTAAAAGACAAAAAAAAAAAAAAAGAAGAAAAATGGCCGGGATTCGTACTCGTTATTTTTAAAGTGCAACAATAAATATTTTCATATTCTATTTTAATATATACAAGCGTTGGATATAGAAGATTCGGCCATAGCCGATTCTAATTTCCTTAACTTTTTAACGTTCATATCTTCGTTGGACATTCAGCATATGGCGTGTTGCTGCAAGTATTTCACTAAATCAACGTTACATACTTGCATTCGAATAACTTGACGACGTATGATCTTTTACAAATCTTACGCGATTAATTAAACCACAACGAAAGATATATAAATTAAAATTATATTGAACCAAATTTCAGTATAAAGTATATTAAGTGTTTGCAAAAATTCTGATCAGCGCCTTCTCCAGGTAAAAAAGATAAAGAAATGGGAAATACAAGTGTACATAACGGTTGAATTCGATAGTTTTGACTTTCGTTTACATAAATTTACACTGTTCCATTGATTATCACTGATTTATTTAGGGTACACCGACGCTAATCATGGCGCCCGCAAGTCTTCTTCTTCGAAATTCATGACTCTTGTTGTCTGTTTGAAGAAATCTGCTGCCGAAGCCCATCAAGCATATGCAGGTCGCCTCCATCATATCGAAATTGTCGGTTTTAGATTTAACGGTTAAAAGGTGGCGACGCTAATTGACTGAAAATTGGCCATTTTTTGGCCACTTGTTGCATGACCTATCGAGGATGCACTGCTGCAGCTCGAATGGGAATTTCTGTCACACCCAGCGTACTCGCTAGACATTGCGCCTCCTGATTACTACTTGTTCAGATCGCTGTAGCATGGCTTGGCTGGCACGCGAGCTCGCAAAATTAAAGAAATGTGAAAATGGATGGGCGGGTGGATCGCTGCCATACCAATATAAGTTCCTTCGACATGATATCGCGATGTTGTTACAAAAAGGTTGCAGAAAATGATGGAAACTATTTTGATTAATACACATTGTATCAATTTTCCACAATAGATGCCTTTTTCAAGTGAAAAAGTGATCAAAATTTTTGCAAATACCTAATACTAAAATAAAATAAGTACTTTATAGGGTAATTATAAAAAATAGAAAATATGTGACCAGTCAGTAAAGAGTCGGGTGACTAGTGAATATTATTTAAATTTTACTTAAAAGCATGCAATCGATTTTTTTCTTGTTTTACGCCTGAAGGTATGTAAATAGATATTCTCCGTTTTGCTGGTAGAGGAGAGACTCAAAGCCATATGAATGAATGAATATATATATATAGTAAATGTATTATTTTTTTCTTTGCAAGTTTCTGCATAAAATCCAACTAACATGTATTTATTAACCTCTTTGCATAACATTTTATTGACAACATTTCCATATGCAATAACGTTCTAGGAAAAAAGCAAAATTAGAAAGCGTAACAGAAATGCGAATGGAACCTGAAACGAAATTTAGATATAAGCAAAAAATTCGCCAAATTTCTTTCAAGCAAATAATAAATTTTTATTTTTATGATTATTAACCAGGCACAGCGTGTTAACAGAGCTGATTACATTTAAGAAATTATTACGGTAATAATTTATTAGCAAATTATTTATGAAAAGCGCAAAAATAAGATACATACATACAAGCGATTTACTTATGCAAATTAAACACATACATACATACATTGGCAAAAAATGTTCGCGCCATCGCGCCCACGCAGTATACAACTCTCTCAAGTAATTTTCCTACCGTAATCACAGAACGTACTTTTTCAATGTCATATATTTTAATATCAATTCATTGTCATTGTTCGTGATGACAATAATCGTCATTATCGTCATCGGCATGACTGTCATAACATAATTATAAGTTAATACAACTTTTTTTTTCTTTTCTTTTTTTTTTTTTTTTTTTTATGTCTCTGTTGAAATCAATCAAGCATGCGGTACATAGTGCAGCACGCAGCACAGTCAATCCGTATGTATGTATACATGTATTTATATACCATAATCGTATGTGCAATACGTCGCTGTTTTTCAACGACTTTATTATCAACAGTAATGTATATCAAGTAAATACAGCAGCAAGCAACAACAGAAGTAATAACAACAACAAAACCATACAATTTTTTATTGCAAAAAAAAAAAAAAAAAAAAAAAAATTTTTTTTTTTTTT
>NW_023998415.1:43622276-43651817 GCF_014805625.2 Glossina fuscipes | reverse complement strand
ATTGCGTAGGACAAGCTTCGTGAGCTCGGTGCTTTTAATTTGAAATGTAGCTAACTAACTCTTCTGTAAATGGAACTCTGTTCATTTCTTAATAGATCCACATGATGACAGTGTTTTTCCTGCCTAAATTCACACCTCTAAAGAAAGTATCTTAAGTCATTATGATTGGATTTCATCCCAATTATGATTATTATTTTTGATTAATACGAATCGAGAAGCGAAATTTTGAGATTGAAACGGTTTTAATTCGCATAGCATATGAAACATACAATAATAAAAATTAATAACTTTAAAAATAAAAAAAATAAAAAAAAACCAGCGACATTATTTTGTCGCTAATCTGCTAAGTGCACAAAACAACACGAAAAATTCGTCATACATTCGTTTACAAGTATTAACGCACGCTCGTAGTTGTAAATGCCGCTACATGGACACAGCCGTGCATTTAATGTGTTCTATACGCGTTGCAGAATAATAAAAATTGGATCAAGTAATGAGTACTTTTAAAAAGAAGGTCTTTTTGTTTTGTTGTTGCTTCTTTTATTCTCGCATTGGATAACGCAGAGAAATGAAAATAATTCATAAGAAGAGCAAGAAAACCTAATGTATTATAGTCGAAGAGTGTACGTCAAAAAAACTGATATGTAATTAGATTCGTTACCAAAAGAGAACGAGAACGAATGTAGGACAAAAGCGAAAGATTTAAATATGTCAGTGTGAGCGCCTAAAGTAGAATCCAAACTTCTATAATGCGTACATCAAAGCAAAATTACATTAACGAAAAGGTTAAAATCCTCCTCATGGCCATTTCTATTTGATCAATGATTAAACAATTGACTTAGCGGTAATCTATTGAAAAATGTATTCTATAGGAGATAAATATTTTCAATCAAATTTTATCTTATCATTAGTGAATATATACAAGTTGTTTCGTATCCCTCAAGCGACAAGCAATTTCAACAGAAATTCAATTTCTATGCCGAAGATGTCACGTGTATGAAGTTATCATAAGTGTTTGCGGAAAATCCTAGCAAATGGCAACAAGAACTGTATAATGTATTCGAAAGGAATAACTAAATATGTCATGCACATGACTCTACATACTATATTTCTTTCGTTTACATTTTATTTCGTTTTATTAACATTCTTTAGATGCGTTCGTATGAGAAGCGTGATAAGAGGGAGAAATAAACAGTCGAAATTGTGCCGTGAACTTGTTGAGGCTAAAGATATGGGAAAAGTGCGTGAACTCCTAAGAGTATGCAATACATTTTTATAATGTGCATGACTTTATACACAATTACTACAACTACAACAAGCATATTGAATGCGATAAAATAAAATTTGACTTTGGAAACATTTATCTATAATATTAAATTAAATTCGATCTGGACCGAATCTTTTATACCCATCAACGTTATTATAAAAAAGACAAAAGAACCGAACGAACATAATTTTCATGTTCTATAAAATTGAGTGAGTGCAACTGATTTTTTCTAGTGTCAAAATAAAAGTTTTTGTCGTATAGGCATGGGGGTGTTGTAGGCGTGTCTTTTAAAAAGTTTAGGTCAATTTCAAATTCTTTTGCAAATTTGTAGGCGATATATGCATTTTCACTAACGGGAGAATGCTTACCACAAATACTGCAAAATTTCACAACCAGACAGATGGACAGACGAGTAGATGGATATTGTTAGGTGCATTGCAAATTTGAAACCGGCCAAGAATTTGTATACTCTATGCGGTTTTTCAAGGTTGTTTTGGCGCGTTATAAAGGTATTGAAAATACAATTCAATTTCGATGCACTATAAAATTGGGTAGGCGTGGTCAATTTTTTCAATTTTTCTGCACAAATCCTACAGCATTGCCCATAGAATATGCATTCAAATTTTCGTGTTTATGAATTTATTTGCTGTAGTTAACGAGTAATGAGCAAAAACCAACTTTTCGCAGAGGTGTTCTCATTTAACATAGTGCTGTCTGCGTGTCCTTCGACCGATTTCGCCCATTCTCAATACCATGCTGCATGCAGGAACTTCTATTGCCTCTGCGAAACTTGAAGCCGATAGCTTCATTTTTGCAACTAGGACAGACGGACGGACATGGCTAAATCAACTCACGATTTCACGCTGATCAAGAATATATACACTTTATAGGATTTTTGAAACTTGCTTTTGGCTGCTACATATATTATAAAAAACAAAAAGAAAAGAAAACAAAATGAGTAAGTATATCCCACTTACAGTGGTGGGGATAATAAGAAATTTTAGAAATTTAATTTAATTTTTTTATTTAGTTTTCCAAATCTATTTCGTCGCCTTCAAAGTAATCCTCAAATTCAAATAATATTTCTTATTAATAGTTCGACTCGGCGGAAGGAGCCCATAGTGCACATAGTGCACGATAAGCGAAGAAATTTGTTAGTATAACCGTGATTTTTGAGTTGTAACAATTTAAGTGAACAATATTTCTCAAATATATATATATATATATATGTATATATATATATATATATATATATGCGTATTGTCTCAATTGGCAGCTAATCATTCTAATTTAATCGTGGATAATTTCCACTTTCTCTCACTTTCTTAAAGAAAAAAAAAAAAGAAAAAAGAAAGAAAGAAAAGCAACCATGATATTCTTTTCTCTATAAAACTTTACTTAAATACTTGGAAAATATTCTCTTTTCGAGTGAAGATTTTAATTAAAACCATCACTCTTACTGTTATTTACTGTTCATTTTACTAGTAGTAAGAACAATAAACGAAGTTTAGTAAAAATTTCCCAAGATTCAAAAGTTAGTATAAACTGAAGAAAAGTGCATAATTGAACTCAACGGGGTTTAAGCCGAAACTACTATTATTACTACTACTACTACTACTGCTACTACTACCAGTAGATAAATGTTACTTACTACCTTCGGTGCAAATTTTCAAGCATTTAACTTTTTCTTAATCTTCTTAAATTAACGCGTTTTTTTATTTATTTTTTTTTTTTATTTTTTTATTTTGCTTCTTTCCTGATTGTTTTTATATTCATTTACAGGTACGAACGCGTTATAGCACAGATAACAGATAAGCACACCTTTCGTTCCTTTATTCTTTCTATACTAAATGAAAAAAAGTACAAATTCTTTCATTGATGTGACTGATGAAGAAACCTTTAAAAAATTTATGTTGCTTGCGTATAAGTAAAAGAGAAGGAAGCGTTTGCTGTTTAGTTTAATGCTTGTAAATAGTTTATGTAAATAAAGTAAGTCGGAAAATTAACTTCACCTTGACGATCCTCTTCAAAAGGATACAAGAAGGACGTTGTCCTGTAAACTCAGATGTATGCACCCAAGAGCTAATGCGGAGCATATTCCCTAGTTATGAGATCGAATAATTGCTCCATATATTATTTTGTTAAGTACACATTAAGGATAAGCTTGCTAAGCAGTTTGTAAGCTGACTTCTTTCTGGCCCAGAAAATAGTGCTTTCGACTGAGAGATTTCATCATTGTACCCTACAGTACTTGTGGTACAGGGTTTATATTAAATTTGTTCGGGCGATTGTAACACCCCAGCAAGATTTGTGATCGACCCATGCCTTATTATATCAATCGATTGAGAATCCATGTCCGAATCGATCTAGATTTGTCTGTCCGTCTAATATCTGTTCATGTATATTTATTTGTTTTCAAACTACAGGTCGCAAGAAGGTCAAAAACAGGTACACTGGGGTGCTTTAGACCAAGGACCAACATTTTTGAATAGTTCGGATCGGTACACTTCTTCAATCACTCGTTTTTTCAGTTTTCACAGCAGATTTGCAATAATCAAATCCAAGCTTCTCTTTCGGTGTCAAGATTATGTGTCACTCATCCAGGAATGTTGATAGTGAACACAAGTTTTTGCTGATTTTTTAATAAAATTGAGCGTATAAAATAAAACGGAATAGTTTGAAATATTTGTCGGGTATTGCTATAAAAATGGACACCCTGTTCGAACAGACAATAAGTCGCTGATTGAAAATTGTGTCAATCGCGAACAGTAATATCTGCCGACAACGGATAGAAGACGATGGTAGCACATTCTATGTTGCATTACTTATTTTTCGTGGACGACGTTTGTTGTATGGGCCCGAATTTCGCCAAGCTGTCCACTGATATACTACACCTATTTCTTGTTCTAATTGCATGAGATGCTGTTGACAGAATTCTCTAGCGACCGCTTCGTTTGGTTGGAATTAACCATAATATAGTATACACAGCTAACCATCATGTGGCGAGATATGTGTTGCTATTATGATTGATTATTGTTGCTCGATATCCAAGCTAAGCACAATCACAAATCCAGTCCAAATGAAATTAGCGCCACATGTGTCTTAAAGTTTGAAATTTAGTTTCGCATCTAGTATTAGCCAGTAGCAAATATCTTGAATATTGATTTAATACTAATTCATGTTTGTGACGGAAGGAGTTAAAAACTCCCAATTAGATCTACACCTATGCCAGTAATTTCATTTCAGCAATCGAACCAATTTATTAACTACGCAGCGCAATCATAAAAAAATCATCCAACATCAACTTATACTTTTCACGTGACGACAGGTAACAATACTAATGGGCACTCACGACGTAGCTGCAGGCAAAGGATTGTCGACCCAATGTTCCAATAACAGGAACTATTTCTGAATGGACTTAACATCAGCCGCATTGCAACGATAAAGAGGCGGCCATTCGAAACACGCACATTCAAACAATTGCTCGTTTAACTTGGCGAAAAACTCTCTCAGTTACAGAAGAAGAATGATAACCTTGTCCTCGATAAACCTTTCAAAAGTGTTTCAAAAGAGAAAACGAAAGATTAGAGTCGAAAACTCTAAGAAGGCCAGGAATTTTGCCCGTTCCAATTTATATGGATTGATAAGATAGTCCAGAGAAAAGAGACGCTTTCGTTCGTTTCTTACAAATTTTATAATTTTGCGATGAAATATAAGCGATTCAGAATTTCAATTCATGGAATCCCTAATGTTCAGTTGTGGGTGTTACAGATGAAAGTACACCACCATATCTTTTCCTTTATGGAGAAAAAAATTATTTAAAATTTTCTTTCTTCTAGCGCTTAGTTGACATTTTGAACTATATTGAGTGAATGTGCTTGTGAGTCAATCTCATCCATATTTAAACTCATACTATGAGATTGATTTAAAAATACATGTGCCAAATTGCAGCTTCCACCATCGCTTTGTGCGATTTCAAGGAGACGAGACTTTCATGTGTAAACATTTTTTGTCTCCCGTTGTTTTTCAAAAGGATTAACGTATTAAACAAATTCATATGCATGATTCGTATTTCTATGACTATATATTCAATTAAGAATAAAAAAAAAAAAAAATTTTTTTTAAATTTATTTCTTAAATAAAAACGTGTAAAAATTTCGTTCACTTGCATAGAGTTCTAATTCATTCTGCATTGCTTATCCGAACGTTCAATTATTAATGCTTACCGGTATGCTATCAATATATATATATATATATATATATACATATATGTTTGTGTATGTGTATGCATGTATGTGATACCGAGAATGTATATATACATATTACATATATATATATATATATATATGATACCGTGTGTATAACATAACCATATGTATATGAATGACAAATGCACGGCGTATAACATGTATTAAAAATTCGTTGCATGATTTTGGGAGCTAAAATAAACTGAGGTGTAAAAATATTTAAAACTAACAAAACTATGTTTTTGTGTGAACACTCAAATCTCATGTTCTAAATCTAAACTACATGAGAACATTAAAAACACCCACATAACAAACATATGCAGCAGGCAGAGATATAATGTCAGAATTTAAGAAGAGCATACGTATAACATACATAAACATTCGTTAGAAACTGACAGCAAGAGTGAAATTAGAATAAATGAGTGGCTTAGTTAAAAGGAAAAATACCGGAGGTTAAAATTAAAAAGGAAAAAAATGTGAAAGTAAAATTTGCTCGCATAGGTAGCATGCTATCTATATCATATTATATATATCCATAGCATAGAGAAAAAAAGAAAATTGCAAATTTCAGTAAAATAATTTCAGTGTTCACCTTTTAATGCCCAACTTTTATATAAAGGTGTAATAACCCGAGGAATATTCTAACCATTGAGAGTAAATGAGATTGTTGTAATGTTTGCTTTATGAATGTAACGTACATACGTTTTCAAATCGATCGAAAAATGTTCATCTTCTTTTGACATACTTCGCTAAATATTATTAAGCAAGTTTTATCTTTTTTAGCAGAGGCTAACTGCTTGCCAAAAAAATTTATCAAAACTTTTTGCAAACACTTTTAGAAACCATGACATATAAGATTAATTATGAAAGAGTGTGTGTCCCAGACATCCACGGTACGATGAGATAGTGGTTAGTAATAACACATATACTACGACAAGCTTTGTATACCTTTCATCATTCATGCTTCAAGCTATGGGAAAACACTAAGGTATTAAATATTTATATATGTAAATGTAAGAAACCGTTACTACATACGTCAGATTATGAAATTAGAAAGGAGGTAACACAACATAACATAACATAACACATCGCAACACAACACAACACAACACAACACAACATACATAAACGTTAGGGTGAAAAGTAAAAGAAAAGCGAGAATTTCATAAGTTTATATAACCTATAAAACTGTGTCAAGATGCATTAAATAAAATCTTTGCTCCAGAATTTATATATAAAATAGAATCAAGTAAGAAATATATTATGTAAAGCCTGAAATGAATTTTAAATAGTTCACTTCTGCTGCTGCACGTTTTTCATCAATTGTATACGCGTTAGAATCAATCAGAAATAAACTTCAAATCATTGAATTTACTTATCGTAAATAAGTACAGTTTATGATCACATCACATTTAAAAGCTTGACCTTAGATATCTTACATAGCATGCACCTTGATGAGTTAAAAACTGGCTACAACCGAAAATTTGATCTGCCCAAAACCGACAACACTAATCAATAATGTAATTATAATAATAATTTCTACTTGTTACGAACTTATTGACCTTATTATAATCCATCTATCCTTAGCTGCTTTTTTTAATACGAAACTTTCAAAATAAGTCACACTATGTAACTTGTGGTGCGCGATTGTAAGGCCTTGTAAGGCGTTTGTAGCCTTTCGTTTTGTTATAACAATCGATTGTAAATCATTTTCTGAATCGACTTAAACACGTGCGTGCATCTGTCGGGACGAAAGCCTTTCAAAATTGATCGGATTGAATCGCTTTTCATACGGAATCTTATTTTGACGAAAGTTACCTAGTATTTTAGTGAAAAATTTTAAATAGGATAACACCATTTTTTTGGATACACTCCCTCACTTATAAGCTTTCTTAGAAAAATTAGTGCTTTATACAGCAACAAAGTCTAATTTTTGGTATTCTACAATGAAAATTACTACAAATTGATAGTTTGACATATAAACTTTCTTGCGGCAACTTTGAAGTATGCATAGATGGACATTTTGAATTTCTTCCTCTACAAGAGCTCCCGTAAAACGTACACCTTTATTCGGCAACATGGTATAATATTTAATATTTTATTACGAAAATGATTGAACAGGTCTATTAGACGATATGATTTAGGATAATGATTGTACTCTCTTTTCTTCGAGTATCCACAATTTCAAGTTGTTAAGACTTCAAATATTTTTATGTTCTATGCGAACAGACGAGCACCTAAAATGAGTTAAATGCACTGATGATAGAATGATAAAATAATAATTTCGCTCATATTGTGACTGCATAGATTGCAAATTTTCTTCCTCTCCCCGTTTAAATGACAGAGACAAATGTACGCATATAAATACGATTTTTGGAAGCTGTCAACTATGACAGAAGTTTACTTAAAATTTTTCCAATTATTGTTGATAGGAGTTGTACTTATGCAATAGCGCTTCACTAAACCCTACAAAAACAAAAACAACATGGACCAGTAGAAATATTGTAGTCAGATAAAGCCGACCACTACATAACTACATAACCATCACTTCGCCTAATACCGTTCTGCCTTTATTTTCGTGATAAATATGATAAGTTATACCTTATTCCCATATTAAGGTCAACTTTTCATATCCAATAGATGGGGATAGTCCCGTAACAAAACGATCTTGGGCTCAATGAGTAGCCCATATTTTCGAAAAAAGATGTCTAACGTGGATACGATAAAGTGGAAAAGCTTCACGCGCCAATAAGTTGTTGGAGATCCTAAAGGCCTTCTCCAAGGAAATCCTAATCATAAAGAAACACCACAATGGGCCAAACGGAGAGCACTTTAGCGTTATGAAAACTACTGAACAGATTAATCAGAGATTCTATTGCGTAGGATGCCGGAAATTATTACCATCGTGTAAAAGAGGTGAAAGGTCAAATACGACCAAAACGCTTTACAAACACAAATCAAACCGGTTGAGCAGTGAGAGAGAGTGGCAAGTTGATGATCGGTTATGATCGGACAGCGAGGTTTGTTGAAGGTGATCTAGTCCAACTGTATAACCAATCGTGTAACGACAGATTGTCTGCAAATTTACAGTCTAAATGGAAGAATCCATAGAAAGTTATTACGAGGATAAGTGACAGAGCCTATAGGATTCAAAAGTATCCGAAAGGCACAGCTATAGTTAAGTTGGCACACATAAGCAGACTAATAACCTTCGAAAATGACTTTGGTCGACACGAACACGATGAGACGGAGGGCAATGTTACGAGAATGCCATATTCCATGATTTGTGTTTTCATGAAAATTAATCGATTTGATCCGAAACCAATCCGTAAAGAAGTATAAAACAGTCAAATCACGAAAGACGGTTCACATTACAATATGAAGTGAGTGGTATATGAAAAACGATCGTTGCAATATCGTTCATGCTTGGGCTAAAGCGCTTCATTATCCCTAAATCTTGTGAAGATATGTCAAAAATTGCGATCTGTAGATCGAACACGAATACCCATGGACGGACATCAGCCAGACATATAAGCTTAAATTGGTCCAGAAAAGGATTCTGAATGGACCAAAGACGAGACGAAAGCTGAGTCTGTTTTAAAACTTTCTGCGTAATGCGTACATCCATAAAAACCGAGTAAGCGCTACTGTAGAGCAAGTAGTGTAAGGCATAATAATAACGCAGAATACCAACTCTATCGAAAACAACACCTGTTCTGCTGCTATACATTCTTAACGACCCATTTGCTCATTCAACATATCTTTTTAATCGAAGACCTCTGGTTTTTTGGACGACATTGGTTCGCCAAGGAATACTTTAGATAAAAAATCTGTTTAGTAACGATGGACCAAAAAACAAAGTGACATTATTTAACTATGTGCAGCTTTTTCAGCAATCCATTAATGAATTCATGCAAAGAATCCCCCACAGCACCCTTGAATCGAAAAATAAATTCATCAATAGGTAGAGCCGAGCAAATAGAATAAACAGCAATGTGATTATAAAGTCAACGTTGCAACACCGGTCTTTGCCCAGTACTTTCCTAAACTTTATGAAATATGGCATTGAACAACTACCACATGTGAAACGATATAACGCAATGTAGTCGAATGTAATTTGATCAAAAAAAAAAAAAAAAAAAGAAAAGATGAGCACGTTTCTCGCTTCTTACACGTCAGGATCGTACTGGCACAGAAACGTTGCGAAACGTATCGCATATCGATTCGATTTGCATAAAAAACTCAATTGTTTACCCTTTGAAAATTAACGGTATTGCAGGTTACTGTGAATTTTGAAAAAAAAAAAAAAAAAAAAAAAAAAATTAAAAAATTTTCAAACGTTATTGGAACATACATATAATGCTCCATGCAAGTCTGCTCAATAGCAGACTTTGACGTGATGTGAAACGTCAAAAGAAACTTGAGCAAATAGACCAGCATGAACTTAAAAAAATAAAACCTCATACACATGGGGCATCCTTATCGCTATACCGTATAAAATTGATTTTTGATAATAAAAAATATGTACTTTTCGTTGCTACTGTTGGAGGTTTTCATCCCTTTACAGCAAAGGCAAACTTTTTCAAGAGTTAACAAAAAAAAAAAAAAAAAAAAAAAAAAAAAAGACAAATAGGAATAAAACTCGTTTTACATTTCTGATAAGTTAAGGATTCTCTCTATACATGGAATAATGAATGGTATGACTGACTGGCTTGGTCACTTGGTCACACAACATCTGCTAGCCAAGGCGGCCGCCTGGTGAGCAAAGGCAATTACCAGAAATTTTTCAAAGTAGTTATTTCTATAATAAACGCACAAACATATTTGTGTAGGTATATGTATGTATATGTGTGTATGTATATATTTGTATGTATGTGTGTAGGCTTTGTAACTAAGAACCCTAAAGCTGAGAAACTAGAACAAGTTTAGAGGATTTTCTGTTGTTTGTGTACGTTTTTATTTGTATTTCTACTGTTATACTTGTTCTTATGTACGTCTAAGCGCATAGAAAACGGCAAATAGTTACAAAAGATTTTAACACATGAGAAAAACAGTAGAAAACAGAATATATATATATATATATATATATATATATATGTACAAAATACATTACGTAGGCATAATGTAATAAATTTGTTCAGTCTTTGGTCTTTTAATATTTTGCATAAAACCGACACGAGAACCTAAAGCTCCGGCATATTTTCACTCTCACTATCTTCATCTTCTACTTCTTCTTTTTGTTCATTATAAATAAATTTTGTATGAAAAAAAAAAAAAAGAAAAAATTGCGAAAGAATATCAAAATAATTATAATAATTATTATTATATTTATTTGAATTAACATCAAAGTGTACTCACCATCTGGTCGTTCATAAGACTACAAGTGGTGTTGCTGTGTATCTCTCTTGTCTTCTCTATTTAGTGTATCCTTGCAAACTGTAATACATATATATATAGAGAAAATAATGCAATCAATGATTTAAATAAAGGCCTGAATGTTTAGCAAATATCTCTTGATAATGTTAATAATGAATGCATAAGAGATGCATATCATTATTTAGGCAATCTAAGAATTCAATGGTCTCTGCTTGCTTACGATACTTATACAACATATGTAATCTATCAAATATGCAAATAAGCTTTCCTTTGCGTATGTACGTACTTAAAATGAAAAACAAAAAAAAAAAAAAAAAAATGGAAAAGAAAAACGCTCATCTAAGTATTTACAAATTGGCTAAACTAAATAATTTATAAACAAATATGCAAACGAAGAGACAATTTCACAAAGTTAAATAATATTGGATCAGTCTTTTATTGAATGATAGTTGTTTGTTCATTCAATGCATTCGCTTTGGATTTTTCCGCATGTTGAAGAGCTTCTTCTTCTCTTCTCGTCCGACTTTACGCATTTGCTCAGCAACGACAGACAATGAAAGGACGGGCACAGTTAGGACGCAGAATACCATCCATTTTAACGAATCAAGTAGAGCTGATAAGTTTTCCCAGCAATTTTTTTGTAAAATGATAAATAAAATCATTCTACTCTCGCCTTGCTCTTATCATACAAAATATCCCACCTTCAATGGGTGGATGTGCATCCTACCGCGAATTAAAATTAGGACAAAACCACTCAATTCATATTTTCTTTATCTGCGTTTTCTTTCTCCTAATGTTTGCTCAAGTGTTTTTGTCCTATCATGGGCTCGACTATGTTCGGAAGAAATGGAAAAGATACCATGCCGATGACAGTTTATTGTGTCACGCAGCTAAAAATCAGTTAAAAATTATTAAAAATTAAGTTATATGCGAATGCAATCGCCGAACAATGTCAGAGCAATTAATTGGCCGCGTCGTTTGCTCAATGAATGATCCATAAGTAAGCTTTACTTTAATAGAAATCACTCCCCTTCAACTAAATAGTTTAATAGGTTACCTTGTTAATCAACAAACGATAAACACTGTTACCAAAAAAAAAAAAAAAACATTTTAAAAAAATAACAAAAAATTTGTGATGAAATTTTTTTTAATCAACAGAACAGAAACGCAGCCTCTCAAGCATAATTAGTTTATATGTCAGAGCGGAGTGCAATTCGCAATTTTGCAGCCCCAAATGAAGTTCTCAGACAAATATGCTTGAATGCGACGTTGACATTTGACAGTCAAAAGCTAGAAGCTTTTTAGATACATTCATTGCACGTTTGCTGATTGGATGATGAATGATAAAATGAATAATCACAATTTTTTTTCATCCAAAATTGTCCGGAATGATTGGGCTCATCGTCATCTATCTGCATACGCAGGCAAGTGAAATTCTTGCGGGAAGCCGAAAGAGATAGTTGAACAACCTCCATTATCGCAACGAGTAAGAGAGCGGTGGTGGTGTGGTGTGATTTGGTTTGCTTTGGTTTTTCTCCAAGCGGTAATTGCATCATGACTTTTCGAAAATGCTTTTGCATGATAAGCGGATGCGTTACCGAATGACGTCGACTGAATTTTTTTTACCTGTCGTATACACACAAGCAAACAACGCAAGCAAACGGGACAGAAAGACGGACGAGATACTGAAAGTGATCCTAAATTGATCGGTGTGATAAAAGTTGTGTTTATCTCCAGCCCTCTTGCGCGTTGCCATGTTGCACGAAGAATAAATTCATCAAACACTGCACAGGCAAAGCTAAATAAATTGAAGTGCTTTCGTAAACATTGTGTTCTCGAAGATTTGCATCCAGCGCTTCTCACCGCTTTGAAGGAGGATCACAAAAGAGCCATATTCGAAGAGCGTTCTGCGTTCAGTGCAGCAACTGAATGAGTAAAAGTCAACCATTTTCAATTATTCGACGCATCGCATCGTTTGATAAGCGCAAGAGCATGCGACAATCGCCAGACTCGGGTTACGTCAAAACAAGAAAATAGGCAGGAAGTAATGTCTTCCTTGTTGATTATTGATTACAGAAATAATTTACTTTTAAACACAATCAGTTGATGAATGTAATCTCATCTTGGTACGAAATTAATATGACATGCAAGGGGTGCGGTAAATTTGGAATGCCTGCCTATGAGGGAACATAATCATTCGCAACTATATCGGGCGCAATGTTCCGCGTGAAAGGATATTAGTTTGAAATTTTTGTAGTAGTGTGCAAAAGTGTGTCCATAAGTTGGGCTAATATTCTCTATTCACTGTATATTCTTGCTTCAGAACTCGGAACTGATTGCGAACGCCACCTGTAGATAATAGAAGAGAGCGGCCAAGATGATTTTTTTTCCCAATAACTTGTGACATTTGTAAAATTTGATTGCACCACTACTTCTTGACTTCTAACACTCTGGATGCATTTGCGTAAGCAATTTTGTTTTTTCAACACAGTACAAATTTCTTTATTCCCGGTAATTATATTAATGAAACCATTCCCACTAGAAAAAAAAAAACAAGAAAACAATTGTTTGCATTGATATTCAAATTCCCCTTATTTTTTGAACATATTACTTTATAAGAATATTTTTTTTTCATTTAAAATTTAATTTTTACATTTTTTTCTAATATTTTTTATAACAAAAGTAAATTAAAAGACATTTATATAACATACCAATCAACTAATTAATGCCAATCAATCGACTAGAATTATTTTTATTTTATATCCTCTCTTTAATGAATGCAAAATTTCAATCAAAAAACAAAAAAAAAAACACCACATTTCTAAAACACTTGAATATTGTAAATCAACGATGCCTCTTAGCTACCGTTTTAATAAATAAAAAAAAGAAAAAAAAAAAAGAACGGGTCGCGGCTACAACCTTTTTCCAAGTGCCATAAAAGAGATCTAATTTATAATGAAGTAAATATTGATTTTCCGTTTCGCAATCATTTATGATAAATAAAATAGAAAATGAGAAAAACAGACCAAACGAATTCTTATTAAAAGCAATCGGTAGGTAACCCAATTCACTTAATATATAAATGTGTTCACAGAACGGCGTACATTGTTCTCTTTGCCTTCTCTAAAGCAAATAATGCATAGAACGCTGGAATTGTGATAAGGGAAACATTCATATTTATTCATATTTATTATTAAAATTTAAAATGGTTTATACAAATCTAATGCTTATGCAAAGTGCGTACAGAAGCATATTGAAGCGTAATTTGTTACTCTATTTATATGTGTGCACGTGCATGTAAAAATGCGTTATATGTGTGCGTCTAAATGCACTCAATACTCTCATATGACATGTTTACAGATTAGTTTGCTCTACATCCAAACATCACCACCAACCAAAAACATCACATGAACAGTACGTTCTGACACATAAACGTTGGCATGTTGGCATCGAAATGCACTTTGCACTCCTCTTTGCGAATAAGCAAGAAATACATACATTTATCCTCGTACATGCCACCAAAAGTTATGAAATCATATCACTTTCAGTTTTCATTCGCAAAAATCGAATATGTGAAAAAATACCTTACAACAACAACAATAACAACAACTATTAGGCGACTTTGCGATGAATATCGCAAAGCATTAAACTATTTGTTAAAAAAAAAAAAAAAAAAAAAAAAATATAAATGTAATGGACGTTACTCTCCCATTCACTCTGAGTGTGTGTGTGTGTGTGTGTGTGCAAGATTCAGAGGAATGTAATTAAAAACTGAGAAATTGCATAACGGGGGGTCGTGTGATAATTAAGTACACAAAGGCATTTGAAATTAGCAAAAACACATTTTTAGCATTGGAAAATTTTTTTATTGCTTCTCAGTAATGATCAATTTAAGTTTGCATTCGTTGAAATTAGTCTTCACAGCAGATTTCCAATAATCAAATCGAAAACACGTGTTTTTCTGTTTGCTTTAAATGCATGGAGAATTCCCCTTTCGTCTTAAAGATGATCGCTCGCGCGTGAAAGAGTATTGGTATTGGTGTGCATAGGTCTTAGACGAGTTTTCATCAAAATTGTCCTATGGTGGGCATTATAAGCTATTAAGGGCTATCATAATATAATAGGTTACATAAGCGAGATAATGCAAGTTATTTTATTCAAAGTATCATCGATCTGCTTCTTTTTTTTCCTATCTGCATAGGAAGTACCACTCGTCTTTTGGGGCCATCATTACCCAAATGAATTATTCTTCGGTTATCGCGAAAAAAAAGAATAGGAAGGCTTGCTTGAATAGATGGTCAGACACGGATAGAAATTCGTCATAATCGCAGATAATAGCGGAGAAGACAAGACCAACATTCCAGATTACTGCTTGTAGTAATGGTTTTCGGGCAAATTTTCTTCATGACTTTTGGCAATTTGTTGTTGGTTGCATTCTCGTTCGATTGGAATGAACCATAATACACCTGACCGCCGCGGACATTTAGCAACCTGATGGAAGTTAATGGTTCGTCTAGTCTATATCATGGTTATGTGGATTTGCAATATTGTACGGCATCCATCGCTCACTACCTCACTATCATGCAGAAAATGTTAAAATTGTATTTGTTTGACGCGGAATTATTTTCGGTACAGGTACCGGGAGAACGTCTACTATTACGTGGAGCTTAGCGATCACATATTCAGAAAGAGAACTCATAGTTTTCTTCCTTACCCTATAGCGCCGGTTGCAGCCATTCTCGGAAAACAACACGGAACTGCTCAGTGTCTTAATAAGAGAAAATCATCAGGTATCTGTCTATCGGATTATACTGCATTATTTACTTAAGGTATTGCAGATCACAGCTATAGTGAAAAAATGATTCGGCATCGCCGGTTCCTTTCTCTCAACTCTCTAACAATTATCAACACATATATAAATGTATTTTTCTTAAAATTGACGTTTTTGTCTTCGAAGGTCACTCTTGGCAAACATTATTTTATTTTATTTTTAGGCAAACATTAACTTAAACAAATAAATAAATTATATTCAACTATGTCCAAATCTTTTTCTCTTCCAACTTGATCTTTAGAAGAGACTCAAAAACAAAAGAAAAAACAAAAAAGAAAACATGAAAAAACTAAACTTTTATTCTCTGTAATACTAAGTGGGCGTGGCTTATTCTTTTCTTTTTGGTAGGCCATATATGGGGAAAAATTTACAATGTGTCTGTTGTAGTTAATGACCCTGAAAGTAGATATGTTCTTAGTTTATGCACCATTGAAGGCGTGTGCTTTGACCGATTTAACCCATTTTTCATACCAATCTGCGCGCAATATTTCTGCCAAACTCGAAGACAATATCTTTATGCTTTGCTACAGAGAGAATGGAAGGATGTGAAAGAAAATTCGAATTTAACTAGCAAAGCTACCTAGCATTACCCTTAACAGAGCTCTGTAAACACCCTAACCAAGCTCTGTTAAATTTTCAGAAATAAGATACAGTTGGATTTGAAAACTTCCTCCGTCCATGTTCAAAAACATAAAATAGTTTTGTGGACACCTAATAAATCGGTATGAAAGTGCTCTGCAAACAAGCTAAACAAATCCAAATTCTGCTTATATGAAATGGGTCTGGAAAATTTTGCAAATTTGAGACTCTAGTACAACCAAACTAGAAAATGTCACCTATGTTCACGTATGCATGGGCTCTGCATGATATAGTCATGCCATTCAACAAGCACTTCTATATAGATTTATATGATGTGTGTAGAGATACGTGAAATTTTCTAGTTTGATCACGCTGGTGGAGTCCCCATTTTTCGGTAACATACCAGATTTCGATAAAAATTGTTAAAAACATGGTTCCTGTAAGCAGAACACACCTTTGGAAAAAGCTTTCTCATAGACATTACACAGGCGGAAGGAAGGACAGACAAGCAAAGCAGGCAAGCAAACGAACGTATATTCTTCAGTGCATTCAGAATTTGGTGCTAATCAAGAATGTACACATTTCACAAAGTCTCTAAAGCTGGCTTCTGGCTGTTGCAAACGCTTCAAGAAAATGGGTGTTTCCTCAGACTTTGATGGTGCATATACGAATCACTTATTGAATGCAGATCCCACTGCACTTATCGAAAAATGAACGGTGAAATGAACCGTGGGGCGGAAGAAAAAGTATTAGTTTTCCAGACAGACCCGTTTGACCTTTGCAGAGACCTTCATCACCCAATTGGAACTTAATCTAATGCAGAGCAAACATATAGTCGGAGAATATGAGCTCATCTAAAATTGTTTATCAGATGTATCTCACACTGAAAGATTGATTGACAAAACAAAAGCCACAAAAGTTGGAAGATACTATTGCAAGTAAATACACGGGTCGAAAATAATACTATGCCAGTAGAGATAATATTTTTTTTTTTTTTTTTACTTATGTTTTTTATTACAATGTTTATATAAATAGGAATTTTTTATCTTTATTTATTTATTTTTTTAAAAAAATCGATCCATAAAATATTTTTTCATACGAAAATCAAATGATAGGAATTTTCAGCAGTTGAAATAAAGCAGATACCCATATGGCCTTTGGCAATATTTCATTTTAAATGCCTAACTAAGCATTATTGGACATCAATAGAATGTAATGCAATTGGGTTTTCAGAGTTTCAATCAGATCGATGATATATAATTCTTGCTTAAAAATTCGCTTTTCAATCAGAGATTTAAAAATTCCAACTGGAAATAATTTAATTATTTACCAGTGTCTCTTTACACTATACAAGCCGCGTCTTAATAATTCTCGACACTGTCACAGAGATGTCACTACCATTTCGATCTTTCGTTTACTTACTCACAGCGATTTTAGTGATGTTCACTTTGTTATTAACAAAAAAAAAAAAAAAAAAAAAATTAAAAAATCGGAATTAGCTTAGTAAAAGAGTTTTTCCTTTATTGGCAAAAGAAGATCATTCACACTCATCGTTGTCTTGAAAAGTGTAGTGGTAAGTTTTCTTCATCGAGAACAAAAATTTGTCAATGATTTGTTAAATTTAAACGACTGATGACGCTCTGTGTGCAACCGACGTCCAAAATAGAAAATATATCCAAAAATATATCGCGAATTAGTTGGGGATAGGATATCAAAAAGAAATGAAATCACTCTTTTGCATGAAGACTCTGCATCACAAGTCAACGAATGTATACGAATTGCCGACCCACTCGCAACATTCTCAAGATCTGACTCTTGGCCACTATTATTTGCACCCAAATCTAAAGAAGATGATTTACGGAAAATGATGCGGGTGTTGGTGAAAATGAAGTGCATTTCGAGGTTAAGGGTCTGGACAAATCCGCCCTATAAAGAAGGAATCGAATCGAGGGCTTGTATTATTCTTGAAGGAGAATTTGAGGGTCTTGACAAATCGCCCTGTAAGGCAGGAATCGTAACGCCCAGGCACCCCACAAAGTATATATATTCTTGATTAGCATCAAATTCTAAATCGATTCAATTATTTCCGCCCGTCCGTCTGCGCAATAATGTCTGTATTTAGCCTTCAAAACAATGAAAATTGGCATACGTCCGTCTGTCTCGAGCAAAAACAAAGCAACGCAGCAGATGATCTTCAATGTGGGCTGCAAAGACTTCTCTTCGAACTTATCCCTTTCTGATTACTACTGGTTCAGATCGATGCAATCATGTTTAGCAAATCAGCGGTTCAGCAAATTTCGAAATATGCGAAAATGGCTCGATGATTATTTCGCCTTTTAAAAGCCATAGATAGCGATGGTCAACATTTGAATTGTTGAGTTTTGTAGCAAATATTTCTTAATTAAATTCGAATATCACGAAATAATTTACAAAATTTATTTGTACGCCTATTAACTACCAAATAAAAATTTTCGCGAACAATAATTTGTAGAAAAGGCCAGATCGTACTCTGTCAAAGCTGAAAGATTTAATTTATTTTTTTCTGGCCTATGACTATTTATTTAAACTGGGGCGCTTATAGCGAAAGTGTAAATTAAATTTTTTATATTCTGCTGCTCTTTCCAGTTCCTACGGAGTTTGCTGTGTATTTCATGCAAACTGTTTTTACGAGTAAGAAAAAAGCTCGAAAGATATATTATTTATCAGGGTTTGGCATAAATTATTTCTTTATTAAAATTTTCAAATTTATAAATGCACTTTGGATCGGGTAACGAAGAGCAAGCACTTTCAACGCTCAACGCCCAGTCGTATATAGTAATTTTCACCAGTAAGAACTTTTTAGTTTATTATATGATAGCACAATCACATGTTGCTTCAATCGCTTTGATTAATGTTAAAAAAAGAAAAAAAAATGTGTTATATATAAACAAAATAAATCACAATATTTGTCACAAATAAATATATTAAAGATATATGCGCACTTGTCTATATTTTATGTTTATGAACATATGCGTAGAAATTTCAATGCCTGTACATAACAAAAAGTTTATTTTTATGCAAGTAGGGCTGTAGAACGGACTGACGACAAACGTATGCGTGTGTGTTGCAACACACAAATATTTATTTATTTAAATTATATGTAACAAAAATAAACAAATAGAGCAAGAAAGAAATAGTGGGGGGGACGAATCTTGACCATCCCTTGTCTGAGGTAAATACATATGTACTTATAACTCAGCCGATACGGTCCGTTTCTGAAACATATCTCAACCAAATTTTTGGGTCATGGTCTTGTATAAACCGTATATTATTATAGAAATATATATATATATATATATATATATATTTGGCTTAATTTTGTTACCTAGTGTAAGAGCATATGTGAGAGCATCTGTTTCTTTTCCAAATTTGAACTGAAGAAATAAACCAAAAAGAAGTAAACACAGTTTTAATTACTCGCTTCAATTATTCCATTTTCTCAAATTCCAATGAGAAAAAGCCGAACAGACGGACGTAATTTGATTCTCGTATCACTCGAAATATCGGTTCAATTTGAACTCTCTTCGATTTTGACGTAGGCAATAAAAAAAATTATTTTGCCTCAATCCTCAGATGGTTGAGTGAAAAAAGCAACAGAACGAACAGATGTTTATGAACATATTTATAACAATCAGCTCAACAGAAGATAGTTGCCCGCCAGTTGGTATGGGTGTAGATGTATAAGCATATAGGAAGAATGCGCACACGACGTTGAATGTAATCGATGCATTCATCCGTCCGTCTATGCATCAACATTTAGTTAGATGGACTAGTGTAGAGCACTTCGTGCTCGTATTTACTTGGTTGGTTGGTTGGTTGGTTGCTTGATTGTTGTTGTTATTCTTGCTGCTGTTGCCGTTAAATATTTATAAAATATGCAAGTATTTGTTATTTACAATTGCCAATGGCAACATTTATTTTAACTTACTGCCTTTCTTTTGTCGTCTTTGTTTAGTTAGAGTGTCAGTCCCTTTATAAGATTGCATACAGTGGAAGTTGGCGGTATATGTAGATGATAGTGGTACTAGTCAGTGTCAGGCAGACCATCTCTTACAGTCAACCAGCTAGTTCGTTAGTCAGTCATTCAGTCATTCAGTCATTCAGTCAGTCAATAAGTCTCTCCGTTCAAGTGTATAAGCATGTAGTTGTTATACGTTATATGCATTTATAAGTACATATACATATACATATACATATACGCATACATGCATACATGCATATATACAATTTTTTTTTTGCTTTTTTCTTTTTTTCATATAGTGTTGCTTTGTGCAACATTTAAATTGCTTTTATGTTGCATACTACAGTGTTGTGTATTATCTTTAAATTGAGGTCGTCTCAATTGTCTGTTGCTTTATGGATGTATGTATGTATGTGTTTTATATACAAAGCAGCTTAATGCATAGCACATACCCTACTCGAACATACACCTTCATGCCTTATACTTGCATATCATGTATATATGTACGTAGATATGTATACATGTATGTATGTATGTATGTATGTATGTATGTATGTATGTATGTATGTATGTATGTATGTATATATGCATGCATGCATGCATGCATATACTCAATATGTCCTAAAAACCACTCGTCTTTTTTTTATTGTAGTTGCCATTGTAGTTCTTGTTATTGCTGTTATTGTTTTTATTATTGTTGTTGCATATTTAACACTATCTCATCTCACTCTAAGAGCGTCACCAACGTCTATTGTAAACACGTTTATCTTTCCCGAGTTCAATGTTCTGCAAAATTTTCATCAATATCATTGTGTAAGTTTCAGATCATGTGCTTGTTTAAATATGTATTCGTACTGTTCTGACAACTTTTCAATTATTAGTGTTATTAGTGCACCACATAGCCTGAACTTTTCTTTCTCCTTTTTATGCCCATCGATATGTGTAATTCTTTTCGAATTTTGTTTTTGCATGACATTATCAATTTCTGGAATTTGAAGAGTTCGGCGGCGTGTAACTATCGCGTACATCATAAAAATATGATATGAATTTATAAAATTTTGTTACTCAATTTTTCCTTAATTCTCTCTCTCTCTCTTTCTCGCTATCTCTCTCTTACTCTCTCCTTCTCTCTCTCTCTCTCTCTCTCTCTCTCTCTCTCTCTCTCTCTCTCTGCGTATTCTTATTGCAATTTTTTTCTCCTCAGATATAACCAACATACGGCCCTCTTGGGACACATTAGCAATTTAAGAGTACTCGAATGACGTCGAACGAATGAGATAAATTATTGAAAAGTTTTGTTAGCTAAATAAGAATATATCTAGAGTATCCGGTAGCCATTGCAAGTTGATCTACACTTCTCCTGTGTATACCTATGAAGTATGCCGGTCGATTCAAACTCGATTCAAACGCACGATTACCTTCACCGCTTAAGCTAATCAAATCAAATGTCGTCAGCAGTCAGTTTACCATGATAGAAAATGAAATGAACAAGAACAGGGATGGACAAAAGTGAAGAAGTTATCCCAGCCTTGATAACCCCCTTCAGATTGTGAACGTCTTACTGGAACAGTTTTGCGATTATTCTTCAGTATACATCAAGTTTTAACTCAATACGTGGTACAAAGCATAAATTTATTATGCTCGTTCTTACGCATTGCGTCCTAAAGTGGTAAAGTATCATAGATTTGCTTCAATTATAATCTACTTTCGATTAAATCTTCCTTTTTTTTTTTTTTTTTTTTTACAATGTCAATGAAATTCGGGCTATATTGCACCAGTTGTTTAACTTCATCTGCGTTAATTCACCGTGAAT
Organism: Glossina fuscipes; assembly: GCF_014805625.2. NCBI lineage: Eukaryota > Metazoa > Arthropoda > Insecta > Diptera > Glossinidae > Glossina > Glossina fuscipes. The sequence continues at coordinate 43,629,704 of NW_023998415.1, read as the reverse complement.
CCGTAAGCAAATTTCCAGCTTTCTATCTTATCGGTGGTGATTGTTTCAAAAACACAGGCCTTCAAATCTTCAGACTGGTCCCAAGCATATATGCTTTATGCGTATATCTGGATGCATCGATAGTGAAGGCCACCTTAGTATGCGCTTACCGTACAGTGATGAGTTTAAATAGTGAACCAATCAGATCGACTCTTTAACGAAAAACGCTTATTGTCATTAATTGCTAAAAAAGCTTGTAGAAGCAAAACTTTCTTCAATTTTCATTTACCAAATTAGATTAGGGGGATTGAATGGCAGAATCAATTAAAGCCGAGGCAAACTGTACAGCTGTCAAATACAGCAGCGTGCAGCGTGCAGCGTGCGTTATTTTTATTAAGTTAAAATATGGAGAACGGCGCGACGCCTATTTTACAAAAGTGATGTTGGATCGCTATCCATGTGTATATACCTCATACAGGCAAATAGTCGAAGGCAAACAAATCTGTCCAATTTTTGTTGATGCGCCGGATGCGTAGCCGGATATTGAACAAGTAGCATGAAGCCAAACTAATTCACTTAAAATATGAAGGATTAAAAGGCATTTCTCTTGCCAGGTCTTAATTTAAGTATCGCTATCGGTAACACATGATGTGTGGCCGCGCTAGAATTGTATTTGCTGTCATTGTGGTATTGGCTTTTGTGTTACATTTCAATTATTTCATATATGTATCGCTTGCTACACCACTCACTCGTTGATAAATATTGATTTGCACATTTTTAGTGTTACAGTTATACGCTATTTCTGAAATTGATTGGGGATTAAGTGATACACAGTTTACTAACGTAAATGCAAAAAATGTAATCAAAAAAAAGGAGAAAAAAAAAAGGAATGAAAGAATCCTGTGTCAAAGGATTTAAATAATCTGTTCTGTTAGCTAAAGAAAATGCTTCATCATCGGATGATAGTAAAATAATTAAGAGGTTCGAATTCGTTTAGTGCAATCAGATCTATATAATATATGTTCGAGTACATTACATAGAATACCTTATTATGTACTTGGGTTTGAGTGGGAATTCGGGCAAATCTTCTTCCTAAGAAATTATTTGCAGAAACTTATATGTAACAACGCTTCTAATGCTTCTTGTTGATTTTGGCAAGTCCTCTGCCTATAATCTTTTCGAAAACTAGTCACCAATACCGCTCTGAATGGGCACACTGTTGAATTATTCAGGAACTTTTTGTTGTTAAGTTCTTCATCAAGCGCTAACTGCAGCATCAGGCTCTAACAGATTTTTTAATTAGAAACTTATTTGATCAAGTGTTCCCTTAAAAGAAATGGTATAATTTGTTTGCCCTAACAAAAAGAGAAATAGCAGTAAGTAAGAAAATTAAATTCAGTCGGGATCGAATCTTTTATACCCATCACCGTTGTCCTAAAAAAGACAAAACAAGTAGAAGAAGAAAAGTTTCGTGATTTCTTCTATTTTCAAAGCAAAAGTTTTTGTCGCAAACGAATGTGGGCGTTGTAGGCGTGCCTTTTAAAAAGTTTAGATCAATTCGAAATTCTTTTAAAAATATGTAGGCGATATCTTCATTTTCGCTAATTCGGGAGAATCTTTACCGAAAATATTACAAAGTTGCTCAAACCCACAGATGGACAGACGAACAGGCGGACATGTTTAGGTGCATTCACAATTTGAAATTGGCCAAGAATTTGTAAAGTTTATAAAGTTTTCTAAGCTTGTTTCGCTTGTGCCGCATTATAACGGTATTGAGAAACCAATGCAATTTTGAGACACTATTATATTGCATAGGCGTGGTACACAAATGATAAAGCATCGCCCACAGAATATGCATTCAAATTTTTGTACATTTATTTGCTATAGTTTATGAGTAATGAGTAACAAACCAATTTTTCAGTTCTTTTGGGCGTGTCCTTCGACCGATTTGGCCCATTTTCAATACCAGCCTGCATCAAGTCATGGGAAATTGACCAGAAGTGAGGGAATTAAACGGCACCTTAAACGATCTATTATGGAGATAGGGATCTATATGGAGAGTGATCAAAGATCAATAGTTTCTGACTAACTAAGTTAAACGCTTTGCTTAAGTTAGCGTATATGGCATACGTGCGAGTCCGTTTCCGGGCAGGCAATAGATACATTTCATTGTTCTTTTTCTTTCTCTTTCTCTTTCGTTTTCTCTTTTCGTACCTTTTTGTCAATTACTTTAAAATATACGATTAGACGAGATAAAGAAAGTAAAGCAAAATTTTCGAGAATTTTTTTTTAAAGGTTTATAAAATCTTCAAAACTAAGGAAGGCTTAAAAGACTTAATGTATCGACAGATAGAAAAGTATTGTTATTACTTCCACACGTTGCTATCGAAAAGAGATTCCCTGATAAGGCAAACAATTTGAAGCACAAAGCAAACAAGTTGTTCTAAAAATTGCCATATTCGTTAAAAAGATGCAAAGAAGAAGATAAAGAGTACAAAGTAAAGAGACAGATTTCAACTTGATTTAAAAATTGAAATTCATTCCACACATCATGCCAATCATATGTCTCGAACCGATCTGTTCAATTCTATTTGCTTTTCATTTTAAAATTGTTATACCCAAGCTAGCCGCCGCCATTGCCATTGTTTTGTTTTAGTGCACGAAATAAAGAAACAAGAAAATGAATTGAATTTTTAAGGAAGTAACAAAACTACTTTACGTTACGTATTGGTTTAATTACATTTTTTTTTTTTTTCGATTTTTACAACTTTTTCGAATTTTTAAATTTTATCTTGAAGGTATGGTTTTTTTTTTATACATTTTTTCATTTGTCTTGCCGTTGTTGATTTGATAAATATTCCGTAGCCAAAATTTGCAATAAAAAAAAAAAAAAAAAAAAAAGGTTTTGAATATATATGTACGTAATAAAATAAAGTTTTCTTGTCAATGAATGAAATTTCAACTGTTCTCTCAGTTTGTGTGTCATTCAGCTTCTATGAATGGCAATCTATGCCAATTGTGATTTTATGGCCAATTTGTAACAAACAATGAAACCTTCAACTGCAGTGTCTGCCCTGACTTCCTCTCTCCTCTCTCCTCTCTCCTCTCTCCGATCGCCTTATCGCCTTATAAACGAGTGCATGTATCCATATATTTACAAGTGGGTGTGGGTAGGTGTCTGTTCTGTGTCTATATATATATATATATATATATATATATATATGTGTGTGTGTGTGTGTGTGTGTGTGTAAGCCCACAAAATGACACTATGCATAAATTTTACAATGAGTTGTTTGTATATTTGTATTCAAGGGGAGTTAAAAGTGCACAATGAAGTAAACTAAAGTGAGATGGTTTCGGTATTTTTGGTAAACTATGGAGAATATAAAACAATAATAACAATTTGCTTTTAGGGCACAATAGAATTAAAGCTTCTAAATTCTAGACGTAAATACTGCAATACTTGAAATATACTACCACTAGATGTTTGCCAGTGGTTGGATGCGGTGATTAGAGACAAAAAGCTGACATCTGTATACAGTGAGTAAGAGGCAAAGTTTTACTCACATATGTATATGTATATATATATATATATATATATATATGTGTGTGTGTATATATATAATGCGTTCTATTATTATATATACACTATATGTATGTATAGCTACATAAGAAGGAAGGTGGATGATATGATTGTATGGCGTATATTTCTGGGTATTGTCACAAACTGCACCACAAAAACCAGTCAAGGGCTGTTGATGAATTTCTTATAAACATTTTCAACTGAATAGCAAAACAACATGCTTTGCTGCTGTTGTTACTGCTATTTACTTCATTCTAAACCGAAAAGGCGCTTGAAATATTTCCACCCTTAAAAAAAAAAGCATATGTTCCTGGAGCTTTAGTACTGCACGGCCTGCTTTTAGGTTTGAGCATGTCTGGGGTGTTAATGAAAATGCTAGCGTAAAAGCGATGAATGAAGAGATGAGTTGATGATAAAAGGAAGAGAAGTAAGAAAATTATAATAATAATCATAATAATAATAATAACAATAATAATGATGATGATGACGATGATGATGATGATGATGATGATGATGATGGATGGATGGATGGATGAATGAATGATCATTGTGTTGATAATGATGACGATGCTTAAGCTAATGGTATTCTGTGTAGATTTCCTTTAAATTTTGATACGTATTGTTTTGTTATCATCTTCAAAAATTTCTGTGAAAGAAAATTTGCTTTTAGTTAAGCAGTTCCGATATCCCTCGAACCCTTGCATGAGAAACTTTCGAGTTTTGGAATTTATGTAAACAATCTTTCAAGTTATCGTATTTAAAAATTCAACGCATATAGTGAGAGAGAGAGAGAGAGTGAGAGAGTGTGTGAGAGAGAGAGAGAGTGTGTGTGAGAGAGAGAGATAGAGAGAGAGAGAGAGAGAGAGAGAGAGGCAGAGAAAAAAAAGAGAAGGAAAGAGAGCATGAAATAATTCATAATTTCTAAGTGATTTAAAACAGTTCAAAAAAACTTTCTTTCTCACTGCTTTGTCCTTTCGCTTGAAAAGAGAAAAGAAAGCATCCTTTGTGCTGACTATGACAGGAAGCCTAACTGACTGACTGACTGACTGACTGTTTTCGAGTAAAGTTATAATTCTTTCCTTTTTTTTTTTTTTAAATTTACTGCAATGTGACGCTTTTTCTTAGGTTCCCTCTCTTTTTTTTTTTTTGTTTTTTTTTTTTTGATTCTTTTTTATTTTTCCCTTGTCTTCGTCCTCAGCTTTGTCGTATGTTGATTTTATATCTATTTATTTATAAATTTTTCCTCCCTTACGGTTGTTAGACAAAGGGACCGACGGACAGACGGGCATTCATGATATCCATTTAATGGTATTACATCCTAAGCTATGAATGAATTTTTAGGCTTGCCTGTATAAACATAAAAACTCATACGATGATGAAGAGGACAGCAACAACAAGAATGGTAACGGCGCAACGACTGACTATAACTACTGTTCTTAGACTTAATGGCATAAAATACAAATGTAATAATGGTTGCTGTCTTTGCTATATACATACTTATACTTATACATAGGTATGCATATGCACGGACATGCTTGCTGGTATTTTTTTCATTTATTTACACATATATACAAACTTATATTTATATAATGTAATTCCTTATTTTTCCTCTTCTGGCGTTTTTATCAATATGGTTATGTTTTATTGTTTTTTATATGTATACTTGCGCGTGCGTGTGTATGTAACGCATCATAACGCAACTGGCTAACAACAACTCCTGTTTTATGTGTCTGCATTATGAATGAAATTCATCACATTACGCTTTTTTTTTCCTCGTTTTTTTTTTTTTTTTAATTATTTTTATTTTTGTTTCTGCGTCCCTCTAAAGAATTGTTACGCCGCTAAAACGTTTTTATGTTTAAGTATTTCATGTTACTGCATACTTTTCGTCCCATTTGAGGGATACACACAAGGGAGTCAGTCGTTTGTACATTGTTATGTGGTGATATAATGAGTGTTGAGGTCATTTCTTAATTAATTGTGTCAATGACATTAAAAAAGAAAAAGACCCATTAAGTGCATACAAAATATGCAGAAAATGACAATTTTGTTATATGGATAGAATTTCTACAAAAACATATTAAGAAGCTAAATGGCGGCGACCTATTTTCAATTTATTATAAGTTAATCGAAAAGTTCTGTTCCGAACAAGCAGCCTATATAACTTGCACTGCATCTTACTGCACTGCACAATGTCTATTAAGCAGTACGATTAAATACACATTTCAAAACTTCATATTATATAATATATTAACGATCACGCAAATGTCAATTCTGTGATACAAGCATTTCAATGGTTAGAGCAGTGTAACTTATATCGACCTCTGGCATAACATGCGTCACTTTCAACTGACTGAATAATGAAAGGTGTGAAAGTAGAAATTCATAATCATTTCGGGCCGTATGGATTAACTTAAAATCAAAAATTTTGAAACAATAACTTGAGGAAAACAACGAAAATGTTTCGTTTTTCTCGTTTTTAATAATTATGGAGTGAATGATCTATAAATGATTTTTGTGCATCTTTAAAACTTAATCTGTCCAAAGTAATAAAAAAAAAATAAATAAATAAATTTCAGATTCCATTCGTTTAGGCAAAGTTATATAGCCGTCAACTTAACGGATGGGCCGACGATAGAGAGCCCCGATTACATCCATTGAAAAACCCGTTTGTCACCCTTAAAATATATATTACTTAAGACAACTTAAGTTAACAGCAAGATATAATTTTGATTGTTAGTACCCTTGCACTTTCCGACATATAATCTCGCATAATGTATTGGATGCCATTTTCCGAACGATTTAAGAGAATCTAGTACCGACAAAAGGAAAGGACCCATCCTCATTGCCAGACCTTTTCAAGTATCTGAGTGAAGTGACTACACAATAGATCAACAGTTTACATAAGTGAATAATATCTTAAGGATCAACGTTACAATCAGTGCAGCAGAGTGCTCAACAAATTGACATGCGAGCAAAATGTCGATGACGAATTTTAGTAAAATTTATGAACTTAAGAATTAATATCGTATAATTTCATAAACAATTATTGTCCATTGATATTGATGTGCTTACATTTGCATAGAATCGATGATTGAAGCAAGTCAAGTATATATGTGTGTATTAATTTCACGCAAGCATTCTGTACTTTGCACACATTAACTTATATGGGATGTATAAACTGTACTGTATACAAAAAATGTAACCACACAGATCAAGCTTAACAGATATCATAAACATACACAATACAATGCCTGGAAGAGATTTATTTATTTATTTGCACTTAAACTGATTCAAAACAAACATGTATGTGCGATTGTATGTATGTATGTATGGATGTATGAATTTGTTTGTGTATGTGTGTATGTGTGTGTATATATATATATATCAAAAAAAAAAAATTTATATATATATATATATATATATATATATGTGTGTGTGTGTGTGTGCGTACGTTGCTGTAATGTGCATATGGTACGTTTTGTTTTTTTAAGTCTGAAATTGCAATCCATCAAATTCATTTTTTCTATCAATTTCAAATGCTTAATGAGCTATAGTACATATGTTCAGGCAATTCTTTAAATGACTTAAACGATTGGGCGTTTTATATCTAATCGACATTTCATAGGAAGTATAGTACATTTGCCAACCTGATCTAATTAATAATCTCGTATCGGAATGAATAGCGAAATAATTCTTGCTATTCTTCCGCTATCCTATTAAACGGAACTGAGCCAACTGGAAATCCAATCATTTGAGATATATACAATCAACAAAATAATTTCCGACTTTTGTACTCGCGATTGAAGGATTATATACATATATATATATATACATATATACATATATACATATATACATATATA
>NW_023998415.1:43561345-43597276 GCF_014805625.2 Glossina fuscipes | reverse complement strand
TCTTCCTTATACCATGCAATACGTTTTTAGCTGAATACAGCGCAGCATAATCGGTAAGTGCAGCGCTGCATTCAGCAAAAAACGCGTTTTTCAGCTAAGTGCAGCGCTGCATTCAGCAAAAGACGCTGCATTTAGCTAAGTGCAGCATAATCGCATGTAAGTAAGTGCAGTAATTTTCAAAGTCCCATACAAAAACTGTCCAGGCAAAACTTAATATAACCTGCACATCGTTGGAAAGGCTATTAATAGAGGATTCATTATTTGCTGGTTTCATTTTTTCAAAGGACATGGTTTGGACACAGTAGCTACGAAAAGTTTCGCCTTATCAACCTCGTTTATGACATAGTGTAAAAAAGTTTTGGTTTCGAATATTAATTAATTTATATAAAATCATGTTTTGTTTATAATAATTTGCAAAAAAATTCCCGAAAAGTTTTATTCTACTTGTATTTTGAGTTAAATCCCTCCGAGACTTCGTTTAACTGAATTCTATTAAGGGCTTTATAGAGCTCTGCAAAAAATTTTAGTTTGTGTCTTTGCTAGTTATATTTAAATATAATTTCACATCCTTGAATGTATTGTATTTAACTTCGACAAGGTTAAGCATAAAATAATAAATGGTAAACTCTTTCGCGAACCTACTTATTAGGTTGGAAATTATGAAACGGGCGTTGAATAAAAATAAAAAATGAAAAGCGCAAATTTTTCCAATTTGCAATTAGTCCAATTTTTTGACTTTATTTATTGCACGCAAACGTTTTCATACAGCAGTATGACTAGTTCCTATTTTAGATCCAAGTGTTCAACAAGTTGCGTGTCGATCGGTTTCCACAGACATCTATAATTCCTTGTCATAAATATGGGCCAGCGGTCTTCGTCGAGGCTTATTGACGATACTTAAATTGCTAGAACGAAATTTTTGAAACAAATATCGAGCATTTTTTCATATCGTGAATGCCTCTCTGAATGCCTGATTAATATTTCTTGAAGCTTGAGCTGCGATATGATTTAATTTAAACCCGTAGAAGAAGAGTAAGAAGAATATCTTTAGCTTTTATAAATGCAAATATATCGAGCAGACGTTAGAAGGCATTTCTCTCAATCGCAACTGAATACTGACTAGTTTTCATAGTTTCCAAACTAATAACTTAAGCCCGCATGTTGAATAGATGCAAGCCAGGTGAAAACAGCGCTTGGAAGAGGAAGAAATAGTTGCAGTGAAGGAATTAAGTTGATATATTCACAAAGAAGCATTACAAACCAGGGGACGGAATATCATAACCGATCATGTGAGAAAATTTTCGAACAGATCACATTCATGAATTTGAATATTAAAAATTTCTTCAATTTTTCGTTTTTTTGAAAATTGCAGTAAACAAAAGTGAAAGAAGCTTGTCGACGTGCGTCTACCATATTGAAGGTGAAACGATTACCTTATCGAACGCAAGAATAATAAATAAAAATAATGATGTTTTCAAAACCATATAAAATAATGAGCTTTAAAAAAGACATTGTTCGTTGTGTTATTGGGCTAGAAAAACGATGTGCTTCTGGATAATATTTCCTCTTTTGAACAGTCTTTTATTCTTTTTAGCCCTATGTTATCGCTCATCCTGTGTTCAATTCTCTTTTTAAAGGGATTTTAATTTAATTCTTGTTTCAATCTTTTTTCACCCACAAGGAAACAAAAACTTTTTTCATTTCATTTCATTTCGCTCGTGTTGTTCAAGTAAAACTTATGATTTAAGTTGTTTTTTTTTTTTTTTTGCTTTTTTCTCAAAAACTTTGCTTTCTCTGACAATTATTTGTGGCATGAAGAACCCAACGTAAAATAAAAATAAACTTTGCAATAGAAAGAAAATAAAAGTAACAATTCTTCTTTTTTCCTCCTTAGAATGCACCTGTTATTCTTTGTAAGAAAATAAAGAGAATAAAGGGAATTTATATATCATCGTACACCAGCAGAATTCGCATAAACAGTTTAAGTCGACTAATACATCTCCTTTAATTTGTTTACATGTCCTACATAAAATATCGGTTTTTTTTTTTTTTTTTTTTGATAGACATAATTTAAATTTAAATACTACATCATATATATGTATATATGTATATATGAATATGAATATAAAAAGATTAAACGCGATCAATAGAATGTATAATTCTTTGACCTACAAACGCAACAATAAAGTTGATATACTTTGCTGCGCTTTTCCGCAAAAACGAACATTTCAACTAAATGTTTTTGCGAAGGTTAAGCGGTTTCTTTTTGTTTACGTATTCGACGTATAAACACAAGTATTGAGAAAATTGCAATTTTCCTTTAAGAAATCGTCTCGGATAAGCGGACTTGGTAACGTTTTGAAAAGCGTTTGAAAAAGATTTTTCATATTTATCATCAAAAAAATCAATGTATAACGGATGTGTTGTTCCTTTGTTCCTCCAGCTGCATCTCCATTCGTTCGATCGCCCCTTCCTAATTTTTTCGCATTTTTAATAAAAAAAACAAATAAGAACATTATAGTCGGGCCAGGCCGACCGTTAAATTCCTTATACTACATTATCTAAAATATTTCTAGTTTTTGTATCAAATTACTATTAAGAGTCAATTTTCATCACCACATATTAAAACTTAAATTTTTCTACTCTACAAAGGATCAATTTTCGTGAAAATTCTTTGTAGGGTAGGATCCAAAAAATATGCCGAGACGGTGGAAATTTCGTGTAAATTTTTTTTTTTTTTTTTTTTTGTTAAATTACTAGTGAGATCATGAAGCATTGAACATTACACCTTCTTGTAGTTTTCGTTATATGAGAGGTGGTTCAAAAATTGCCACAACCGGTCCAAAGTTTTCATATCAATTTAGAATGCTCAAATACTACTACCTGATCACTTTTGCCGCGAAATTTTGAAAATTACAATTTTTTTCCATATAACCACTTTTCAGAATAGGGGAATTATATGGACAGTGGTCGAAATCATTTCCAAGCGCGTTCGTCCTTAAGTCAAAACACATCATTGTAGTAAATTTCATTGAAATATCTCAAAAATTGCAACCTGTAGCTTGAACAAAAGCTTACATGGACAGATATCAGACGGACAGACAAGTTTAGATCAATCCAGATTATGATTCTGTATCGGTCTAATAAAACGTGGGTCTATATTAAGCCCTTTTGCATGATATATGCGACCATACTAACTTAGTATACCCTGTACCAAATGTGATGTAGAGTATATAAAACAAAAAAAAAACCCAAGTACAGTAGACCACGCCCCTCATGAAATGAATCTCATCGAATAAGTCTAATATTCGACTTTGAGTCAAAACATGCTGGTGTACCCGTCAGCAAACTATCTCGCAAAGAAAGTGATTTTGGATCGATCGGTGTAATAAAAGATAGGCTTATCTCAAGTGCTTCTAAAGACCGCATAAAATAATGTACCTTGCACAGTAAGTTGCGGAGGAGGGTATACAAATTTTACAGAAACAAGGCGTTAGAAAAACCTATCAAAATAGCTAAAGCTGGCGACACGTTCAATACCTTTTAAGGAGTAGCCTCACTCTAACAGCCCGGTTTTTTACCATATCTTTGAGATGGAAGAGAAATTGAGAGAATAACACTGTTTGAAGAAGTTAGTAAGCATATATTTAAGTACTAAACAAAAAAAAAAAAAAAAAGAAATTTTGAACGTGATATGAAAAAGAGACGCGGAAGTTTTGTAATACGTTCATGCTATTTTGGCGCCTAGAAAAAAGCGGACGGTTCAGACAGCATAGTACATTCATTGAGACCAATCTGTTATTCAAAAGCTGTATCTGCAGTAAACCAACGACGTCTATACCACCAGCAGTAGTGTTGTGATGATTTCGTTTTATATAAGAAGTCGGACCAATTATCGGTTATGAGCTAAACTAATTTATTACACCGTCTTATCATCAATAGGAGTCCATTATCATAGCAAGAAATATTTAAAGAAATCTTTTTTTAAAAAAAATCTATTTTATCGGACAACTTTATACATAGCTTTTAAAAGTATAATTAAACCGAATTTATTATTCATATAAGAATATCTACCGGAACGCTGAAATTTATAATTAAATAACATGGGACATCAGGTATACAGCGTTGGTCGAATTCTTGATACCCTACCCGTAATATGATTTTATTAGGCATAAATTGATGCAAGAGATCGTATTCGCTTGAAAGAAAATACAAAAACCCCAATATATATTTATATATATATATATGTATATATATGTTTTTAATATTTTAAGTTAAAAAATATGCAATTTGTATGTGTGAATGTATGCATATCTCAACATAAAATTAATGAGAAAATTAAGCAAAAACTTGATTACATTATGTATGATATTAAGGTAGTAAGTAACTGCCTGCAGGCCAATGTTTAACAAAATCGCATATATTTTATCAATTTATTCAATCAGTCCGTTTACTTTTAAGAATTGCGAAACAACAAAGTTAATAAATATAGTATTCGCGGTGGCCGGCATAATAACGTTAATCATTTAAAAATCATCTAAAACAATTATGAAAGTTATAGCTACGAAATTACAGCTCAAGTGGATTTTGTTTGCGTTATTTATTGTGCTACCGCTACTTTACTCCATATACACGCACTTGAAAGTTGTTGTAATCATGCAGAAGTGAAGCACGAAATTATTATTATTGCTATTGCTGCTATCCCTGCTGCTGTTGCTGCTGCTGCTGCTGCTACTGCTGCTGCTACTACTGCCACTACTACTACTATAAGCACTCTTGTTATTATTATAGCATACATGTGTGTTGTATATGCAGAAGGCTTAAAGTTAATTTTAATTTAGACATACATACATACACACACACACAACTTTACCAGAAAATTTAAATGCATACAACATAAACATGTATATACATATGCATATACATATATATATATATATATATATATATATATTTGTACATATATGTAAAGAAAAACTCTTTACTTGTACATAACTCTATTATAGAACACTCTACTCTTCGCTCAACTCTGCCCTCTTCACGATTTGCTTATTGTTTTATGCTTTACTTTATCGGATACGAGTTCGTTCCATTCGATTTCGTTCTGTTCTATATTATTAATGGGAGAGTAGCTGGATAGCTTTGTATTTTTATAAAGAGCATATAAGTTTGTTTTATTTATGCTTTAATTTTTTTTATTTATTTATTTATTAATTTTTTTTTTTTCCTTTTTTTCTTTTTATAAGCATTGGGTGCTCGTACTTTGATTATTTATTTTATTTGCTCACATAGCAAATCAGAAACATAAAAACCAAAGTGAATGTGAAAGAGAAATAGAAAGAGAAAAAAATAAGAAATAAAATCTAAGATGCGTTTGTCAATATCACATCACATCATATCATAATCATATCATGTTGTACCTGCAGAGACACATGTGTATGCGAGCATATGGAAACACTAGCGAGGCGAGTACAACGATAATTAACTAAATAAATAAAATGAGTATTTAGAGTGAAGCAATAAGTAACAGTTACTTACTTTACATGCGCACATAAAAATATTTTTATATATATACGCGATCATATGGATGGATTATTAATAGTAAATCTTTTATATATGTGAATGCAGTCATCGGAAAGAAATTTACAGATATAGACAGACAACATCGCGTTGTAAGTAAGTAAATAAGTTTCGAAAATGAACTCTCACAGTTTAAATGGAATTGCTATCAATATGTTATAAGAATTTATATATATTTTTTCGTATACTTTATATGAAACGAAAAAAGTATCTTTTAGAAACCCGAGACTGGCAACCTATTTAATACCCTGCTCTATAACTTTCTTTTGTTTTTTTGTTTGTTTGCTAAGACAAATGGTAAAATCCTTACATTGCCTTGCGCAGTCCAAGTCATTGCATCATTAATAGGTGTTATCACAAGGGTATGAAGATAAATTCGAATTTAAAGATACCTACAATTTCTGTTAACATACCTCTGTTAACGACTTAACACAACTCATGTTAAATAATTACAATTGAGATATAGTTGGTTTGAAAGCCTAGTCCGTCCATATTAAAAACAAAAAAAGAAAGTATTTTTGTGGACATTTCATGAATCCATATAAAACTACCTTTCAAACAAACTAAACAAATTCAAATTCTGCTTATGGGAACTATTTTTAACGGTATTTGAAATTTGCTATGTTAGCGAAAAATGCATATGGAAAGCACCCAAATTTGACACTCTAGTGCGGCCAAACTAGAAAATGCCGCCTATATTCACCTATATCACGTGAATCTACATAAAAGTACCTATCGAATGGGCAAAAAAAATTCATACTTTGCTTCCAGGAACTATTACTACCGATTTTTTAAAATTTGGTATAATTTTTCGCAACGATTATTAAACTCGCCTCCACGGTTCTCTAGAGAAGACACTGTGAGCAATTCCAAGCAAAGCTATCACAAAATTGAAGATGTTGTTCCTTGCATGGTTTCCAAAAGTCGTGAAAACGTGTTTTAAGCTTTGATGTGCGTCGTAGACATGCTTTACAATAAATTTCTTATTGTTTTTTTGAGATTAGTCTGCAGTTCCTGGATCATGAAAGCACCCTTGGACGTTCGAATATTCGTCGTCACACTTTTTCTTTAAGAATTTTTTTCTCAAAGGTGCCTCATTTGCTGCATTTGTCAATGACAGGAACGCATGTTGTACACGGAAAAAGAAGGGATAGTTCATACCTCAACCGAAACGTTTAATTTCTTGCTGGAAACATGGTAAACTTTCGATTCGCCTCAGGCCTCCTGCGTACTCAATGATCGCTTTAATAAGGCAACATTAATATATTACTGTGCGGCTTTTACGCCGCTCTTAAATGAGTATAGTGCGCTGCAACTTTTCAGCGAAGAATCATTTGAGGCAGGCAGAAGCCGTACATTTTATCGAAATTGTTTCTCAAACATTCTAAAAGTTTTAATGCTTCTATTAACCCAATAAAGAAGACGAATCAGTCAGTTACTGTGATTAAAGCCAGTCAATACCCAACAACCACGCACACCGTTTAAGATTCTTTTAATAAGCTGGATTATTACATCTAAGATTCGATTGTTGTTATCAGTTGTGTTAATTAAAGATCTGTTTATCTGTTTCTGGCATGTAGCAAGTCACTCAATAAGTTCGTAGCATTTCATAAGTTTTAGATAGCACCAACGTTTAAAGGAAATGTATCAAAATTTCACGACGACTTACAGTTGTTTTGGTGATCGTGACTTTTTCGATCACCTTTGACGACTGCCCACTCGAGCGACTGTCGATTTGACTCCGGAGTGTAGTGGCGAATACGCGTTTCATCCACAGCGACCAACACCACTCTGCTGTTGTCAAAAGTGGGTAAATGCGATATCCGCATAGACTGTATGGACAAATGTTCATGTTACATAATACATACACTATCTTGTGATATCTGTAAGGTGTCAGCTATCTCTCGCACAACTTCACTTTCCAATCATCCAAAACGATTTTGTGCACTTTTTTTCTATGTTCTAAAACTCGAGCGTCCAAAGCGTTCAGCATCATCAGTGTTTGTGCGGCCGCATTAAAACTGTTTTGTACACACCTCAAATGAATTTATATTATCTGCCTAAGAATGGGTTAATTTTAAAATGAATATGGTAGACAGCGTCATTAATTTTTTCTTAATAATATCAGCGATATGGATATGAAATAAAAGAACTTGGGGAGTAAAATGCGAGTAGCATAGTGATGGGTACGCGAGATTCGGCTTTCGGCGAATTTATTATTATTATTATTATAAACTTAGCCAGAGAATAAATTCTAAGACTAAAGTCTTAAAGCACTAGCATCTAAGGCTTTCGGCTTTATTAAAAACTCTACCGCACTTGAGATTTGAATCCACGACCATTGAGTTGGTAGTTCGGACGACTCTTGCCTACTCGGCCACTCAGGTGGATTTCGGCGAATTTAACTCTCTTACTTGTTTCAATTTTAAAAAATATTTGAGAAGAAGCAAGAAGCAAAGAAATCGTACACGCTTCTATGAGAAAGTGATATAAAAACTTTTCATACTTTCTCATAAAATGCCTGATAATCATTCTTTTAACGAGCGTTCCCCAGATTCTTAAGTGAAATATAAACTTTTGTTACCTTTTTCCGAGAAAACTTGGCTCTAATTTTCTAACAAAAAATTTAATTTTTTTTACACTTTTAAAAATGAATAAAAATATATACCGATTTTCGTTTCCAGCAAAAATTTAATGAGATAGAAAAGTGTTTTAGAAAATCTCTAAATTGTTTTCGAAAATTTTTATAGTAAAAGGGAATTATTCGCTTAAAAGGTTTTTTTTTTTTTTTTTTGGTTTTTCTATAATGATTGCAAATTGCTTAACACCCTCTAATAATTAATTAAACTATAGCCACATAATCCATTCCAACGGCAACTGACTGATCCGAAGTAGCCTCTTAGCAGAGAATCCTAGAGTTCTGAGGATTTTTAAAACATCTACCAAAACGAAACGAATTGTAAACTTTAATATTACCTTCGTATAATAGAATTTCGTATGTCTCTGTCTGTAACTAAGTTGAAACTTTCAGTTTAGATTTACGTTATTTGTATTTGCTATGAACAAACAAACATATGAGTTGATTAGTCTTTTTATACTTAACGATGGCCTTTCAAGCATTAAGTAAAAATTTCATTCGTTTTGTCTGAGACAACAGAACTTTTCACATCAATTTAATCCTCTTAATTTAACATCCTGACATCTCATGGCAGTTTACTCAAGAGATTCTTGTCTAATTGCCCAAAAACAAAACTTCTTACGTTAATAACTAAGATAAATAAGTACATATACATATATACATATATATATATATATATGTCCTCTTGCGTACACATTATCTAATTAATAAAATTAATTGTGTAAAATAACTTTAACTTGAACTTATTCTGAGATACATAAAACCAATCGTTCTCTTTATCTCTTTCCTTTTCCTTCCCTCTCTCTCTCTCTCTCTCTCTCTCTCTCACTCTGTCACTCTCAACGCACACAAAGTTTTTTTCTTCTTTTTTACACTCATTGTCTCATTGTTGCCTACAGTATTGTTTATTTTATTTTCTTTAAACTTGGACCGTCTGTTTGAGTAAGTAATGCGACTGTAGAATAATTTCTTGATTAGTTGCTTGAAATGAGTTATATTTTTCTCATAGTACTTATGCATGTTAAAACATGTCAAGCCTTCACGTTGCAGATCAACAGAAATGGATTCTATGAAAAGTTTATGTTAATTTATTTATTCTGTCTTGAGTATATCATAGACACATCATAATAGTAAATATGTGTGTGTGCGTGTGTGTGTGTGCGTGTGTACGAAGTGATATCTACTTTGGCTTTATTGCTTTTTACATTTTGTTATTTACTGGCAATGGAGAATCAAGGGTATTAACTTTTCCGATTCTACAAGGTATTCTAAATAGATCCAAATTTACCCAACATATACATATATAGCCATTCCGATAACCTCTCTATTTGCGAATCGAATTTCAATAGAAATGGCGTCAACGATTTGCTTGCAGACCTCTTAAGAACGCGTACACGATGTACGAATAATCGCAAACACGGCGCAATTAATTGAAGAATTCTAGTTCGAATGAACCTAATTACAATGCAGTTACGAACCGTAGTATTTTGCTGACCCTTGTCCACTGCTTACTACTTATCTGAATAGTATCTAGATTGTATAATCGTTCTTAGCGACGGCAGCTCGTTGTGGAACAATGCATTACAGATGCAAAAGCCGACACCAACTTGAGACTGGCCAACTAGGATAGGATCGCTAATAATCTATTCAAAGGTAGGTCTATAAGTATTAAAGATATGGCAAATGAAACTAAGCCAAGAAACCAAAATCACCCAATGGCTAAGGAAAGGCGAATATTTACTTTACAAATATCTACAAACAAATGTTGCACCAGTCAAGTTGCTCGAAAAATTAGTTACGGTTTTGAGGTACGCGGTGGGAAGCGATTTGTATTTACGCGTAACTAAAAGGTAAGCATAACTTTCTTGCTTACTTATTCAACATACCGATGAACCAGTATAGTATTGAACGTACTCTACCTCCGCACTAATAAACACATTCCATCTGTGACTTTATTTTAAGGACAACAATGCTTTAAAACAATTTAGAAAAATATATAATGCAATTTAATTAAAAACTTGCCTTCAAACGGATCGGTTATAAAAAAAATCGTATTTGGATGCTTTACAATTATTTAACTTTGTTGATTTTTCTATGTGAAGTGATAGCATGCAGAGCGATAGACTTACCTTTTCGGCCATAGTTTCTCTTCTTACTGAGTTCAGTTGATTTCACATATAATTGATTATGCTTTTGCAATTATAATCCTTTTGCTTTAGCACATAATAATCCACAAGTCCTCATAGCAATTTACTAAATGACTCACAGATAAAATACACGATTTGTGAGCCTTCTTTTAACACTTCACTTGAAAAAATAACGCAAATAAATACAAATTTAATCGAAATCAACACTTCTGAAAGTTTTCACATTACAGCATAGAAATGTTGAATGAATGTATGTACGTATATGAATGTATGTAAGCAAATGTATATCAGTACTAAATATGTAGGTTGAATGTCATTATAAAGGGAAATGTGGGAAATAATGGCATGAGCAAATAAATATATGAATCGCTAATTGAGAGAAACGATGAAAATATCACCGGAAAAAGGGATAGAGCACAAGGTATATATAATATAAATAATATAAATAATAATAGTACTAATCGTAACGGTAACATATAGCACTAACAAAGTAACAACAAGCACCCCCACATGTATACGAAACTATGAATGTGCGTTGGCAAGAAGAGACATCATAATATATGGGTTTATATTATCGTGGGGGTTGGCAAGAGGTTAAGTGAAAAAAAGTCAAAAACAACAAGAATGGCAAGAAACTCTCGCAATACGAAACTACATAAATGAAAGAGTGTAGAATAAGAGAGGAGAGCGAAAAATCTGAAACAAAAAAAAATTAAATAGAAAACACAAACAGGCACTTACAGGCAGAAGGAAACATGCAAAACGCACACCGAGAGAAAAGCGACGGTAATATTGAACGAGATGTTTGGACTGGAATGGCAACGAGGTGGTGTAACTCTTACTAACAGGCTTACGGTGGTGGTAAAGCAGCAGCTATAGCTATGGTGACGACACACACGCAGAAAAAAAGGAGTCATAAAAAAGCATAAACAGAAAAAAACTATGTTGCTAATTCGAAACACAAACATTTATATTCACAGGCGCACAGTAAGCATGCACACATAGGCACATATATACACAAATTCATACCTTTAAAAGATCAAAAAGTAGTCAACCAAACGGGACTAAGTATATGAGAAAAATAAAAATAAAAAATTTTTACTTCTAGTTATAAATTAAAACTACTAATAATTGCAAGGAGATATGTGAAGTATATAAAGACAATGAATTTAGGTAAAAAAAAAAAAACTCCAAAAAAGCCGCCTACACTAGACAAATACATTTGTATAAATTTGTGCACACATGTAGATGATATATGTATATATATATATATATATATATATATATATAGAATATGTATATTTTGTACTATATATATATATATACGCCCACAATTTTTCTGTTTTAAAGGATGGTCTGTTGTCTTAACGAGTAGTCTGAAGTTGCTTTTATTGCATCAATTTGTTATACATTTTCATGTTTTCTTGATTTCAACTTTAAAAACACCTTTTGTTTTTTTTCTTTTTTTTTTTGGAGTAAAAAAACTTTTATTATTCTATTTTCGTTTTGTGCTTTCCACGGCCATTCGTGAAGTTACTCTTTTACGCTATTCAACTCTCTTTCGCACAACTTGGTTCACACATAAAAAAAAAAAATCTTACTTGTTTCCATTTAATGTCTTATGAAAATTTTTAAACATCAAATTTTAATTTTCTCGTTGCACTTGATTAGTAAACAACTGAATGTAAGTTTTTATTTAATTTCTACTTCAAATATAAGTTAATTTTTCTTAATTTAAAGACCTATCACCACATCATTGTAACCGCACCAACCAGACTAAACAGAAATTTTTGCTCTTCTATTTAGCGGACAGAGTTGCTAAGTTTCGAGCTAAAATGTAAAATAATCGAAACGATTCGTCTTGTTATCGATAATGCTAAGAAACCACTTTATTAAATGCAATACATATTATTTTATTTCTTACCATAAAAATTATGAATGAAATGCGTCAGTTAAATAATATTTCAATAATAATTTCACAGAATTTGCATCTTTTATTAGAGAGTACATATTTCTGTAATATTACTACTATTTTCGACAACTGTGTGAAAAATGTTTGATATTCGCAAATTTCCGTATATATATATATATATATATATATATATATTATATTATTTTGTGGAATAAACCAACTTTTTGAATGATGTAAATGCAATGATGTACCTAAGACAATTATCTTTTTTGCTTGCTTTTATTAATTATACTTACATTTAAATATTCTTAGAAAATTCAAATAAAAGGTTATTGTTTATGGAAATTGGGCACGTTCATGGGCAACAATTTATAAATTTGCATAAAGAATGTAAGCCAAAAATCTTTATTGATATAATAGACCAAACGCAGACACTTGCCAACAATAAAAAAAAAAACAAAATATTAATCATTTACCTATTAAGATGTATAAATATATTACTGTAAGGTATGAAGAACTTAATTCAAAATGCTTCAATGCTTTAAATTATAAATGCGATAGGTAGATAACAAATGTAATGTATCGATACTACGGATATATGCCGCTACTCGAATGGTTCCATTAATTTTCTAATTTTCTTTACCGATCTTTCAGCCGGTCTAGTGGTAAGGTAGTTCCCGAATATCGTAAATTCCATATTAGCGAAGCTCATAGCGAATACGCACCCGTTCTTGGGTACGGTACGAAGCCGGTCATCCTCTCCTACAATTTTTAAAACATTTTTGGTATCAAGTAGCACAATTCCAGCCAAGCCGACTAATGTCGGACATTTTGACTGAATGACGCGAATTTTAGCACCATGTAAATCAGTCTTAACAATGAGCTTACTAAAAGCATCATAGCGAGGATCAAACACCTGAGGAACGGTATCTCCCGTGCTTAAGCCTAAATGTTCTTTCATGTAGCCTTTCCAAAGCTGATGGAGCGGTAATGCTTCTTTAAATTTTATCTGTCGAGTAGGTAAAGTGTTTAGGCCCAATTGCGCATATTCTCGTCTTGTCAGAGCCGAATTCTTTGAGCGGCGCTTTTTATGACTTAATTGTTTTTCACTTTTTGCACCATGCAGCAGCGTAATATGATCGGGATTTATTTCGACTTCAGAACGTCGGTTAGGATCTACCACATCTATAAGAAATTCTTTCAAAGATTCAACTTGAAGATCCATGCTCAACATATGTTTACACTTTTATATTGTTTTACTGAACAACAAACGTGTTTAGAAACAAACAAAAAAAATTGGTAATTATCGATAACTTAATACAGTCTACAAAAACAGCTGACAGCGATGTTTTGATGATGTGAAGTTTACGACCAAGCTATTTGATTGATTCTTCTCTAGCAGCTTGAGCAACAAAGACGTCTGCTTTTACACGAACGTAATTGACCTCCATCACTTTTACGTCCGCTTGATAATATTTTGATAATCAAATGCCAATCTTTATTCAGATTCTGTAAGATAGCAAGGATTTTTGTCGTGGGTAAGATAATGGATGTTAATTACAGACAGTCGTAGGATGATATGTCTTTTTATAGTTCTTTCGGCAATTTAGTGTTGATTTTGAAAATATGTAGAATTCGAAATTAAATATATATTGTAATATTAAATACCATTCACAAATTAAAATTATAAAGAAAAAAGAATTTCACCATTTATTTTTATGCAATGCAATAATTTAATCTGAGTAGTACAATTTGTGTATAATTATTTCTCTATTTACTTACGACTGAAAATTCGTTTAGCATTGAAGTTCGAACTCTCGCAATAACAGCTTCTGTCTTTGACATAGTTTAAGTTATCAAAATTAGCAATTTTGGTCTCTAAAGGGATAAGATATTCTTGCAGTTGGTCTTCGGTAATATTCGATTTGGTTTCGGGTTGAACTCATTATTCCAAGAATTTTTTGCTTAGACAAAAAAAAAAAAAAATTGAATTGGCTTATTACCTATTTAGTTTTGTTTATCAAAACAAATTTCTTAACGATTTCAAACATTAATAATAACAATATTAACATTTGTTTAGAAATTATGATTAAATAAATGAAGTAGCAACAATTATAGTGCCAGCTTCACAATATAAACATACACAAAAAATTTTACAATAAAAATTCTATATACTGTACAAATTAGTAGTAAAAAAAACTATTAAAAAGAGGTACCATATAAAATGTTGTACACAAACCATGGCAAATTTGAAATACAACACGAGACCGATTTTGGACACAAACCAAATGGAAGACGAATGTATGCAATGCAGTTAGGATTAGAGTTGCATATTGATAAGACAGTATAACGTTATTTTAGATTAATTATGTCAATGAAATTACATTATATTACTGCCATTTCTTTCATCTTTGCATACTTGGGAAATCATCGTAAGGAAATAACGTGTGTGCTTTAGTGCACGAAATAAAGTATCTCATCGCAAGATTAGTCTCCATGCAGATTCTTCTTTCGTTCGTTCGCTAACGAAAGTCCAAACAGTGAAGCGGATAATGATTGTAGATTGGCTTACGGCTTGGAGAAAAGGCATAACAGAAAGCCTACAAGGGATGAGTGAAGAGACCTTAAGAAGTACATTATTAATTAAGTGATTGGGATGCCTGCGACGATGTATGCGTAAAAGAAAACGACTTTATTATTGACTGCGATGATGACGCAGATTCATCTAAAATGTCTATAACGACGGAAGAACGGAAACGGAAGAACTGGTACGGAGGCAGTTTTCAGAATATGCGGTGTGAGATATGTTTGACTTTCATGGCCAATCAACTCTTGACTATGCTATAAACAGTCTGCTCGAGACTTTCATGCAACAAGAAAATTATAGCGCAGTGGCGCCCTATTTTCGAAAGCCTAGAGGAATACATCTTCATTGGAGTCGAATCTATTAATAATTAAGACATAAACGACAACTTTTCACGATAGCGTTTTCACGAGAAGTACTTTTCTAGTGGTTTATTTTGTTTGATTACGGAATTTCGATAATTCTTCCGCAATATATTTTTTTTTCCCTGGATTTATTCCAATTAATATAATTAGTTCTTAGTTTATGCCATCATTTTTGACAATTTTGAGTTACTTTTATCCGGAACTAAGTAAGATGCAAATGCTTTCTTTGGAAATCTTACTATTTATTTGCACTTAGTTAAGTACTAATATAAAAATCAGAAGCACATATTTTTTTTATTTTTTTTCTTAGCGCAATATGTGAGTTTGTCAGTGCCGCAAATGAAAGAAAGATTGTCAGCGATAAAATTAATTTTAGAAATATGTTATGGCAGCTCTTTTCTTACTCTCAACAGTTTTTCATCCATTAATTTAATTGTTAGTTTTTAACTCGGTTCTTTTAACACTTTTTAAGAACAAAGTATGCATTTATTTTTGAAACTAATAAATGAAGATAACCAATATAAGCTATAGCGCTAACATGAGCGATGAACTTAAAAATTCTCGATTTTAAGAGCGGCTACCTGAACGCAAACAGTATTAACATAAATGATAAGTGGCAAAAAGTGGAATGCATAAACGAAAAATAGGAAATCTGGAAAAATCGAAATGGATATACACAGAGAGTGCAACATAAATTCCTTTTTGTACCAAAATGCATAAAGTTTACTAATAGTAATAAATGATTTTAAAGCAGTTAACAAACATGGCTTTGTTATCAAACGTATAATTTCTTTCCTCTATGTAATGTTAATTTTTGAACACATATGCGTGGCTTTTGTTTACATTTTGTTTTCTCTCTCTATGGAAGAGCGTAAATTACGCTACTCTTCGCCTGTCAGAGTGGCCAATAGGAAGATAATAAATAAAAACACTTAAGTTGATTAAATTGAATAATTTAAATAAAAATACTATTTAGCAGCTGTTCACTTTTATTATCATAATTTTAATTTTAGCTTAAATTTTTATTTGTTTAAAGTGGTTTTTATTCCTATTTCATATATGTTGATGCCAAAATGAATATTAGCTGAATTAAGCAACACTGTTCGAATTTTCATTACATATTTAATATAATTCGCCCTATAAAGACGCGGTCTGCTTCATGCGGCAAGAAAGAATAAGAGTGAGAGGCTTTATTTGCCGTTGAGAAATAATATAAAGTAAAATAAATATAAATATAAAAGTGAAGCGTAAAGAAACAAATCTTTCTTAATAAATTAGTTAAAAAGCATTTATTAAACCTGATAATTACGTGTTTAATAGATAGAAAAGTTTAAAAAATATACCACAATGCAGTCACATAATAAAAAGAGGGTCTGCTATTATTATGATAGTAAGTTATTTGTTTTAATAAAAAGAAAAAACAACATATTTTAAAAATTCGTTTATTAATTAAAAATGTTTCATAATTTGTACACATTGTTAGTTTCTTCATAAATTTTTTAATTTTAACGCGAGTATTCATAAGTACCTATGCTGCACAGCACACTTGTGCCAATGACCGTATTTCTGTACTACGTACGCTAATTAGCGTGTACAAAATGTATAAGGCAATTCAATTATTTTGTGTAGAGAGTGTGCTGTACTTTTTGCGCTTTCTGGGACTCTCGCCTTAAAATTTATAAATTTCAGAAATTTATTTTTTAACTTTAAATCTTTTAACAGGTGATATTGGTAACTACTACTATGGCCAGGGTCATCCTATGAAGCCACACCGCATACGTATGACCCATAATCTGCTGCTAAATTACGGTCTCTATAGGAAAATGGAAATATATGTAAGTTCTTATTCTTTTCGTTTTAAGAAACTTTACATCTATATACGCATAGTATATCGTATTTCGATATTTTTGCTTTAAAATTCATTTATAAGCACAAAACAAATGCATTTTTGTTTATTTTTTATTTCAGCGTCCTCACAAAGCTACTGCCGATGAAATGACTAAATTCCACTCAGATGAATATGTACGCTTCCTGCGGTCGATACGACCGGACAATATGACTGAATATAATAAGCAAATGCAGCGTTTTAATGTTGGTGAAGATTGTCCCGTTTTCGATGGTCTATATGAGTTTTGTCAATTGTCAGCCGGTGGTTCTGTAGCAGCCGCAGTCAAATTGAATAAACAAGCTTCCGAAATCTGTATTAATTGGGGTGGTGGTTTGCATCACGCTAAAAAATCGGAGGCTTCTGGTTTCTGTTATGTCAATGATATTGTGTTGGGTATTTTGGAATTGTTAAAATACCATCAAAGGGTTTTGTATATAGATATCGATGTTCATCACGGCGATGGTGTCGAGGAAGCCTTTTACACCACGGATCGTGTTATGACCGTTAGCTTTCACAAATACGGTGAATATTTCCCGGGCACCGGCGATTTACGTGATATCGGAGCTGGTAAAGGCAAATATTACGCTGTTAACATACCATTGCGTGACGGTATGGACGATGAGGCTTATGAATCGATATTTGAACCGATTATTGCTAAGGTAATGGAAACGTTTCAACCGGCCGCTGTTGTCTTACAATGTGGTGCTGATTCTCTGACTGGTGACCGTTTAGGCTGCTTCAACTTAACGGTAAAAGGTCACGGCCGTTGTGTGGAATTTGTTAAAAAATACAATTTACCATTTTTAATGGTCGGTGGTGGCGGTTACACTATACGCAACGTATCACGTTGCTGGACATATGAAACCTCTGTGGCTTTGGGTGTTGAAATAGCAAACGAACTGCCGTATAATGATTACTTCGAGTACTTTGGACCTGATTTTAAATTGCATATCAGTCCTAGCAATATGACCAATCAAAATACTGCAGAATACTTGGAAAAAATACGCAACAGGTTAATCCACGTGTAACAAAAAAAAAAAATTTTTTTTTTATGCATTTGTAAAATTGTAGACTATTTGAGAATTTACGCATGTTACCGCACGCTCCGGGTGTTCAAATACAAACTATACCAGAAGATGCAGTTAACGATGAGTCTGAAGACGACGATAAGATGGATAAAGACGAAAGAATTCCCCAAAGTGATAAAGATAAGCGTATAGTGCCGGATAATGAGTTCTCCGATTCAGAAGATGAAGGTGAAGGCGGCCGCCGGGACAACCGTTCATTTAAGGGACAGAGAAAGAGGCCACGGTTAGAAAAGGATAGTAACAAGACGACCGTTACTGAAAACGCGGACGTTAAAGATGAAAAAGAAAAGAGTAAGAGACTATTTTGCAAAATATATATAAAAGCGTTTGTATGAATATTTGGAAACTATTTTCTGTTTCAATCTCACAGTGGACACCAACGAAACGGAGGAGCCTGCTAAAAGTGAAGACACCAAGAAAGAGAACAGCATATGACGTGGTGGTCGCAATTGGTTATAGAAACCAATCAAGCGTGCGTCTAAGCCGAAAATCTTTTAACGTCTCATAAGGCAAAGGAACTGGAATTCTGAAAACTTTATTTTTTATTTTCTTTTATAGATTTTGTATTATCGAAATAAGAAGTAATAGTTAAGTGTGTGCGCGCGTATGCTTTTTTTTTAACTTTATTTTTATTATTTTCTTAGAAACTATCAGAGAAGACTATGAAAATTTACATGAGATCCTAGTTTTTCTCATTTGCTTTCTCTTGTCCTTACGATCACTTTACAGCAAGTCTCAAATATTGACAACAGTTTTTTAAAAATAAAATTAGAAAAAAATTAAAATATTTATTTTAATAAATTAACACGACAAAGAAATAAGATTTAGAAAAAATATGCTGATCTCTCCAGATATGTATGTATGTATGTATGTATGCTTTGTATTTAGGTACGCATGTACGTTTGTATGTTTTTATCTAGATATTGTATGTATGTACGTTTTTTATTTAGGTATGCATGCATGTATGTATGTATGTATGGATGTGTGCATGTTGGAGTGAATGCATTAAATAATAAAAAAAAAAAAAGACGAAAAAATCAATTAATGGAATTAAACAAAAATCGATTTATTTCGTTTTTTTTCTCAAAGAAGAGCCAAAAAAAAAAAAAGTAGAAATTTTAGCTAAGCTTAAAAACTAAAAAACAAATTCAATCCAATGACAATATTGAATCGATACTATTTCGATTACGCGGCTGCAGTTGTGGGCCGCCTAAGTAACTAATGGGATTCAGGAATTGACGATGAATTTCGTCGAGATAGGCGGGTGATACAGGCGAGCGATGATTCGATGATTTCGTAACGAATGGTTCAACCGGAACATTAGCAATTTCCGTTGTGTAATTGCCGTTCAACGGGTCCTGGGTTGTTTGCTCTTGTTTCCCATTAAGAATTACACCGTCTCTTTCAATTTGAAGCGGCGATCCTTGATGCTTTGTGTCCTCATCTTTAATATCTAACGGTCGAATTTTACGGCGCAGGCGTATTTTTACTGGTAACACTTTAGTGCTGCTGCTATTGCTATTACCTGTGCTTAGTGCTGTTGGCATAGATTTTGGGTCTGCAATTGGCTGAGAAGAGGATTTTCGGGACAATTGGTTATTGGTTAATATAGCATCAGTTAATATGAGTGAAATCTGTTTGCTTTGTATTTAAATGAAGCAGGAAAAAGCACAAGTGCAAGTGCAAAGGTAAAAATTGAAAAAAATAAACACAATTAATAAAAAAACATCCTTAATACTTTTCTAATGGAAAAATTAGTTCATTGTTAAATAGAATATTAAAATATTTGAAAAATACTTAACGATTACGTAATACCCTATGATTTCTAATTCATGTTCTCTCTCTCTATCTCTCTCTCTCTCTCTCTCTCTCTCTCTCTCTCTCTCTCTCTCTCTCTCTCTCTTTCTCTTATGATCATTGTCGAGAAATGTGAACGGTTTGAATTGTTCAAACGGCAAACGTATTCCTAAATCGCATGCCTTAGTCTGCATTATGAAAATAGACATTTATTAAATCTTAGCCCTAGAACCGTCACAAAGAATCAATGTAAAGCTTCTCAATATTGATGTTAAAGTAAAATTTACAAATTCTTATATGTATGAATGTATGTTGGCGAACAAATTCAAGAGTGACTTCAAGGCGACATTTCTGACATAATTTTGGCCCTGAATGAGGTTAAGCAAATCTTAGATAATAAAATTTTATTATATAACGAAATAAGATATTAAAAAGATACTTTACATCTTATGTTAGATTGAGAGTGATGGGGGGCCTATATAAAAATAAATTTGAATTAAGGCAGTAACCGGCTGATCGGGGAGAATGTGAAAATGTAATTAAGTTGACTAAGGAAAGTTGGTTTCAAAAAATATGAAAGCGATTTAATTTAATACCAGAAAATCTATGTAAATTTTCTCCGATCTCGCTAAAGGAGAATTTCTCAACACAATCGAAGAAGTTACTTGTGCCGTTGCGTGAGAAATGTCTGAGCACGTAGACTGCAATCGAGTCTTGCGAAATTTCGCTTGCACATAGGTTGCGGTGTCATAGGTCATAGCATCGTTGCGGCTCGGCCACACTTTTGCACGCATTGCTTGCTTGCAATGACGGATACCGATACCTTACGATTCATCGTACGATTTCAATTGATAATGAACTAATTGCCCTACGAGAATTCGAATTGGTGCAATCTTTATGCATTTCTCTTTCAAAAATCTTACATATAACGGGACAATCGTTCAAAACGTTCAGAATTAAAAATGTAATCATCTTTATTGGCAAAAGTTGTACAATAAATGAGAATTTACACTATCGCAACATACATTCAATTCTTTTTTTACGCGGTCTTTTGTTACTTGATTTTAAAAGAACACGATCCATCAATAAGAACAAATGCACGAACTTGTTTGAATGTTGAAAATGTTTTACAGAATTTTATGTATACAGCAACAATACATATAAGAGATGGGGGAAGAATGTGATGAGAAGTCGGTGGATTTATGCCCAGCCGCTAATAACAGACTTTACAGCAATAACAAAAACCAATAGACGCTGTTAATGACG
The DNA here is from genome assembly GCF_014805625.2 of Glossina fuscipes. Lineage (NCBI taxonomy): Eukaryota > Metazoa > Arthropoda > Insecta > Diptera > Glossinidae > Glossina > Glossina fuscipes. Next base: position 43,576,011 of record NW_023998415.1, on the reverse strand, counting down.
GACGAAATTCTTGATTTGAATCAAGGCCGATAGTTGTGCGAGACATATTTACTGATGATAGCATTTGCAGTTCAGACCGCAAAAAACGTGCTCGCTTGTTATCAAATAGCGATGAATAGCTGCGGAATTGAATTTCAATTTTTATGTATCGTATTTGTGCCTAAATTTTCACTGTACATTACTTTTATTTGTTTTGCGTGATACAAGTAATACAAAATACTTTTTGTTTTATACATACGTAATATGAATTTTTATATTTTTACTTTTTTTGCACGACTTTTGGGGAAAATATATAGAGCTTTCTTCATTTTACACGGTTTTTTATAGTTGTGGAATATATCGTCAAATTTATCATATATCATATGTATTTTTTTTTGCACGATTTTTTTTTTTTTTTGCGTGGTCTTCTAAGGAACATATCTGCCATGTAAAAGAAAAAGCAAGGTTAAAATTATTATTCCACGGACACTCCACAGACGGTTATATCTAAAATAAGAAACACGTGCTTCACCCTTACATGAACAAACGGACGGACGAAACCAATTTACTGAAATGGTCGGATCATAAGCCCTGGACCCTACCTTCTGCACCCTACCCTACCTACGGTCCAAAAGAAAGAAAAATTGCATTTGTTGTCGTGCGGTAGAAGCGTCATTCGACCGATTTTGCAAGAAATTTAAAAATTTAGAAAAACAATTGGTTTGCTTTTGCAGTCAACGACGCTACGAAGTCTATATATATTTTTCATTGATATAATACGGTACATCGATCCAAGCACGTTCGTTTCGGTTCGCGTATCTTTTTGTGTGCACGCGTTATGGATGATTATACAGGACAGCAAATAGGAAAAGGCGGACATTCGAGAATGTTCTCGAGAAATAGCCCTAAGTAATAGCTGATGTGCAAATGAGCGAATATTTGAAATCTCCTATGTGTTCTCCTAACTGTTCCTATGAAAAGTAAGTAAGCCGTAGTGAAAATTGATTTATAATAGCAACTGTTCTTTTTTTTTTTTTTTTTGTATAATGATAATGAAATTGGCCGAAAATAGTAACTTCAGAGAGAAATTAATCGCACCAATCATAGGACTTTATTTTAAGTCTGACCCTTTACGAAGGCTCTCATGCAAGCAAAGTGTGTCTATTGGTATCGAAAATAGATAAAGGCATGTACTAAGCAAAATTGGTGTAGGGCATTTCAAAGTTGAACATGTCCCGCTTGTAATAAGTTTACTTACTTTAGTTATATTTCTTAAAAAATAAATATCTTTTGGGGACAAATTAAATACAATTTTCTTAATTAAAGTAATTTCGTTAAAATTTTGTTTTCTTATTTTTTTATTTTTTTAATTTTTTTTGTTTTTCTTTGTATACAAAATGTTTTCATCGATTTTTATAGATTTTAGCAATAAATATGAATATTAAACTTGCAATGTTTTCAAGTATCTTTGTTGTCATTCAACGAAATTCTAAGAATCGTTTCGCAATTTCGTCTTTGCAATATGAAGTCTCCGTAATATATACATAAATATAGCTATGACATATTTGAAAGTGATTCAATTTTGTCTGTCTAACGATTCGTTCTTCAGACGTATCTCAAAGTTTGACGCGAAAAGTTTTACCAGACATGGCCATGATTCGTATAAAAAAGATCTATTGTTTTGGCTATAAACGAATTATTTGACCTTCATTTGCTCTCTATAGACGAGGGAATTTACATTACTTATGTTAAGTGCGCACAAGCTTGAGACGAAAGATAAGCTAAAGATCGTATGTTAATAGGATTTATAGCGTATGTGATCTCACAAACAGATAAATAAATTTTCTGTCAAATTCGCTGCTGATTAAAATTGTTTACAATTTATGGGCTCTTCTAAGGCGTATTTCCCCGCTTCGCTCAAATCCACTCACTATATCTGTTGTAAGGGTCGCAAAAAGGTTTTTATTCATTCGTTTATTATATGGGCTTAAGCTGATGGGTATCTATCGTTCGCCTTAAGGCGAATATGATGTCTTACCTGTTATTTATCTCTTTTTTTTTTTTTTTTTTTTCTTTTAAATTTGGACGCACACATCTGCTCTTGAACACTTATATGTGTGGATCGTATGAGTGACATTTAATTAAAATTTACGCACGCAACTGTGTCAAAATTGATCGAAAAACTTTTTCTTTTTGAATGCAGATAAGGATTTTAAAATTTTATATATATATATATAAATATATATCTATATGTATATATAATGCGCATTATGGTGATGTTGTAAATGGCTCATAACCTGCCCTCAAATATGAACAGTCAAGCACAGATCCACCCGCATTCATGTACATGCATACTTATGTGTACTTTGAAAACCTTTACCTTTACCTTTACCTGAATATTTGATGCATAATATAATGTTTTATGAGTGACATGTAATTACATACACACACGTACATAAATGCAACAAACTGTATGAAACGAGTACAGGTGTAAGGAAAAGTATGAGATGTATGTTTATATTCATACAAATACACACACACACACACACACATACACACACACACAGAGACACATTTACATGTTTTATTATTAAAGAGTAGACGCTTAGCATGAAGCGTTACTCTGTTGGCCAACTGTTAACACATGTAAATTTTTATTAAAAATTTGCAAAAGACATAATAATAACTGAAAAGCGTGAATGTGATAATTCCATAGTATCCAGTATATTGATACCTAAGATGGCGATGGCTATACCGATCACAGAGAAATGCGGTACACAGTAATAGGTTAGAAAGTTGTGTATGTATCTTCAAAGTTGTTTATGCGATGCAAACTCATTTAAATTGTCAAGATCGTCGTTCTGATTGTTTGTCATTCTGTTTTTCTGGTTATTTGTTGCATTGCCCTTTTGTCTGCCCGATCAAAATGTGTATCTGTATTTTGGTTTTTCGTTCTTCTATTGAATTGTTCCCCTGCAATCATTTGTTCATTGCTGTCTCCTGATACTTTTGCGCGTCGGTCTGTTTATTGAAGATATGCTCATATGTCGACTTTTAAATCTGTCACTCGCTTGTCTATTCACCTATCATTTTTTAATCTAATATTTGATTATCATTATGTGTGTACCGTTCTTCTGTGTTCGTGTTGCCTTTTCTATCATCGTGTTAATGGTTATTGATGTCTATGTCTATTACATTTTATATGTCTGTATATATCTATCTGTATTCCTGTTTATTCGGTGCCAGCGCATTTGCCTGTCGCCTATCTAACCGATTGATTGTCCATCCGTCCGTTCGTCTATCCATTGCTATCGTCTGTCTGCTTTCCTATGCGTCTTTCTCGTCTATCCGATCAATGTCTGCCCGTCTTACATTTTGTTTATTAGTCTGTCTCTCTGTCCATTTTCTTTTAGCTCTCATGGGTTTTTCTAATTAATTTAAAATTTGACACATGTCCAAAGTCCTAGCATTATATAATATTATTGTGGGTGTTGAAACACCATCGACTACAAACACCAAAACTATACACCAACGCACGTTAATCGTATTAGTAATAATAGAACAAAAGCCTATGTAGAATGAAAATCTAAGATTACTTTTAAATCATAGTTTATAGAAATGTATTGTTTTGCTTTGTTATATAAAAATGCTCTTAAATATGAGTTAAACAACAGGCAGGCGGAATGAGAAGATTCAGTTTAAAACGGATCTTTCGTTTATTCTGATTTTAATGAAGAAATAAATTTTTTTTTTTTTTTTTTTTTTCAAATATTTATTACCAAATATCACAAATTATATTTACACTTACAACCTAAACGTTGACAAAATCCTTTTTAAATCCTCTTATTTAGCAAGAAAGAAAAAAAAAAAAAAAACACAAAAGAAAAAAGAAGAAGAAGCAAAAGAGGAAATTAAAAAAAATAAAATAATGAAAAAAAGTTTAGTTTGATTTTATATGATTGCCACTGATGTTGGTCGCGTTACTCGTGTTATTATTGCCATTATAGTAACCATTTTGTTTGGTAATTTTTTTCACTTTAACCGTATCCGCTTCGACTTCAGCTACGGTCGGTGGCCCCCAAGAGACTTGTCTTTTAACGGACGCTTTACGTTCTACAATATCATCGCTGTTGTTAATATTCTGCAATTTCGATTTAATAAAAAATTCCAATAATTTTTGTGAGAGATTTTCATTTTTGCATTTTTTGTTTGCAAAATGGCAAAATTGTTTTAGTTGTTTCTTTCACTTATCCGATTAGCATGCTTTGGTTAGAAGATGATTTAAGAATTTATTCTCTTAGGCATGCATTAATGCAAATTTTTAAATAATATTTAATATATTTGCCTAAAAACCATTTTGTTTTATTTTTTATTTTTTATTTTTTTGTCATCAATCATATCGAACCAATTGATAATTAACGTGCATTCGCCATTTACTGGGAAATTAATTCATTGAGACAGAGGCAGCCATTATGTCAAGTGCTGTAAATATGAAAGATTGGATTTGTCGTTGTTTGCTTTTTTTTTTTTTTTTTTTTTTAAAACATTATCATGCATTTCAGGTTTGGCACACACTACTAAAACTTACTGCTTTTGTTTATTAGAAGAATTAATTAGAAAAGTTAGTAGAATCTTCGCTTAAACTTCCAATTAAAGTGAAAATAATTCATTTAAATGAAGAAGGCAGTTATATGTGGATATGGGTTCAAATCGTTTAATATTAGATTGCAAACTCACTTGTGGGTGCGTGGGTATGTTAAGTTTGTTTGACGATGTACATGCAACAACGAAGAGGATTTTAGATATTGCCATCTTATTTTTATTATACCGATCGATTCAGATAGTTATTCTAAGGTCACGTTCCGTATGCTTGCATTTAATCTACTGGTTACAATTTTTGAAATATTTTGTTTCAGTTGCAGCAAAACGCCCGATGTATGCTTTGGACGAAGAACGAACCCTATTGAAAATGGTTCGGATGGGCCAAATTTTGGAAAGTCGTTATATGAATACCTGTAGGATGATGTAGGGTATTTAATGGTGGGCCGTGGCCCGCCGACGAACCTTTGGTTCAATTTAGTGGATTTTTTAATTTGGTTTGATTCATTTATTAACGAACTTGAAATATGGGGAAGAGAGAAAAAATCATCGATTTTTTACTTACTTGGCGAGAGTGATGAGACGAAGCTTAAAAGTCGTAATCGTGACTGCAACGAACAAGTAAATGGATGAGTTAAAAAACGGTCAAGAACATAAGTCTATCTACATCGATTCCACTATTTACGCCAGCCAAGAATGTATATATATACATATACATATATATATATATATATATAGAGTGGGGAAACATTATCCTTCCGATTTCGCCATGAGACAAACAATTACCAGGTTACCACATTCTGTACTACGTTAGAGAAACGCTTATCATATTACAATTTCGGCGTTTACGATCTCTGATGACAGACGGACAGACATAATCAAATTAATTCAGAATCTATTGCTGATCATTGGACGAATGGAGGGAAAAGTACAGTGATGAATGTTGGTATACAACTAGGGAGTCTCTTAAATAAGAGCCGATATAGGTTCGCATCCTATGAAAATTCAAAGCAACATTGTTTTGCGGGACTCATCTTCATTTGTCTGAATTGCGTAAATTAGCAAAATTTGTGAGGATTTAGAAAAGGCAAGAGCAAGAAGTGACAATTTGGAACGTTGTTTTGACTGAAGAAGTAATTGGACCATACATTCCTGTAGATAGTCGTGTTATCGACCAGTGTTGAATGGTTTTCTTTATTTTTATTATTTATTTATTTTTTTTTTTGCGTGAGATTGACGCTATAGATGTGTTTAGCCGAAGGACGGTACACCTGTCAAAAAACTCGTGAAACAATGAGTTAATAGCGTGAAAAATATAAATTGTAACACTTCTTATTGATGGAAGTTCTTATTGCTAATCTCTTACTCACCGTGAACAAGGATCTCAGATATTTTCAGTATCTTTTAAATATGCAATCCTTTGAAGCATTTTTGCTGCCGTACATGCATACATGCATACATACAAATCATACATATTAGTCACCCAATGCTGTCATTACTTTCACAGGTTTCCTTATATTTTCTTATATTAATATGCAAAATGTATGCATAGTATGATCCTTACATCAAGCATTTAACTCTTATAAGACAAATGAAAATACGCAGCATTTTCTTGGATTCATGAAACACACACAGCACAAAAACAAATAAAATGAAAGTGAGAATATTAGGATACCATTATCATGATACTATTGAAGAACCAGTGTACCAGTGTAAGTGCGTAATGTGTTGTTCGGCATTTGAGTTTGGAATTGTTTTAAAACTTGTATAATATCTTGCTTTTCCTATCATACTAATCGATAAATTGCCGGGTATGCTAAGCTAGTTCATAGCATCCAAATCCATCAAAATTCGTTTACGATGAAGATTGATTTCATTTACGCATTCTATGCATCATCGGTTAATAATTCTCGAGGTTGACACCTATATGACCCATGTCTAATAAAGATTTTTTATATTTTGTTTTTAGATCACTAAATGCCGATCCTCAAGCTGCAGCTATTAAAATTTCAAATTATTTTAATGATTTTTTTTTTGCCTTCCTTATGTTCGATGCATCTTAATGAGAAACAAGTAAGAAAATTAATTTCGGTCGGGATCGAATTTTTTATACCCATCATTATCGTTATTCTAAAAAGGACGAAAGTAGTAGAAGAACAAACATTTCGTGCTCTATAATATGGAGTGGACGCAGCTGATTTCTTCTATTTGCAAAACAAAAGTTTTTGTCGTATAGGCATGTGAGCATTATAGGCTTGTCCTTTCAATTGTTTAGGTTAACTCCAAATTCTTTTGCAAATATGTAGGCGATATCTTCAGTTTTGCTAACGGTAGAATGTTTACCACAAATAGTATAAAGTTGTGCAAACAGACAGATGGACAGACGAACAGGCAGACATGCTTGTGCTACAGTATCGCCCATGGAATATGCCTTCAAATTTTTGCATATTTATCTGCTATAGTTGATGAGCAATGAGCAACAAACCAAATTTTTTATTCCTTTTGAAAAACGGGCGGTGTTCTAAGTTTACGTGGTGCTGTGTGCGTGTCCTTCGAACGATTTAACTTGCGTGCAAAAAACTTCTGCCTAATTTAAAGTCGATAGCTTCCTTTTTGGCGGCAAGAAGAATGTTAACAAGAGACATTACACAGAGAGGCGGACAGACGGACTTGCTCAAATCGATTTAGGATTTGCGGTGTGTTTCTGATGTTTCCTTCTGGGCGTTGCAAACGTTTTAACAAAATGAATATACCACTTATCGTTCGGTGATGCGTATAAAGAGAGCCTTAAAAATGGTTATGATGGATTCTTTTCGTCAAAAATAAGAATATTTCGTTGAATGCAGTGGACGTTTAGAGAGTGCAGAGGCGCTTATAACGAAAAATGTTAAAAAAAATCTTGAAAATTATTTTTTTAAATTCCAAAAATATCAAAGGGCACTGTATTGACTATTTTGGATAAAAATTTTGACAAGAGAAAGCTTTCTACACACAATCCAAAATATCACTGCGTCATAGGTCCAAATTGAATGAATTTCGAATTATTGCTCCACCCTTCGGATTCTCAAGATGCTGTTGAATTTTGCGAAAAAAGAAAGCAGAAATTTATCTTACTTGTTCCCGTTAATTATTGATCGAGGCAATAGTTACAAAGATAAATCAGATACTTACGCAGGGTTAGGTGTAGGGTGTTTTTTTTTTTTTTTTTGGAAATTTGAATGCTGGTAAATTTGAAATTGATTGAGTAATTTAGTAAAGGTCGTTGGCGGTTTCAAGTTTCAAAATGTCAAAAATTCCATATTATGTACAATTGAATGCAGTTATAAAGTTACCTATGAATCAATATTTTTTTATATATTTTTAATTTTTTTTCACTTTGTGCATTGTGCAATTCACAAACACAGAGTGTGACTGATTAAAAGAAATGCAAAGAATAATCATTACATATGATTTAATTGAAAATTAAGAAAAGTGTATCAAGTGAATCAATAATACTCGAACTCGAATTCTAAAAGTCCGCTAAAGAATACTTTAGGTTTTAAATAAATTGTTCTTGACGCCGTTCAATATAATAAGCCTCAGTGCGGTTTTGCCGTTTAAAAGTAAGCAGGGACATCAGTGTTATGTCCTGTCCAGTTGTTGCGTCAACGAAAGGAAATTAAAAAAAGGATTTGTGCTAATTTATGCGGAACATAAAATAATTAGCAGAGAAGGAATAATTTTTTAAAAATTTCCATCATTTTTATCTCTTTTTATGTGTGTTGTTGCTTCCAAGTTGAACGTTATGTTCACAAGGCTTAGCTAATTTTTTTTTTTTTTTTTTTTTTTTAAATTTTTTTAAAAAAAAATTTTTATAAATTTTATTAATTTTTTTTTTTTTTGCATTTATATACAATACGAATTTATGAACTTGGATAAATATGTATTAGTATTTGTTTCTAGTATATTACGTGATTGTATAGGAGGTTGAATATTATTTACAAAAATATAAGTTAATGAAAATTTTGAAAATATTATGCAATTGTATGCAAAACTAATCTAAAATATTTAAATCGATTTCACTGATCGAGCATAACGGTGCTAATGCAATTTCAAGTGCTAATAAATCTTCCTCATTAAATAAATGTCTTAAGCTTACCGTTGACTGATCTAAAGTGAGGGAATCGCGACCGCCAGCGATTTGATGATCGTTGACATCATCATGACCAATATCAGGGCCGCAAGTGTTTATGCAATTTTCCCTAATCTCCATTACGTTTTCGCTTATGTCCGGCTTATCTTTGTGATTAATTAAATTTAAAGATTCATCTAAAAAAAAAAATATACAAAAAAAGAAATCATTAACTCTGTGTATGTGTGTGTGTTTGTGTGTGTGTACGCATAGTATGCACACATAAATGCACCATTCTTGATATTGATGACTTCCGAGAGAAGACATATGCATAGATAATATAATAAGTTGCTTTGTTAAATTTAATGTACACACATACATATAAAGCGGTCTCTCTTAGAAATTCAAGAAACATATTTTTGTATACATTTGTATAAATGCTTGGATTTTAAACACTTAATATGATCGATTAATTCGAAATGGAAAGCTGTGCTCAACTTTCCATAATCAATAGTTTATAGATAGATATATGTGTGGGTTAATAATAAAAAAAATTAAATTTATCCCGTACCTTGTTGATCAATTGTATTTGAATCTTTTGCGTTGACGCTTTCGCAAATCGTATTTTCAAGATTTTCCACTTGATTGATGCTATCAAAATTTGCCTCATTTTCAGCTTTGTCAGTTTCGATGACTTTGTTTTCTTCGGTTTTTAATAAATCTTCATAGGTTTCTTCTGCAACGCCGTCCAAGTGAACGTCCACAGTTAATGGACTATTGGTTTCTTCATTTCTTTTAGTTTCATCATTTTCTTTATTAAGAATGGAGTTGCCATTTTTTAATATGCCTACCAATGGTGCTCCGTTGCTCGATTTCTTTTCGTCGATTGGCAGCTAAACAAATACATGGACGTAAGAAGCAGTGAACGCGGATTTATGTCAATATACCTACCGCTTTATAAGCATAGCTTTGCGTTCCTCCTACACCTATTCCGGGAGATTCATGCATCTTTGTAGCCTGTTCTTTCGACCAGATAATGTCCTCATCCGTTTGCCGCTCAATACGTCGTTTATAGGCTAAATGACTGCGATATACTTCTATCAGGCAACATATAACAATAATTATAAACAAGCCCGTAAGAGTTATGAATACCACTTGTGTTGAGTCTTCTTTTGTAGATTCATCGTACACATATTTTGCCACATATGGTACACGCTGTGGTGGTTCTTCGACCCAATTTTCAACGCTCTATACATGGCCCATAAAATAATCGGAAATTTAATTAATTTTTAAAAAGAAATTACGAAATATTGTAAAGGATATATGTTTGTATGTATATATATATACATATACATATATATTTATGTTTTAGGTAAAAGTCTACTTACTAAACTAACATTAACCATTGGCTCTTGTGATGGCTGTTCGGTGATATCAAATTTGGCCACACATTGTGCGCTGCGTACACCTTGCGGATTAATTACGGTAATATTGTCGGCACCAGATTTTGTGAATAGCATATACTCCTCGAGGGGTTTCATAACATAATTGTTTACTTGTATGTAAATATCTGTAAAATATACAAAATTGCGAAAGTTATCGTTTAACACCAACTACTTTGCTGAGACTTTTACTGCCCAGAAGCTGCAATATATTAATTTTTTTTTGTTTTTTTTTTTTTTTTTTTTTTTTTTTTTACTTCCATTAGAAGAGTATAAGCATACGTTCTTGGCCTTTTAAATCACTTTTTCGTATCATGTGTCTTATTACTTGCTTCGAGCTTGCTTGCTTGCCAGCAAGCAAGGTAACTTTTAATAAAAACTCGTCTCTCTTAAGGAAATTTTTGTATTAAATTTCACTTTTGCATAAGTAAAACTATTTAATGTTAAAACTTTTGCTCACTAACTATAAAAGATTAAAAACTACGATAACTGATGATGGAAAGCCGAAGGAAAAATGTGTCAATGTACATGTGTACATGTACATGTGGTTACCTTTATATGTTAAATAGGACAGAAGAATGGCTTATTAAAACCTCCAGATTTTATGGTAAAAATGGTATGTGGTCCGACAACTATTAACTATATTAACGCGATATTCTGTGTTGCTTAAGCCATAGGCACGTACGATAGGTCAGTGGTATTCGAATTTTCCCAAATTTCAAAAGTGCTCGAGTCATCACGTGGTGATCGGAGGATTAAGTACGCAAACTCGGGAATACGAATTTTTTCATCATCATAGTCTTCGTCGAGAGGGCCCAACGCTTCTTTAACATTTCAATTCGCCACGACTGTGGAAAAATACGCTTCAGTTTTCGTCGTCATTTCACCATTTGATTAAAAATAATTTTTTTTTTTTTATTTTGAGGAATGATATAATAGTGAATGAATGGACAGGGATGAGAGATGAAAAGTGGAAAGGAATGGGAGCAGAGGTGCGGGCGAATTCATTGATTTGTTTTATGATTGAATTTATGTATTTTAAAAAAAAAGAAGCTTTCTTGGTCCAAACTTTCAGGGAAAATAAACCGTGGACTGCGCCTCTATATCTTAAGGATGTCAGCTATCTCTTGCAACTTTAGTATTCAAATATCGAGAATAATTGTCGGGTATAATCCGCTCGCTTTTGACCCCTTTAATATATTCAACGGGGTTGATGTGTTTACGGTCTCTGTTAAAATTCATAAATCACGAAGACAGTGTTATTTATAATGGAGAAGAATCCCCTTCAAGCCATAGCTGAAATTGATCGGTATTTTGATACTCACCGCCGATGAATGGGCAAATATGGGTTTCATCAAAACCGTTTGCAATACGTAGCCGATTCTGAATCGTTTTAAGCATGTTCGTCTGCTTGTCTACCCTTTTGTCTGTCTGTCTATCCGTTTGCGTAATGTCTGCGGTGAACGTTCTCCGCAAAAATGAAGATATTCGGTTGAAATTTGGCGAAAATATTGAAAGTTCTTACCTTCAGGCCCAAATTGGTCGAGGGACACGTCTACAGCTCAAAATAAATTAACAATATATATATTTTTTCCGATTTGAAGGAGTGGGGAAATTTAGTTTTTTTTACTCTTCTCTATCTCTTCGCCTATCACCGAAGGACGGACAATATATTCATTTTGCCAAAAAGTTTAAAACAGTTAGAGTGAAAAGCTTCTGAGATAGATGTGTTCTTGATCAGCATTGAATTCTGAATCGATTTAAGTATGTCCGATTGTCCATCTTTGTATCTCCAACCAGTCAAAGGACACGCCTAAAATGCAACAAAAACTGAGAACATCTTTGCTTTCCCTTTTTTTTTTTTTTGTTTGGCCCGTTACGCAAATATTTGTTTTGATCTTTTTAAAGATACTGGCAATGGGTATAAAAGATTCGGTCACAGCCGAACGGCAATTTGATTACTTATTGCTTTCTACCTCCTCTGGTGAGTGCAAAAATCTGGGGCAAGGATATTGGATATATATTCCGTAATGATAAATGCAGCCTTTTGACTTGTTCGACAATAAGAGCGTAACTGCGTTGCTTTTTAAGATTTATGTTTTAATTAGAAGAAGAGAATAAGCAGACATCTGCGTTGTTCCAAGCAGAAGGAAAGTAAAGATCTTATGTCGAACGACACTGACTAATAGATACCCTAACGTATTTCATCTAAAAGCTTCGTTCTTCGTTTATCTCTATGAAAAATTATATCGAAAATGATGTGTTGGTCCCATGTAAAAATATGCCTTTTATGAAAGCTCTTCGATGGCCTGCAGGCTAAAATGTAAGCTGACGTTGACCGCATTTCACCAAAGTAATTGCCAAAGATGTTGTTATTCTCCTGCTGCTTTTGTCATAAAGTGCTCAAAATTTGACTTTGTTGACAGATAAAGGTCTGCTTTTCATCAGTATCCTACCAAGCGGTGGATTCCCAAAAAACCTATGGAAAGCTATTGAATTCAAATTATCTGCAGTTAATTGTTATGTCGCGTTACCAGTGAAGATCATTTTGCATTCTAAAATATTAAAAAAATGAAAGCTTTTTCAGGAACGGTTGTATGAGAGTATGTTCAAAAATTGACGCATATTTTATATATCTAGGGGGTAGTCGTAAAAGGGCTATAACCATTTCATTTTCTATGATCTCACATATTGCTACCTGCAAGTTGAATATAATATACATTGGCAGGTATCAGACTTAAAAAGAGACAGACACGGACGGACACACAAGTTTAACTCTGGAGGCTTAAAAATAATTATATAACCGAAGGTGCCAAAGAAGTTGGAAGAAGTTCTTCTGGGTGTTAAATACATGTGTCGACAAATTAATATACCACATGTGATGTAGAGCATAATAATACTACAAAAATGCTATAGAAATCTTTCAAAACAGATCGCATCCTAAAGTGGTTTTATTGAACATTCCCAAGTTTAGAAAACGTAGTTAAACATTTTTAAGAATAATTTTACTTATGCTCGTAGAGAGTGGTGTACGGAAATAAACACATATTTTTGCTGGCCTTACGTCGCCAAAAAAAGTAATGAAATATTTTAACCTTTTTATTTGGGCGGGTGGGTGTGTGTTCACGTGTATGAAACTAAAACGTGCCGACTGCCGTTGACATAAGTATTATATTTACACAATGCCCCTATGTACAAATACAGTGACAAATGCTTTTCTATGCGTATGTGTGTAGATAAAGTTCTCTATCTCTCTCTCTCTCTCTCTTTATATATATATATATATATATATATATATATATATATATATATATCTTTTTGTATACATATGTTATATGTGCGTATGAGGATACTTACTGGACAGGCAACCACTGTAACTTTTGAAAACAGCAAAACGAGTATCCGTAGTGTTAATGCCACCGATTTGCACACGATTAGCACTCATATCAGCAGACGGTGTCAAAACTCTAGCGGTAATTGCTTGCAGTGGTACTTGTTCGCGGTCTATGTAAAGTGTTGCTTCCGTCAAATTGCGTATATAATAAATGGAATGACGAGCGTTATTTAAAAAATTACGTTCGATACGAGCACCTACTGCGGGTCCTTCACGATCCTCCTCGAATAATAAATAGCCATCAGCCGTTATGGCTACCATTAAATAGTAGCTACGTTCGGCTGCTGTTTGCAAAAGCAACATAATGCGATTCGCTCGTCGCAAATCCAATGACGAGAATGCCAGTTGTAAACGCACCTGATCTACTTTGCCGGCCAATTCGAATTTACGCTGTAGCGTACTTTCGCCACTAAAATCAGCCCCTTTCTCTTCCATACAAAACTCGCCTAGGAAACTGGTGTGTTCGCAGTCGCATGTTGATTCTTGTTTGGCAAAATTCTCGCGACAAATACCTCCATTTTTACAAGGCTCAGCGTCGCATTTAATTTGACAATTGGGTAAAACGCCATCAAGGTCTTCACACAGGTTAATGAGAGACAAAAGAACAGAAAATTAAATGATTCAAATTAACAACAGGATGTTGCAAATTGTATGACAAGCAAAAGCAATTTCATTAATGATTCAAACGACTACCGATTGACAAGAAAATGAAGGAGAGTGAGAACATAAAGGACATAGTTGGATAGATGGTTAGATAGATAGGTAGATAGATGCAGAAAGAAAGAAAGAAAGAAAGAAAGAGAGAGAGAGAGAGAGATAGATAGATAGATACAGATAGGGAGGAGAAATAGAATTGAAGGTAAGTAATGATTTATAATAGCATAGTTAACCGTATAAGTTTGTATGTGCCGATGTGTCTCTACGCACGCTTATGCACGTATATTTATGTGTATGTGCATATGTTTGCATTGAAGTATTCACTTAACCAATTTATCCGATTAGCATGAATTTCATTTGGCAATATGGTAATTGAAACGCTCTACTGAACAATCTCAAGTTGCCATAAAGGAAATTGCAAACTACACTCATTGGAAAGTTACATACATACATACACACATATATATATATATATATATATATA
>NW_023998415.1:43559653-43560945 GCF_014805625.2 Glossina fuscipes | reverse complement strand
TGTGTGTGTGTGTGTGTGCATCACTTACTTGGAGCAATGTTCCTTTCACTGATATCAGCCAAATCGACCAGATTTGTACCAATTTTCAAGCCACGCACGCAACCGATATAACCCTCCAAGGATGGCGTGTCATCCGGATTAGGGCGCAATAAATTTGCTGGATCGTATCCACCAACATTGAATTGAAAATAATCAGTAGGCGGTGCTGGTGGACGATGTGGTGAGAGAACTTCTACAATAAATAAAATAAAAAGTAATACACAAAAAACCAATGAACACCATCTAAACAACATTCGTTTGTTTATATGTTTTTCCTGCAAACTCCCCACCAAAAAGAAGAACAAAAACGCACAAAAAAAACAAAATAAGGAAAAAAAGAAACCAAGAGGAAACCAAGTGCGATAATCAATGATAAATGTTTGCAAGCGTGTGGATGGGTGTGCGCTTAAAATTCTAAAAATTTACAGCCTTAAGGTTAAAACCCATATAGTAAATTATGGGTTTTTCGTCATTGATCTTCGTTCACACAAACGTTAACTATTTCTATTTATGTGTAAGTGCACATGTGCGGCTTTGTAGTGGTTATAAATGGTAATAAGCCTGCATGTGTTCCGTATGTTCTATATATATATATATATATATATAGATGTGTTGTGTATATATATATATATATACATATATATATATATATATACAATGTTTATATATATATACTATATATATATATATACTATATATATGCTTACGGCATATATATTGTGCATGTATATGTATTTAGCATATTGTAAACGAGATGAATATCATCATATATCGCATTACATTTGATTTGTTGTTTGCATAATTGAAATAGTTAGATGCTGCTAGCTTTCTCTCTACCTATGTATATGTCTGTATTTATATTTAGGTAGACATGGATGTACGTTTGTTTACCAGCTTACCAGTTGGCATTATTGCCTATTTATGTGGGCTATTGCGTCGGTTTATTCTCTGTTCAAATGTGTGTATTTGCGGTTTTACGCACTTGTGGTTTGGCGTTTTGTGTCCATGTCTCTGTGCATATGTTCGTCCACTGGCTGGCACTGACAATATGACCGACCACTCTTACATTGATGATACATATACACGGCATTGTAAATAGGAATTAATGGATATACGCATATTATGATTGTGCATATGTGCCATGTGCGCTTGCGAAAGATAAGAGTTCTTGTGCGAAATTAATGGTTTTTACCACTTTAAGGTGAGAGAGAGAGAGAGAGAGAGAGAGAGAGAGAGAGAGAGAGAGAGAGAGA
>NW_023998415.1:43507833-43559643 GCF_014805625.2 Glossina fuscipes | reverse complement strand
CCTTTATGGCATTCGATAAAAATTGCGAATAATAAATAAAAGCGACAATTTGAAAAATTATTTTATCAAAATTTGCATTGATAAAAAAATTTAACAACGATCTATGGGTAAGTGAGAGCAATTTATGGATTACTTATCAATCAATTTTTCACTTAATCGATATTTATTAATATATTATAATATATAATATATACATAAATATATATATTAAATTTCTGATCAAACTTTGCTAACATTTTCCGAGTCACTAATCAAAGTATTTTAGAGCAAGTGAAAGTGTTTATTTTCTAAAACTGGACTCACGCGGTAAACGGCTAAGTGTAAAATCAATTTCCCAACATCTTTCAAACCTCTAGAGGTGGACAAATGGCGGAGTGTTTTCGAAAAGAGACTTTAAAAAAAAAAAAACAATTTCGAAAAGAATTCTATTTTTTTGATCTACGAATTTCGTGCAATTTTCGCATGAATTCGCATGAAAAGAAGGAGAGAAGAGAAGATATGTTAATAGAATGCGAGCGCATAATACGCTACGCTACGATATTAAGCAAAATCCAGAAGAGGTTGCAATAAATCTAACTTTTTTATTATATTAATCGAATGTCATATCATTTGCTGAGAATGTCTGTCTATCCGCTTATCTTCGCACTTTTATGCGAAACCTAAAAAGTTTTCGGGGCAATTTTTTAATCTTTATCTTGGCAAAGAACATTATATGAACAAATTTCTCATTTTTACAAATCTCGAGATAAATATCGATAACAGTCATTATTTTGGCATGCGAAACGAATGTTTGAATATCTGAGACGGGATGGGATGATTCTTTCAAACTACCTCCCACATAAACGTTCGCGGAAAAAAGGAAAATAAAGTTTTCTGCGTATTCGATCAGTCACTTACACAGATGTGTCCTATGCAGTGGTGGTCAGGAAGAATTATCGATAGAAGGGGAGACAAGAAGCAAGTACGATTTGTATACGTTCGAGTGGATAATGGAAACTGGTACAAAACAGTGATTTGACAGTGATGAAAAGTGAATTCCGGAGAACGACTACATTGATGGAACCAAAAACAAAAAAATAAGACAATTTTCTCTTAAAAGAAAATGGGGAAAAAAAAAAAATTCAAAAAAAAGAGATTTTGATACTTAGTAACATGGGACCACAACCGCAATTGATTATTTCCTTGACCTGAAAGTATGTTTGAAAATTTTTATCGCTGCTTTCCTTGTCGTGCATGAGTAATGAAAAAGCAAAGGCGTTTTTAGTTTATGCGGTATTATAGGCGTGTCTTTTCACCGATTTAATCCATCTTCAATATTAACTTCCGTGGATCAGCCTTTCAATACTTTTATCAAAATTGAAGCAGGTAGAAGAAGAAGAAGAAGAGCGTTTATGAAACACATACAGACGGACAAATAGGCGTGTCTATATCGATTCAGAATGCTGATCAATAATATACCTACATAATATATTGTTGATTGTGAAGCATATCTGTAAGCTTGCCATGGTGGCGTTAGAGAAGAAGTACACTACTGCAAAGTCAAGTTACAGTCCATTTGCTTGCACTTCCATCTGCTTACTCAACCTCCTGTGTCCGTCCGCTCAACTGATTTTCTTCCTCTCTGTCAGTTTGCTTGCATGTCTGCCAGCACACCTGTATACCTGTCCGCTTATCTAAACGTCCGCATGGCCGACTGCCTATGTATGTAGCATCTACACCTTAAAACTTATAAAAGATATTGCTCTAAAACTCGGTATATATATATATATATATATTTGCTAAGGCCTGTTAGGCGAGTAAAACTCGGCCGCTTGCCTTAATACAATAAATAATTTCTTACACGTTCTCTGTCTTTAGCTAAGAGTGAATGTTTAATCGATTTTTAAAAATATTAAAAATACGTTTGGCACTGTAAGTACGCGATTCAGTTGCAACGCTACGTACGCATTATATTCATTTATTTTAACAAGTATAATACAATCGTCGCCGTGTGCTGAAGCGGCGGCGATTTCATGTACTTTGAATTTAGGGCAATTTACCTTTCTCCGGATTGATCCATGGCTTATTAGCATATTCGTCCAGTAGAAGGGTACCCCTCTCTATTGCTATACTTTGCTCATTTACATGCATACGCGTCTGATGGTCTTCTCGTACAATGGCCACTTGAATGCTCTTCAATGTGCTAACTCGCTCCTCGACAATTGTAAGATTAACAATTTCGTCGCCGTAATTATACAGAAATACAATTTCACGGCCATCACTTATATACAAATGTACGAAATTATTGTAATGATCGTTGGCATAGAGTACAAGTGAATTTGTGTCGTAAGTGCGTAAATTAATGAGTATATCGTTATGGAGGATGCCTCTGAGTATTCCACGTTCATCGTCGATGCCTGGCAGTGTTGACGGTTGCGGTGCAGCTGTGGCACTAAGATAATTACGCATCAGGAATGACTCCCGATTAATGAAAGTAAGCGCCTTTTCATTAACATCTGTTTACGCACAAATATGCATAAATTTGTTGTATATACACACACATATATATATATATATATATATATATATAGGAATATAAATTAATTTGGATTGAGAGAGCAACAGCTATATAGAGTGGGTACTTACTTGTTTCGCAAAATTCACCAAGATGAGCCCAAGTATTGTTACATACACACTTAAAGGTGCTCCACAATTCTTTACATTCGGCTCCGTTTTTACAAGGATTGGGAACGCAAGACGGCTTACAGTCTTTAATGATTTCTGATAAATGCACCGACATGTAGCTGTAAATGTCCAGAATTTCGCCGTTCACCACTAAACCGCGAAAGCAGCCAATTAAGCCTGCTTTAACGGACAGTTTCTTCAAAAGATCCCTGAAAATTTGGATAACGGAAAAGTAGAAAATTAACGTGAAAGAGTCAAAAGATTACCGCATACAAATGCAAGAACAAGCTATAAGTGCCGTTGATTGTTAACTTAAGTTAATGTTAATGATGTTTTTGATGTTCTACAAGTTCAACTGTTGAATATATTATGTAAGTAGGTGTGTTATTAGTGATTTTGTTGTTGCTATTGTATGCACATTAGTACATACGGACATGTACGTTTTAACATAACCGCACACGCCACAATGGTTGTTGAGTGCAAGCACACACACACACACACACACACACACACACACACAAGCACACATAAGCACACAGTTACGTTTGCAGCATTGTTATGGATGAACATAAATGTATGTATGCAAGCATGGGTGCGTGTGTGTGTGTGTGTGTGTGTGTGTGTAAAACTGTAATAATGAATTCTCTACATGTCAGAGCACAAGTCTGACCAATAATAAGTTTGGAGTTGTGTTCGAAAACATTAGCAAACAACTTAAACAGACATTTAATGATGAAATGCACGGTAACAGAGCAGTGTTTAAGTAAAAGGAAGAAAAAAAAAAAAAAAAAAAAAAAAAAACTGATGCCGTTAGCCTCCTAACATTAACATATGTTTTTTTTTTTGTTTTTTCTTTTTTTTTTTTTCTCTTTTTACATTTTTGGGCTCTACTTTATTTTTCACAAGCCTATCTCGCATCTATTCAGTTAGTTGTCCCTACATGTACACGATCATATACATATAGCACAGCATGAAAGTGTTTAATTGCCTGTGATGCCAGTGAATAAATTTTTAATTGCTTCACACTCTTTACATGTTGCACAAATGCAATATCGTGCCTATATACACATGCATACGTATACGCATGCAACTAACATTATATCCATATATTGTAAGGGTTTTTTGATATGTCAGATTGTTGTTTTGTGCGTATCTATATGTATATGTGTGCTTTTATACGTGAATGTATGTTACATTTTATTGCCCGATGCCACCCTTTTTAAAAACAGCGCAAAAGTTGTGCCTCTGAAAGAAATATGCGAAAGAGTTTTTTAAATAGTTTTTGCATTTGTTTTGGTCGTTGTCTTTTGTTGTTGTTGTTGTTGTTGTTGTTGTCGCGTATTCATGTCACGCCAACGATTGCAACAACGGTAGACAGGACAATTTTTGTTTTGCATTTCTTGTATATACTGCGTTACAATTCTCTAATAGTGGCGCAGAAACAAAAACAAGAAAAACAATAAGAACAACTTTCCCGGTTGTTGTTGTGTGTAAATTTTTCATACTAATTTTTACACATGGAATTCTTAACACCGTTCCGTTAGCACGACATATTCTTGCATGCTTAGATCATACAACGTGTGACTGCTGTTAGCTTGCTATGCAAAACTATTATAGGAGCGTGACGTGTGTCCTTTTTTCTTTTTTTCACTTTTTTCGATTTTTTTCGATTATTTTTTTTTTTTTTTTAATGTATACACACAAAAATATACCATACCAGCTTACGTACATAGATATCGCTGACATTTGTACTTCAAAATCAAGTATATGAATATCTTTCCCATCAGAGGCATCCTGTTTACGGTAACGGTAAAAAAATGCATGCTAATGACTTAATAGGATGTTGGCAACTTTTTCGTTAGGCGTATGCAAAACTGAATGACGAATAACTGACTAACTGAGTGAGTAGACGAACGGACGGGTATATGCATGAATCGATGTGTGTGTGCATGTAGTTACCTACCTTATATGCACACATGCATATAATATATTGACGATGGTATAGTAAAATTGAAAGTGTTGGCATCATTTTAGAACATCTCTTTTTGCAACAACATGAAATGTAGTGTAGTGTGAACGCTTAATATGCCATTCAATTCAATTTCATCGCAGAACCAAATTAAACCATTTTTAATTAGTGAAACTGTGAACATTTTTATTTCGCCAACATTTTTGTGACGTGTAAGAATTGATATAAATATCGGTTTTTCAATCACTTTCCAGTTTATCATAAAAAATTGAACAAAAAAAAAAAAAAAAAAAACCCGACATTGTTTGATTCACAGCCCGAATCGGATTTATATAGAAATTTATTGAAAATTCATTACGAAAAATTTTATTATTGATTATCAATTAGTTTATTCTACAAATTGATATATCTTTTGTAATAAATTTGATTTCCCTTTCGGAATATCTTATATATTGACTGGATCGATTATGGATGAGTTGACTTTTAAGAAAATGATTGAATATTTTAATCGAGTAAAAGATGTACACATTGTTACTGCTCCTCGCATATAGACGCCAAAATGAGATGAATGCACTTACAAGCGCAACCGCTTCATCCTTTCACTCTTTATGCCCTCTCTCTACAAGCGATACACACCAGATTTCGTCAAAATTATACCTAAGTATTTTTAATAAGTTTAGCTGGTGTGTTAAGGTAAATCTGTGGCGATTAATAATACTTTCAATTGTGTGTGGGTAACCCTGTTAAAATATTTTTAGAATTTAAAAAAGTTGGTAAGCTTGCGAAATGTTTCAATTTCTTACTACAAATAAATCATTGTCGTTGCCTCACTAGTTTTGATTAATAATAAAACAACAAATACCCTAAACCTATTTCTATGCCCAACTTTCTGCTTGCTTCGCTTTCTGTCTTTTCGTCCCTGTGTTTATTTGTTCGTTCGCTTGTCTGTCGGTTTAGTTGTTTTTTAGTCCCATAAATTGTCTCACGCTTTGTCTGGCCGTTCTTTCGTCGAGCTGCAGCAGTGTGTCCCTGACAACATTTGCAACAAGTGACCAAAAGGGCATTGTCAGTCAATTCGTACCATACCATAGCCACCCGATATTGCGGGTCTTTTTCGAAACAGTACATGGTTCAGTTTGTCCAGTTGACATTGGTAGACATCTGCCGTAACAGTTCCATTCGGTGTTAACAGCACGTTATACACTGCTTCCTGCTGATCCCACCATTTGCGCATAAAACCCTTATGTCCATGAATATTTCGTTTCGGTGTCGGTGTGGTTGTCTTTCCTGGACTAACTTATGATATCTTTCGCTGGGTAATGTCGTAATATATCCACAATATGCCAAAGAAAGATCTTTCTATTCTTTCTATTGCCTGGTCAGCAATAAAAGCCAACGAAAGCAATGAATGTTGAAAACGCAATTTTGAACGTTCCATAGCTGACGCCTGCATACACTGAACAATTCAATAATACCAAATCAAAAATTTATATAGTGTTATTTTATGTAGAGAAATGTCAAAATCAACGAATTTAATCGTTATCTACACTGGTATTTCGCATTACTTCATCATTTTTATCTGAAGAGGTCGCTGGCCAAAATTAATGCAAGCATCTAAATGAGATTTCATTCTATACAAAAGTTCAAGGTTGTCAAGGATGCCCAAGCACTTTCAAAAATATATGGCTAACAGTCAATTGAATTCCTTTTTGCCATTTTTGCATTGACTACTACTACTACTACTAATGGACTTTTTATAACGTTTCCTAACTTAGGTTCCCGTTTTCGGTTAAGAGTTTTTCAAAATTTTCTCGGTTTGTTTTTTTTTTTCCAAATTTTAGGCTAAAAGCAAACCGAATTTGCAATTGTCGTAATCGTCTCAATAAGCAAGCAATTTAACATTTCAACTTAGTCGCGGAAAAATCGAGCTCGATCGCAACAACCGCAATTTACGGGGACCAACTTGATTAGAAAGTCATAGTCAGCTTACATTTTGTAATGGAAAAAAGGGCGGGATTACAAACGTATATGGGCGATGCATAGCAATTTATTAATTAAATGTCACCTCTTGTGGTTATTCAGCAACTCAAGTAATCGGGTTATTGGAAACGAACGCCTGCTTTTAATGAAAAACTCCCTCTATATCCATATAAATGAATTCTTTATCGAAATTCTTTATGTACATAGGTGTCTGTATAATATTTGTTTTAATTTGGTGAACTTATTGCCTTTTAATGACTTGTTTGTCTGGCCATCTTTATTTTTTTTTTTTTGAAAAATTTTATAACTACAGGTTAATAAAACAGCAATTTATTTATTTAATTCTCACAAATATTTTTTTTTACTTAAAGGATATTTCAAATGCCTTCTTGATGGTACTAAAATAAATAAATAAATAAATAAATAATTAATATTTAATGAATTTTTTTTTTTTTTTTTTTTCATTGCACGTTTTTAATTCTTTCGCTCGTTTGGTTACGCAAGCGAACTTGCGAAGTTTTATCCGCAACATAAATTTAAATGAATTGTAAGCAGATGGACTTTATGTGAAAAAGTTGAAACCAATATGTAATCATGCAAGTGATCCCAGACATGAGTCTATATATATATATATATATATATATATAATTACATACATGTTTTTATGAACTTTATAGTCAATATTCGAAAAACATAGCCCTTATAATGATGTCCTTATTTATGCTTGTAAGCTCAAATATAAAGAGCGGCAACATGCGTCATGGACCGCACGACTCAGCCGCTAATGAACATTTAAGCAAAAATCTGACTCAACTGAATGTGACAGACTGACTTACGATGGTTGAGGTTTGTCACCTTTTTGCAATAAGCTTCGAACATGTAATGAATTTTAACAACTTGTTATTGCCGTTCAGGAGATTTTTCATGCTCACGGCTCACGAAAATAATGGCCGACATTAATTACAAAAGTGTTTTACATGCATTACTCAGTGCGGTGGTTCACTGGTAGTGTATTTATTAATATGGAATTATAACATACACATAAATAAATATGCTTTAGTAATCGTTTATATCTATGTAAGTGTACACATATATATATATATACATCAATATATACACACGTTTATACACATACACGGTTATATGCATACAAGAAGGGGAAACAAACAAGAGATGACAGATGTCGGTGACAGGATTAAACAAGTTAAGAAATTTATGTAATTGTAATAAACCAAGTGGTTAAACCTTTTTTCATAGACTTGCATATGCATAAAGGCATATATATTTTCACCCATGCATACATACATATATATGCACATATATATAAATGTTGTGTATATGAAAATACAATGCTGATGATGAAAGGTGTTGGCGAATTGTTTTTTTTTTTTCCAAATTTAAAAAAAAAAGCAAATTTGTAATAATTAATCCATTAAAGAAATAAAGGAGAAGAGAAAAATGACGAAAATTGCTTGCAATAAATTTCGAAAGCGACCACAATAGGCGGCTGAATGAACATGTGTTTCGCATTCGAAACAAAATACGCGTTGCTTAACATTTCACTTGACCTTTTATTTAATAATGATGAACACATATACATGCACGCATATACTTAAAAAAAGCGCGCGCACACGCACACACACACACACACACACACAATACACAAATACGCTTACACACAGAAACGCTGACTAACATAATCAAACTTACGCGGTAGCTCCGCCAATATACATGCTGCCTTCGAATGGTCCGAATTCTTCCTCAGGCAAGAGATCAACCATCTGGTAGTCCGTATTTATCATGAACCGTACATGATACTCATTGTAATCAATCCATATTTTATGCCATTCGCCTCCGTTTAACTTGCGATGCGAGTTAATTACCAATTCACGTGTGGTACCCGTGCTGAGTGTGAAATTGAACGTTAGCTGATAGTCGCCCGTCAAAGCCACCATAAATGAAGGATAATATGGTCGTATGGGTGGCTGGAATAGTAAAATTGCTTTCTCGCCAGTTGTACGAAACGAGAAAGCTATATCACCCTTACGCCAACCTGGCACTTCAATATATGATTGGGATGTGGTAAAGGTGACCACATATTTTTGGGTATCTTTACGAATGTGGTCGGAGAAAATAAGTTTTCTTTTTTATTAACCACACATGCCACATATATATATATATATATATATATAGATTGTATATATATATATATAGATTGCAATCACTTACTTGTCTCTACACATTCTAAAGGACCCAATGTAATGCGTCCTTGCGCCTCATCATCTAAATCTTTTTGCTGCAAAAAATACATATACGTTATACCCAAACTATGCGGTTCGATGTAGTAGCCCTCATCAGAGTACCATTTACTTTCCTTTACATCACAGTTGCATGATTGATTGGGATCCACACATGTTTTATTTACCGAACACGGACAGGCGCCTCTGCAAATAGAAAAATGTTGTATAAAATCGTGAATGAAATAATTGCTGAATATTTATGGGGGGTTGTTAGCCTTTGTTCAATTCAGAATAGTGCCTTTCTCGTATACGCAAATACACTGAGAAATCGCTCAATAATTTATTTATTCTATAGAAAATAAAAATATCAAAATTGAAATCTCTTTTCCCATAACCGCGATTTATTTAATTATCGATAAAAGTAAAATTTCCTTATAAAAATCATTTTCATAGAAAAATACATCATCGATTCTTAGCAGATTTTTGCATTTTGCCAAATTTTATTAGGGACTATATATATATATATATATATATCCTGATGTCTAATAAAATATAATATCGGGCAATAGTTCTTGACTCTAAAATAATCCCCTTAAAGAGCAGTGGGATCAGTTTTATACGTCTTTAACGTTTATATGCGTTTCTCTGTAAAATGATTTGCAAGATTCTTGAAGCTTCAGTTGTCGCAATGACCTTCTCCCTTGGCGTAATTCTTTAGAAATTTGGCAATAGACGCGACAGCAGCTGGAGCGTAGACCTCAAGAATACAGTAGCCCTATATCGAAGGTCGAAGCAGTTTGCTCGTGCACACAAATTGGCGAACGCGATGACGTTTGGCATCTTTGGGATGTCATCTATCACTTGGGACTTCCTTTATCGATTATCGATTATCGCGAATAAATTTTGTAAATATTATTTATGCTCTCTGATGCAAGCAAACGTCTTTTGCCCCTAGATTGCTACCAGTTTCAGACTCATCAGTGTCCGCGCGAGCTCGTTTCCAAATCACCAAACCATTGAGAGAGTGAGGTCTCTAACCGAGGAGAATTACGATAACACTTTCAACACAAAATTCAGATTTTTTCCACTGCCCTAAAAATAGATGGGTCCTTTCTAAAAAGTGCAGACTGCAAGTAATGGGCAGTTTTTTGATTACAGCCGACATCTATGTGATAGTTTTCACTAATTATTCATCGATGCATGTAACACTGCTTACTATAAATTTTCCATGCTTTTTTATCTATATGTAACAAAAAAAAAAAAAAAAAAAAAAAAAAAAAAAAAACCAAGGACTTGCAACTTTTCATTAATATTCACTGCGACTTTCTTCACGTAACTAATCCTATTTTCATTTAGTAATAATTTGTCTTACAGAGATTATTGTTGCATTTTCTTCTTCTTCCTGCGCTATTCAGCAAATCGAACAACCGAATATTCGCTGTCCTATCTATATCTATTAATTGCTTACAATTATCAATAAATTGTTGATGAAAAAGGAATCCTTGGAATCATTGGAATTACAATTATTTTCGAAAATATCTCTGATATTCGAAAATATTGTTAATTTATTGATAAAATTGGGAATTTTTTATTTATTATCGATAATAAAAAATTTTATTACAAGCTTTTATTGACGATAATTAATATATATTTCCTATTGAAAATTTGTTCATTGCCTGCCTATGCGTTTTCCATCTATTCTTTTCTTATAGTGCATTAAGCAACAACAACAATAACAACTAAAACAATATCGGATATAAATCTCAGTTTCTGTCAAACAATGAATGACTGAATACGAGTCATACATTGAATGATGTATGGCTTTGAATCTATGTTTGCTTAGCTATGAGGCTCAAAGAATGCCTTGACACACGTACAAAAAACTGTATATATATATACTCGCAAATACGAGAACACAAATATACATTTATACATTTTACAGTAAACCGATACATTCATATGGTATTACGTATGTATCATGCATGGCTCATGTGAAAGAAAACTGTTAAGGGTCATTTTGAGTGGAATTTAATATGGTCGAAGAATACAAACCTAACGATTTATGGTTTTGTAACCGATTTGTACTCGTAGTTGGGTTTTTTTTCTATGCATTTTTTTACATGTGAATGTGCGTTTATATGCACACACGCACGTACACACAAAGTTTATTGTAATTGTATGCGATCGAAGCATAAATGTATATAAATTGTTGTGGCAAAGTAGAGATTTTTGGTTAAAAAAAAAAATAAAAAAAACAACGGGAGAAAAGCAGAACATGTTAAGGAGATGGAGAAGGTGGAGAAGGAATGGACGAAGTGAGGGGGAATAAACGCCAATAAAAATGAATTGATTTCATTTTGAACTCTATGCATGAACATAAGTGGAAAAAACAACAACAAAAAGTGAGACAACTACCACAAAAAGAGGAAATTGGAAAAAATATGAAGTATCACTTTGGCCGCATACAAGCCAACCAACAAAACTAATGGTTCATGTACACTTTTTGCATTTTTTTTTGTTTTTTTTTTTGTGTTTTTTTTGTCTCAAACTTTTAGTTTACCAAATTCAAGCGGTAACTTAACGTTACTTGGCATGGGAGCGTACATATGTTTATATGAATATATTTGAGTAAAAAGCCCGCACTCTATATATAAAAGCTCTATCTCTAGAAAGGTAGAATGGTTGACGACGGGATTGGCGTGAGGGTAGTCCAAATCCAAGCCGGCAACACTTTTGCTCTTTTATAGCTGCATAGTCTGAATTAAATTTCTACTATTGATTACGATGAGACCATGTGTGTAACTGACCCTTATGCGGTTCATTGTTCAAAGTTAAACAAAACATACTATAAATGCAGTTTGGATTGGACCATAGGTCATTTTCACAAGATTAATGATAGATACTCAATGAAGAACAAGAGTATTTTTTTTTTTTGTTTTTTATCTTCATTCTTAGGAAGTTTATGTAATAAAGATTTGAGAAAATTTATGGAGAAACGAAAGGAAATTTGATTTCGTTCTCATATACATATACCGATAGATATCGTATGCGTTAAATAAAAAATAGATTGTAATGGGGATAGTTATCGGTTAAGTTAGTATACTTTTTAAATGTTTCACTTACCTTTTAACATTACCTAAAAAGTCCACTGTATAGTTTTTGGCCGATGATGTAAACCATGTGGCTGAGTGCAATTCCAACTGAGCGCGATAACAATCATATTTGATATATTGCGTACAATAAAGCGAATGCGAGATCAATTCTTGTAACATTTCCGGGGAGAATTCACGATAACGTATATTAAAGCTAAAGTCAGTATCATGCGATGAACGTACATCCACCTGACTGGGTAAATTATGCTCGACAATGGTTTTTGTAGCATTTTCCAAAGACTGAAAATCGCATTTAACATGAGCCGGCGGGAATACACCATTACCATCGATATCGATGAGATAGACATCGGACTTTGTATAGCCAAGCAAAGCTAATTCCTCACAAGTCTTACGATATTTTGTAAAGTGACAATTCTTGCCTATATAGCCGGTGTGTTTGCAATCACAAGTGACACGATCATCCTTTACAAAGCATTTACCGCCATGCTCGCACGTGTTTGGACGTTTACAAGGATCTATATATTGGCAATTATCTAAGGCCACTTCACCGACTACACGTTCCGTTTTAATTACATGGCGTGGCTCAATCAATAGACCATTAATTTCAATATCGCGTATACAGCCAACTAAACCGGATGCTGCCGATTTAAGGCTGCTACCAATAATTAGCTTATCGCCAATATTAAACGTTAAACCGTACATTTGACTTTTCTGATGTTGATAGTCGACAGTAAATTTGATTTCGCCGCCTTTGTAATCTAATTCAACCGAATGCCAGGAGGTGGCTCGATTAATTTTCACCACCGTTGATATCGTTAGATTATTTAAAATATCAGGCACCAAATCGAAGCTTAATTTGTCCGAAGTTAAGCGTATCTTTTTTATAAATGTGAAATTCGCGATATTAAATACCATTCAATGTTATTATTATTATTATTAATATTATTATTATTATTATTATTATTATTTTATTGGTTGTTGGTTGTTGTAGTTGAACAAGCAATTTTTATTGATGTTGGCAGCATTGGGGGTCGTTGGTTATTTTTAGCGTTAATAGTTATGCATTTTTCAATTTCCGTTTTAGATTTGCATTTTAGTTTTGCATATCCGTTTAGTTGCGATGCAAAGTGATAAGAGCGTACACATGGCGTGAGAACGTATACAAGCGTTCGGTTAGGGAGCAGTTGCATATGGCATTCATAGTTAAACGGATGTAGTGAATCAATATGTTTGTGATGTATATAGATGAATAATTGCCGCAATAGAAAAAAGAAAAAAGAGAAATATATATATATATATACATATATATACATATATATATATATATATCAAATTTAATTAAATTATTTTTAAAGATATTATCATATAAATACAAGGATCCTTCACTGTTACTAAATATTTCTGTTTAACATTATCTTTCAATTCAAGTATCATTTTAACGCTTAATACCTACAATGATGTATGTATTTCAACCATGGATATGTATACGCAAAAGCAACGCATTAAAATTGTCAAAAATTGATTTTTTTTTTTTTTTTGTTTTATTTCTAAAAGTAAATAAAAATCTAAAAAAACTAATCGTAGTTAAAAAAACTTATTACTCTGAAATCGAGATGCAGTTGTTGAATTGAACTTTAAAGGGCTTGCTTTGCGATGAATTGCATTTTTTTTTTAATCAAGCTGAACTAAAACTGGTATAAGCTAGCGGTCAACGAGGCGGACTAGGACACCCGACTAACGATATCGTCTAAAAGGCAAAATTTACAACGATTGGATCGATAGGAGACTTTTTGTTGGGCTTCTTCAACTGTTGTTCCATTAGATAATAGGACGTATATTTGGTCAACCATCATTGCCAAAACTAATAAGCCAAATAGAGCTGGTTCTAGTAGCAAAATAAGGGAACGTAGATAAGCTAGCCTATTGCACCCGATACCCGTATATTACCCGTAATGCACAAGTGAAGGCCACAGAATATATAAGCGAAAGCCATGCATAGACAAGCAATTGTAGAAAGTACCTTTGATGGCGTCCTCCCACACATGTCGTACAAATTCGGGAATGATCCGCTCTAAGCGGTCTATAAGTTTCACAACATGTGCACGAATGTTCATGTTCATTCCTACTTGTGTTGTCTCTACAACTTTTTCACAACAGCAACAACACGGTTGCTTTCAGATGAGACATAGCTAATAGGACGGCCACCGTACTAAAGGAAATCGCATGCAAGGCAGCCCTAATGTTAGCTTGCATTGCATATAGTTTGCATAAATCATTATAATGTAAGTGATTATTAAACACACTAAGCCACAAGCGTCTTTACACAAGTTTTGTAAAGCAAAATACCGCTTAACTTAGCTTATCGGCGTCATTAGAAATTTTTTTAAAGTGAAGCGAGTAATTTTTTTTTTTATATATTATTCTTAGGACATTTAACAATTCAAAGGCCAATCAAAAGATGCGTGAAAATAATTGGAGAGAAAATGAGTGCAAACAACTGCTTGAGCAGATTCTAGTAACCTAGACTCGAATAAATTGACACGAGTCACATTTGTTTTTCAATAGGATTAATTTATGCATGGTAGATGGAAGAGCCTTAAACAACGTGTTATTTTGAATCGTATTTTTTAGGCTAATTAATTTCTGAAAAGCTCTCACAACGAATGACCACATAATACATGTTCACATGGATCATTTTCTTTGAGATTTTTTGAAAAGCAAAATATATTTGAGAAAAACAGAAATCATCGAAATCGCTAATACAATGGACAATGGATTAAACGGGGCTGATGTGCTGAAATATTAAACAAAAGTTTGGTTTTCAATAATGATTTTCATAAATATTGAAATGATTTAATATTTGATGAAAAAAATTTAAGAGAAAAGAAAGAAGAAAATTCCAAGCGAACCTTTTAAGTAATCCACACAACTAACAACAACAAATATCTTTTAATTATTTTAGAAATTTTCCATCTTACTGTGCACCTGTTGTTATCGTTATTATAAATTATCATTTTTTTAATTTTTTTTTTATATAAAATCTGAAAAGTTGATGTAAATTTATTTACAATTTGCAGACAAATTTGTTTGTAACATGAAAAGGAAATGCCTGATATTCGCACTTGTACCTTTTGTGTGCATATCTGTGTGACAAGCAATCAATATTGCAATGAAATGCAATCACATACTTACGTACACAAATATGCGCCCACAATTGCTTGTGAACCCATTTCAATGCGCCCACATACAAGGCAGGAATAGAAAACTCTGTATGCATCAATGTCCAACTGACTCTTTATTTATCATTTTCAATCACATAGCGTAAGAGTATAACGGTACGTATAAGTTATATTGAAATTTGTTTACTATATATATATATAAGGTTGACAAGAAATATTGTATTGATGTGTGTGCTCGATTGTATGATAATACAAGTTCTAGGTAAAAAGATGTTAACTTGAACGTGAATCAATTGTGAAATAATTTTCAATATATATCGCCGAAAGATAGAGCTATACTAGGTGTGACCTTTCATTTGTAACAGCCAGACCTACTCACTGATGAGAAAGTGCATATAGTGCATGCATATTATGCAGTTTCTCCATCAAACTTATTTATTCAAACGACAAAGCTCATGAATCGCCCAAAATAATTGCAATTAATAGACTTATGAGAGACATTGATTTAAAGCTTGGGACCAATCTTTTTTCAAGGCCATCAAAAAATTCAAGGGAGAAAAGAAATCTGATCGGTCGACTGGTATCCCAATAATTCGGTTCTTGTCTTTCATTTAATTCGTAGCGGTTGTCAATGGTGGATGTCAGAGTTTCTTTCGAAGACGAATATAATTTTCTTTTTACTTATTATTCATATTTTCGACTATTTTTTCCCATTTTTTCAATTACTTATAAAAATAATTTTCATTTTTATGTTTTTTTTTTTTTTTTTTTTTTCAATATATATCAATATATATATGTATACATGTGTAGTTGTGTGTTCGTGTGTACACGGATATGGATAAAAGCTTTCATATAATATAAATGCACCCTCGCATAGATATACTCTTTCATGTCTATGATGTATAGGCATACGTATCTATATACATATATATCTATATGAATATAGATATGAAGGTAAAAAGTAGTCTCCTTCGGTATTATAAATTTTTGGTTAGTTTCCTTCTTGGGAAACATTGATGGTATAATTTTTACCGAATGTCGTCTGCAACTCGGCTTAAGATTTTCCATTTCTTTTATTATTAAAAAAGCGCTGTCATATGGATGAGCCATTGAATTTTAGTACTAGAGAAAAGTCAGAGAGAGGTCGATGACATGAGTAATTATTAAAAAATTCCTTCATTTCGTAACGAGCTTTTTCACGATTCGATTCATTAACTAGTTATAGAATCGAGTTAGTAAATAAAACCCATAATTCTTGACCTTTTTATATCTCTTAACCCAAAGGTGAGGGGTATATTCATTTTGTCAAAACGTTTGCAACGCTCAGAGAGAAGTATTAGAGACTCCATCAAGTCGACATATATATTCATGATTAGTATCAAATTCTCAATCGATCTAAGTATGTCCGCCTGTCCATTTGTGTGTGTATGTGTGTATGTGTATATGTCCGTCTGTGTTATGTGTGCTGTAAACATTCTCCTGGCTGCATAAATAAAGCAATCGACTTTAGATTTGGCGGAAACATCGCATGCAGGTTGGTTGAAGGACACTACAACCTACACGCTCTTCTTTCAAAAAGGAATAAAAAATTTGGCTTTTTACTCCTTACTCATAAGCTGTTGTAGTACCTGCGAAAAAATGAAGAAAGTTGACGACGCCTACCCAATGGTACAGTTGATCGTCATTTTACATATATATATATATAGTTTTTTCAATACCTTTGTAAGGCGCAAAAACAGGCTCTCAAAACCCCATAAAGCACATGGATCCTTGGCCAGTTTCAAATTTCGAATGCACCAAAACATGTCTGTCTGTTCGTCTTTTTGTCTGCGCATCTGTTCGCGAATCTAAAAAGATATAACCTAAAAAATTTGCGAAAGAATTTGAAACCGACTTAAATTTTTCCAAGGATACACCTACAACGCCTACAATAGAAAAAATCGGTCGCGCATTTTCCATATTATAAAATATGGAAATTTAGTGTTTTTCCTTTTTTTTGGCCTTTTTTTTTGGATAACGATGATGGGTATAAAAGATTCGTTCACGACTGAATATCGTTTTCTTATT
Organism: Glossina fuscipes; assembly: GCF_014805625.2. NCBI lineage: Eukaryota > Metazoa > Arthropoda > Insecta > Diptera > Glossinidae > Glossina > Glossina fuscipes. Next base: position 43,542,431 of record NW_023998415.1, on the reverse strand, counting down.
TATTCAATATTCGCAATAACGAAGGACACGTTCCAGCTTCTTTTCGAGCTTCGTGCAAGCAGTATTATCATTGAAGGTGTTTTCTTTAACATTTTCAATGTGCTTTGGTGAATTCATTTTCGCACATAAGAGAAATTTTCAAGCGTCTCAGATATTTGTTCGTTAAATAAATTATGGACGTTACGCTACTAAAGCATATTAAAAGAATCAAGTCGATAGCGAAGGCATACAGTGATTTAGTTTTGAAAATTCTCGTTAGTTTATAAACAAATGCAATTGAATATGGATTTCTTATCGATCAACACACACACAAATCCATTTCTTAATAAATTTTGTGTATCGAAAACACGCCTCACACACCTATGAGTAATTGCTGTTTAGTGAAAAGTGATCGCTTACGTCTACCGGTAAATTATTTACGGACTTAGGTAATTTGAAATATCAGTTGTCTCTTACGTTGTGAAACACGTGAACGGCAAACAATTGCGACAACGTTTTTAATCAGGCAAACAAATCGATATTGAATCTTAATCTTATTGAATATAATAAAAAATGCAACTTTAGTGTTATTAATAATAAACGCAAAACTCTCTTAACATAATTTTAAAAAGAAATTTTTTTTTTTTTTTCCATTTAAGGCCAAAAAAATTTTCAAATCTAAAAATGTAAGAAAATTTGAACTTCACAACAAGCGCGCTGTTTGTGAACCTAAGCGAATCTGCGGTCATCTCTATGTAGCCTACAGATGTTCTTACTTTTACTATGATATCCAAAAAATATGTCATCTCTAATAAAGGAAAAAAATATCAATTTTGGTTCTTCATTCCTTAAATGTATATATATATGTATGTATATATATCTATCCATACATATGTATGTCTAGTAATGGTAATACGGTAGAAAATAAATGCTTGTGTGTGTCGTACTTACCTCCCAAAACCCATTTCCGGCGTGTGTTGTTACATCACTGTATGCCAAGATAGCTGCCGTACGACTACTACGGAAATCGAACTTAATATTAAATTCTTCAGCATGATTTATGGGCCACCAAATGTGTGATGTCGCAAAAGGATATGTTATTGGTATGACATGCACTTCGTTTTCCTGGAATTCTGCCTCAAGTACACCTTCATACATGTACACATGTACACGTAAGTATAAATACATAGAAAATATAACAAAACCATATTTATGGAGAAAATCTATTATTGCTTTCATATATATATATATGTATATATATATAGGGCAACAGAATGAATAGCAGGTTATTGTTTGTTTATATGTTAGGAGTGTGTTTGCATTTGCTGTGCGAATGAGAATTGATATCCTTTTAAAATTATATCTAATAGAATATATACAAAATAAATTATATATGTACGTGTGTATTTTTCTTTTATGATTTATATATAATTTTATAAATAAACTAAGTTGAGTGTGGCGTGACATGTGCTGAGGGAGAAAAAAGGAGAGACAGAGAGATAGAGAGAGAGGAAAAGAGATAGAATTGATTTTATGATTTTGAATGAAATAAATCTTAAGAAAAAACGTGCTTGTGCCCTACTGAATGTTGTCATATTAATACAAACATTATTGATAACACTTTTGATAACTTTTTGTGTCTTGCAAAAGGCAAGTTAGATAAATTAAAATAATTTTCAATTTTCACAAGTTAAAACCATTTTATATTAATTACTTAGTTATTGGCTAAAGAATGGTAGAAAGAAACAATTTTATCTAGAATCGTTTACGCACATACAGAGTATGGAGTACTCTTCATTTATTTTTAATATAAATGGAACGGAAGAATTTTTCTTTATCCATGAAAATGAATACATAAGTAGTTGCAGATAATGGGGAAAGTAAAAGATATACCACACAGATATAAATCGACTAAGAGTAATATATATATATATATATATATATATATATCGGGCGGACAATCTGCTGACTATTTATCTATTTTTTTTTTTATATTTTACAAATCCTACAATTACGCAATGCTTCCTAATAAAATTTACAATATCCTCATAATAGATATAAAAATATTAAATTTATCGGAGAATCTATCTCTGGACAAGTTCCAGGAAAAAGTCTCTGTTTTGTTTTCGTTCGTGATCGTACGTCTTAGCTGAGCAATGAATTAGTGACAAAATAAGTGCTAAAAAGTACAATCGTAAGGAATTCACTTAGTGCGAATTTTATGGCTTGAAACGATTAGGGCTTAGGAGGATCGTTCCTATTTGATATAATCGAAATTAATGAAATCAAATTAAAGTAAGCAACACAGTCAACTTGTTTTCTTCTTTTTTTTTTTTTTAAATTAATTAAATGCTGCTTTTACTTAAAGACTTGGAGGTAGTTGGATAATATTTAAGGAAAATGTTATTATTAGGCAAAAAGTAGTAGTAGTCTTCAGTCACTAACTAAACGACGATATGCTCATAATTAGTCTGCTGAGTTAAACGACTATACTAGTATGGGCTTCATCATGAACACATGCATATGTCAAAATATATATGCATGCATGTGTGTGTGTTTTTCTTGCCTACTTCAATATTTTTTCTTTTTCGCAATTTTTGCATGCGTTTTTAGCTTTTACTTACCATGGTAGTGAACTTTTGGATTGGCACGTTGCAATTCATATAAAATGGAGACGTCATTGTAATAAACATACTTGAGTAATCCAACGAAATTGTTGTGTGACGCAAGACCTTTCTTTTTATGTAAATCGGGGCCACCGCCGAAATAAATTTCCGGATCGAAGAGTAAATTTCCACTTGACGTTGATGGTATTTCAAGTATTTTCATTTGCTGGTCAAGTATGATGCGTACATGCCGTTGTTCATGGTAAATGGTCAAATTGTGCCAATAACTGCGTGTCAGTTCATCGTTGAGGGTGGTGGACATTATACTGTCACCGAAATCCATTTCCACATAAATCGACTGATTTTTAATGGACGCTGCAATATACTGATGCTTGAGTGATTCACCGCTCGCATAGAATAAAGCGGAGTCGTCGAATTGCGTGCGAAACATGAAGCTGATGCGTGTGGTGGATGAATGTACGCGATCCTTCCAATCGTAAATGCGATACGATACATAGCTTGCACCACGTAAAGTCATTATTGTTGCAGCTGGTAGCCATAAATGAAGAAAAAAAAAAAAGAAACATACACTAGAGTAGTTGTAGGTTTTTTTTTGTTTTTTGTTTTTTGTTTTTTATTTTTCATTTTTCATTTCCTTGGAATGGCATGTACTTGAAAAATTTATATGCGAAAAAATTTCTATAATTCATTATTTCCTTTTTCAAAGTTTAGCGAAAATTTTGTGAAAATGAAATTAAAAAAAAAATAAAAAAAAAAAAAAAAAATGCTTTCAAGCTTTAAAGTTTAAAGCAATTTCGCTAAGGAGACCGCCAAACAGATTAAATATTAAATTTATGTCTATTATAAAACGCGTTTTATAATCAGTTAAACGCAAACTTCTTCTCTTCACATCCTTCCATTCCGAATTGTACACACAAGTCGCATTGTTTAGCTTTATGACCTTCTTTCACTGACCATATTACCGCTTTAACCATTACTCTTTCCCTTTATTTATTTTTTTTTTTTTTCTGGCTTTCTTTTTCCTTTTTGTTTTTCCACTGCAGTTTTTATTTACTAAAACGTGCGAATGAGTGTGTATTTTGTTTTGGTTTTTTTTTTTTTTTTTTATTTTTTTTTTTATTTGGCCAGAATTTTTTTCCTTTAAAGTAGTACAACATAGCGTAGCTAAGAGTAAAATTAACAAAAAAAAAAAAGAAAAAAAAAAAAAGAAAAAGAAAAGAAAAAAAAAGACCACAAAGATTTAAAATTGTGCGGTTTTTTCTTATCTGACATATTGCACACGTGGGTTATGCCAGCCACTGTGCGTGTCCACATACATATAAAGTGTTATGCTGCAATGTTACAGTATATATATATACATATATGTATATAGTTATATGTATATATATATACATATATGTATATAGTTATATGTATATATATATACACATATATATACTGTTACTTTCACCAAAGATAACTCTGCATATTTGTATAAGTTGGTTTGGTAAAAATTTTTTAAGGAAAAAACCCTAAAATGGCAGCCTTTACGTTCTTTTTATTATAGCTACCATCCGAGATGAGGATCATATGTAACTTGTCATTTCGTTTGCGACACTTGCATACCCGTCAATATAGGAATAAATATTTTTACTTAACTGATTCCATTCATATATTTACAACAGTATATATAACGATAGTTCTATTATTAACTGGAAGTATTTTAGGATAGATTATATATATCTTTTGATCGGGTCAGCGAACATTAAGATTGCTTTTAGTTTTGCACAAATGCGCCTGCATCTACTTACGTCTGTCTACAAAAGACGTGAAATAGCGAAACTTTTGAGAATGCGAAAAAAAAAAATAAAAAAAATTAAATAAATAAAAATATAAATAACATTTAAATCAGTCGGCTATTAACGAAAATTATTTCACATATATATATATATATATTTATATATATATATGCATATATGCAATTAATTAAGGTTACGCTTGCTCGTATCGTCGATAGGAATTATAGTAGAAAATGAGAAAAATTCGGAATAAAAGTTATTTTGAAGCTGAGCTGATGAGTAACAAAGATTCGTTTTAAAAGGTATGCACTTTTGTTAACTTCCTTTACATACTTACATACAACATATGTATATATAAATTTGTTTTACATGATTTAGTATACAGTACGTGGTCTTGTATGATTTCGAATATTTCGAATGGTCGAGTAAGATTTATCTTAAATTTTTGTTGAGGCAAATTAAAATTTATATCCTTGAATAAGAACAAAAGAGTTTCTAGAGAAAATTGTTAACATAATGAACACAAAGACTATACTTAACATCTATGTATATTTAACCTAAATCGAACAATTTCTCATAAATTTAAAAAAAAAAAAAAAAAAGAGAAGGTATTCATATTTGACCACATGAACACATACATATATATATTTGTTGAAAACAGAGTAAGAGAAATTTTTGATATTCATCAGAGTAAACTAATATTTGATAATTGCAAATTCTTTTGTTAAAAGTGGGCATGCCCGTTGGTAGTTTTGCCATCCCTTTCGAAACAAATTTAATAGTTTTGTTACATAAATCTCTTTACCTTTAAAGTTCTTTCAAAAGTTTTCATATTTCATATGAGAGAATATTTTTTAATCTGATCGATTCGTACTATAGATCATGGTTCTTCATAGATCGTGCTTTATTTCTTAGCTGCCTAATGGCAAATTTCAAAAAGGCCCATTATAGGACTTTTCCATCTTACGCTGTTCGAGAATATATCTACTTTATGGAATCTCTAACGTATTTCAGAGTAATGCAGACGGAAGGACATTTTAGTATAATCCGTATACTTGGGCGATCGGTGACAAATGAATAGAAAACACGAAGCTAAGTAATAATTTGCCGGGATAACTAAGAGTCAAAGAAGAGAAGGAAGGGCATGAAGATGGAGACAATGTCCTTAATATCTTGCAACATCGTAAGAAAGCACGATGCCGCTCTAAAACTTTACAACATTTTATAATAATTGAAGTGCAGATAAGGAGCGCGACATCTTTCATCAAAATTCCGAATCAAGTAAATGTGATTTCGTTTCAAAAGATCCCGCTCAACGCTCAATTCCTTTTTAATAATCATCTTTTGCCAGAAGAGCCATAGCCTGTGCGAATGCTTCGAATAATTCATGTGCCCTATTATTATGGGAATATCACGGGGTGTACGTGTCAATGAAAGACGTTCCAAATAATTGAGAAGTTGGCGTTGAAAAGGAAAACAAAGCCTAGAACATGTCAAAGGAAGCAAAGAGATAGCCATTAATGTGTCTCGTGAAGATTGTCTTGGAACGAAATACTTAATAGTAGACAAATAGTATTTTGCTCTAAGCTGACGTGAAGTCTAAGCTTATTTGGCCAGAATAATCGTAAAGAGCTGCATGGGTTTTTCTTCGAAACTCATTGTTTCTTTCTGCGCATAACTGAAATTGAAAAGCTATTTCGACTAAGTTGACTTAGAAGCCTTATATGTCAGCAACGAAAGAAATCTTCAAATTTGTTCAGGTGCTTCGATCTGAACCATTTTAAGTAGTGTGCCTCCTTGGGCCAGAATAGCAAAAAAACTAGCGGTACAGAATACATACACATATATACATACATATATATGTATATACAAATACATACACATATATAGAGTTAGAGTTATCATGATGGAAAAAATCTAATTTGTAGTTTTTTTATGATGGAAACGGGAAAGTTATAAAATTTTTAAAAAATCAATTAAGTTTGTGTCACGTGATGCGTTCGGCATTCTTCAATATGCGGCCTTTTATGGAAGGTACGACTTTGCATGAAAATAACGCATCATTTTGCATGTATTATTATCAAAACAAAAAAATTATTACCAAAAGGGTATCTTATGGTCGAACTTGTCCGACTATAATGTTCTAACTGGTTTTATTTTATTCGATATGCTATTGGATATCAAGAATATATATGCAAAAATGTTACAAAGAAAATCGTTGTGTCGAAAATTTGATATTTCGACGGCAACTGTATAAACGCGTTTTCTTGAAATACAATTTTTTCAAAACTGTGCGCAACATAACCCACCCCAACAACTTTCATATCCAAAACCGAAGTATTCAAATTTAATTATGGTTTCAATGTCTTTATGACGTCCAGAAACAAACTTCAAAAACTCTTATAAGGTATATAAATTCTTGGCCAGTTTCAAATTTGTAATGGGCCATAAACATGTCCGCCTGTTCGTGCGTCCATCTGTCTGTTTGTGCAACTTTGTAGTATCTGTGATAAACATTCTCCTGTTAGCCAAAGTGAAGATATCGCCTACAAGTTTGCCAAAGAAACTAAAATTGACACACCTACATCGCCCACATGCCTAAGAACTTTCATATGGAATTCAGATGGAATTCAATATATTGACGTTAATGATCCAAATTCAGTGCAGTTGTATTTTTCTGGATTATACTTCATAGCAAAATATTAAAAATTGGAATTTCGTGTCACAAAAAAGCTCATTTTCCGCCGGACCCCCTATTGGAGTCGAAAGATATACCTTATGAGATTCAATTATGTTATACGACTATTTTTTATGCTACATTACTGCTAGAGATTAAAAATTGGATCTCTCTGCCGCATAAAGGCTTAATTTTCATAAGAAGCCTTATTTGGGATCGGGTCTGTCTACATGAAATCATAATGCCATATCGAAATATTAAAAATTAAACTTTTTGCCGCAACGGTTACATGCGCAGCGGTTAAGAAAATGTTCTTATCCGATTCAAATTTTTCGCACCAAAAAATTCGCACAAATTTTGGAAATTGCATTTATGTGTTATACAATGATTTTTTGAAAAAAGGGCGTTATATTGGTCTTGGTGGAAACGGTCCAAAAATAGTCCGATCCAATTCGATTTGTCTTTCAGTCAAAATGCGCATAAAAGAATGTCAAATATTGCGACTTTTTATATCGATTCAAACAATGTTTCTAAAACGCTCGGTATAATGAAGATGGAGGTCTTACATAAGTCACTTTAGACGTTGCTGCTCGTTGCGAAAACTGAATATGCCTCACAGGTGAAGAAGGACTTTATATAACAACAGCGTCTAATTGCTAGCATTTTTTAATGGAAACTGGAATGAAACGATATCAATTTAATAAATAAATTTTGACCGCATAGGTATATTTTGCGAACCTCTCCACCTGAAACGGTTCTCATCAAGTATAATTTTTAATATTTAATGAGAAAGACAGACAGGCGACAAATTGTATTAGGTAGGTAGGTAGGTAGATAGGATAAGTAGTAGTAGTTTTCATTTGCTTTTATTTTTCTCTCACCCGGGGAAATTACTGAATGGTAAGAAAATTAATTGAACAATACAGTAAAATACCAAGATTTCTTTTATTAATATCAATATTTCTATAAACATTAATCTTAGATGTTATAGTAAAATATTTACTACTGGACGTAGTCAGCTCAGCATGACAAAAAAGGAGTAATATGATATGTGGATTATAAGGTTCAGCTACTCCGATAAAGCATGAAAGGGAGAGAAGTTTTCTGAATGCATGAACAATTTTGCATGTCACATACACGTAGATACGTATATGGCTAACTAAGTTGAAATGGAAATATGAGAAACAAAAATTTCACATTTGATATTAATTAAAACTCAAAGGGGGGTATGATTTGGTTTATTAAACGTCGATGATAACACTCAATTATCGAATATTGAAAATTCTGAAGTTCCATAAAATTCTCATTATACTTATTTAGAAACAAAATTCTGCTATAACATTAGAATGCGTAGAAGTATTTCAATCGATCGAAAGAAACCATAACAAAAACAAGTAAGCAAGTTACATTTGGCATGGATCGAATCTCGCATACCCATCACTATGCTTTTCGCATTCCATTTTCCAAGCTCTTTTATTTGATGCCCATATCGCTGGTATTATTACGAGAAAATTAATCGCGGTGTCCGCATCATATTGACTTTAAAATTAACGCATTTTTAGGCAAATAATATATCTTCATTTAAGGAGTGTACAAATTATTTTTGTTGTTTGCCTTATGATAAATAAACGTTGAACCTCAAAAAAGTGAAAAAAATTAAATTGAATTACTCGTAAGTTTGTGTGGACACGGCCAGTTAGTTGCATTTTCGGATCTAGGAAGTGCGGTGTCTCGTAAAGTAAATGTGGAAATTTTCAGCCTTCTAACTTTAATAAAGTCCGGATAATGAGGAAAAATCTAAAAATTTTTTTTTTTTTAAAAACTGACTTGTGTTCAGTTTACTGTCCATTGCGCGCCAACTTGGCCCATTTTCAAAACCCACTCGCGTGCAAAAACTTCCAACGTTTCTACCAAATTTGAAGTTGATATCTTCATTTTTGCGACTAGGAGAGTGCCAATAACACCCATCACCTAGACATATAGACGGACGGACGTGGCTAAATCAAGTCAGAATTTCACGCTAATATGTAAACTTTATAGGGTCTCCGAAGCTTCCTTTCGGCTGTTACATATATTTTCGGGGAAAAAACAAAATGAATTTTGTTCCCCATCTTGCTTCTGGTGGGTATAATAAAAGATATCAACTTACTTTGAATACCATCTAAAAGAAAAAAAAATTGAAGAATACTACACAGTTCTTGCCCTCGTTACCAACAATATTCTTTGCTGACCATAACCGTGCCCACACGTGCAAGAGCCATTCCTAAGTGGTTGTTGATAGTTAAAGAGAGAGAGAGAGAGAGAGAGAGAGAGAGAGAGAGAGAGAGAAAAAAAACAAACTTACAAATACAAATAATGTGACAAATATACTCATTTAAATGTGTATGCCTTTATCTGAACGCAAGCATCAATAGTTTATTAGGCTACGCGATGTAATCCACAGCCATATATAATACAGACAATATGAACAGTAACATCACCATGTAATTGTCATATATTCAATCTGAGATTTACTTATAAAAATTTACACAAACTTATCAATGAAGAATGAAAGCTACGCCGTATATAGCGAACGAGCGAAGACCGTTACTATGATTTTTGACTTACTGACAATGTCTGTGCATATGCTTTCAAAGTGATATGGTGACATGTGACATTTATGAGATATGAGTGACTTTTAGTCTCTCCATCTGTTTAAATATATACACATAGGTACAGATTTCAAAACGTATACACATATGCATATAGTACACATCTGTTTGTTTAGCTTTCAAAAAAAAAAAAAAGAAAAAAGAATTTTGTCTCGCATAGGTTTTTGATGAGGAGGTTTGAAGAAAAGCGTGTAAACATATCGTCACACAAGTTGATCTAGCCCAGATATTACTACTACTTCGCTAATCGCTCATGCCCCGAATTAAATTTGCGTTGAAATTATGCTTACTACTAGTGTATCTTAACATAGCATAAAAAATATGAAATCATGTTCGGTTTTTATATTTGCTTTAGTCATTAAAAAACTAAAATTAATTAATAAATATTTCAGATTTGAACGATGGGTATCTAAAAGTCGCTTTACAACGAGCATATATTGTGTTTTTGTTGTTGTCACGTTTTGTTTTTTATTACTCTTCTATTTGTCAGTACATTTTTTAAAATTTTTTTTTATTGCATTTATATGTGCTCATATACGTTTGTATGTATAGGTATGTATAGGTATATTACGCCTGATTCCGTGCCATTTCAGTTGATATTTATTTACAGTAAGTAAGTAATCCTGGCATAACTATAAAATCTGTTTTCATATATTTTGACATTTAATGGTCAACTGGATGAAAAGTTATTCAGTCAATACAACAGCTACCACGCCACCACGGCTACCGTTATTCTGTAAAATGTATTTCATTTAATTTCATTGGCGCAGTAAAATGTAAATATTTGTTGAGTTACTTATGCACGCATATATATTAATGTATGATGTCTGTGTGCGTGCGTTATGATGTATCTGAACGTGTACGTTTGCCTGTGCCTGTGACTGTGCGCGTGTGTGTGTGCATGTATGTGTATGTGTATGTGTATGTATGTGTATGTGTATGTACTATGGAAACATTTATGTATATCCTCTACAGTTTGCGGTATGTGTACTTATATATATATATATGTATATATGAATATATGCGCCCATGCATGTATTTATGTATCCGTCAGGAGCAATAACAACAATGACAACACAGCTTTTTTTTCAATTTGTCAGAATTTTTCAGTTCGTCCTGTGCATATCAATCATAACTACATACGCATGCACATAGATGCGTGTGTGTCTATCTACACTTATATATGTTATATTGCATGTTGTATACGCGTACGTGCGTTTGTAAATTAAATTTTAAGTTAATAATCTTTTATGCGGAATATTTTACTTGTACATACTGCATATAAGTTATTGAGAAAAACTTATGCAAGATTTATTTATATTTCTTCAATTCGTAAGAGTGAATGAATATATGTATATGTAATATATTTATTTATCATATATTTATAAATGTTTGTGTGTAATTGTGTATGCATATATATGTTGGCCCTTACGAAATTGCGCAAACAGACGAGCGAAAGTTTCGATACCTGAATAAAGGGATGCAATCATCTTTGCCGTATAGCAAACTATCTTAAGAAAACTTCGCTTAATTAGTAAATCATCAATCAAAAAGTGTTTTCTGGATTCTCGAGTTTCATGAACAAAAGATCATAATCTTAACGTGCTTAAGTTTCGCGTCATCATCTACAAATATGTATAGATAGGTATGCGTATATATAAAAAGGTTTGTCTCTGTCCCACTACACTTGTGAGATTTCGTCAAAAATTTGCATTAATATGCAAGACTAGCAGACAGTTAAGATAGTTTTTTTTTTATCATTGCATGGTAATTACGAATCTCTTATAACTATGTCGGTAAATCAAATGATTTTACAAAAATTTTGACAAACACTTCAAGTTACAAAGTTATGTGCACCACGTTTGGAATTTTGTGTAGCACTTCGCAAGTCTATGTTTCAATTGCTCTAAAGCCGCACTTTAATTAAGTTAATCATCTCAATATTACAAATATGTAGGTATGTTTATGCCCTTTGCGCTAAAGTGAAATCGTAAGGTATTTCAACAACGCTTGGTAATCGAACTGCACACATTTACTTCAAACTCAATTTGATTATGAAAACTTGCTTTCATCGTCTATCATACGCACAAATATCCAACGTGAACTTTATATAAAGAAAAAAACAAAAAAAAAAAAAAAAAAACACAATCATAACCCCACTTGCATGCTAAAGAAAAAAAAATAAAAATAATATTAGGTAAGAAAATTAGATTCGGTCGTAACCGAATTTTTAATACCCATCAACGTTAATCTAAAAAGGACGAAAGCCGTAGATGAACAAACGTTTCGTGCTCTATAATATGGCGTGGACGCAGCTGATTTCTTCTATTCTTAAAATAAAAGTTTTTGTCGTTTAGGCATGTGAGCGTTGTAGGCGTGTCCGTTGAAAAGTTTAGGTCAATTTCAAATTCTTTTGCAAACTTGTAGGCGATATCTTCACTTTCACTAACGGGACAATCTTTATTACATATACTACAAATGTGCGCAGACAGACAAATGGACAGACGAACAGGCGGACATTTTTAGATGCATTCCAAATTTGAAGCTGATCAAGAATTTTTAGGCTTTACCGAGTTCCTGCAGCTTGCTTCTGCGCGTCCATGCAAGTATTGAAAAAACAATTAAATTTTGATACACCATAATATCGGGTAGGCGTGGTCAATTTTTTTGCCATTTTATACAGAAATACTACAGCATCGCCCATAGAATACGCCTTCAAAATTTTTTATTTAATTTGCTATAGTTTATGAGCAATAAGGAAGAAATAAATTTTTCATTCCTTCTGACAAAAGGGGAGGTATTGTAAGTTTACGTGGAGCTGGGCGCGTGTAGTTCGAACGATTTGGCCCGACCTTTTTTAATACCGACCTACGTGCAAGAACTTCCAACGCTTCCGCATAATTTGAAATCGATAGATTCATTTTTAGGGCCAGGAGAATGTTTACAACAGACATTGAACACTCGACTGACAGACGGATATGCTTAAATCGATTTAGAATTCGATGTTAATCACGAATATATATATTTTGTGGGGTCTCTGGTGCTTTCTTCTGGACGTTGCAAGCGAATTGACAAAATGAATATGCCTCTTATGCCACGGTAATGGATTCAGAAAAGCACAAATCTTTCGTTGGCAAAGCATTCCGTGGAAACCAGTTCATTAAATCAATAATTATTGCATTCCCGTTGTTAATAAAGTCAATAACGTGGTATAAAAGCAACCGAGGCTCGGTAAATAAATGATTGTTTATTACTTTAGATTCTGTTGAATGATAAACTTCTTGATATACCTTAATAGATATCTATTGATAAAGTTGTGTGAAAATTACAAAACTCTTCGCTTAGGATTTATTTAATTTTCATTATGAACTCATTGGATGGCTCACAAACAAATTTGTAGCTGCATGCGATTTATGTATGTATAAAAACTAAAATTTGTTTTTTTTTTATGAATTTTTTTTTTTTTTTTGTTTTATTATACATTTCTCATATAAAGTGTTAATAGCTTTGAATTTATTGAAAATAGTAACTTTAAGCCAAGTTCGATAAAATTTGAAGAACATCTGTTTTTTGTTTTTGCAAAATTTTGCAAATATTTCTCTTTTGGAATTTACAAGGACCGGCTAATAATTTTCAAATGAATTAGTTAAGAGAAAACACCGCACTTCACGATTAGGATATCTTTTTTGGTTTTGCCATTTTTAGTACCATAGTCTTGAATAATGTCTAGTATCTTGAGGCCGCTGACTACTATACCAAATGGTATGCGTTGACCATTTAGAGTGGCCAGCTCTTTAAAGCTGATACTAAAATTTATAAGACCAGGCGGAAAACCGTCGAGATAATTTTGAGCAAAAGACAAAATACCACGCCCGTGCCCATGATCAATACAATTGTATTCATGCTCAAAGCCGGGCCTGGTGAGTATTTCGTTTTCAGCTGTTAATTCCCCCTCAAGCCAAAGAATGGGAAAAATGCGAATAACTTTCCATGCGCTCGATTCGCCATGACTGCAAATGCGTATAAATTCCAAAATCATTTCGGGGCAAGCTTCAGTAAAAAGTTGTATAGATAAGCGACCAAGCGGTCTTACATTCTTCACATATAAATCGATGAAGATTTTCGGTCTTAACAGTTGCCCTAGCATGGCTATCTCTGTCTTGTCGACGATATCGCGATATCTATCCATAATATAATACGGTACAGCATGTTTTTGCCGTTTCTTTCTTAACCGTGAACTTGCGCTCCCGAAGCAGGTGTTAATAGAGGATTTTACGGTTAGTAATCGGCAACCCAGCATAAAATTTTCCTGTTCGATTTGTTCTAAGCGCTGACAGGAGCGTACATGATTGGTGGGATATATGGCTTTGCTGCTTCTAAAATTTTCTGTAAAACCATGATTTCTTTGGATTTTATTAATTTTCGTAAGCAAAGCGATATTATCGTTCATGATACGTTTGCTGGCCTGATAATCCAATCTAAGTTGATCTATTTTAAGGAAAGTAGTAGTCATTAACGGCACTGGGGTTAGGTCAACGCGACTTTGTGCTTCTTTTAGCGACTTCTTGTGATCGGTTAACAGTTTTTTAACAGACCGCGGATCGATAGGCAGATAAGAATTTCTATGCGACATATTGTTTCGAAAATGGCTTAGAATGATGATTTGCGCAAAACAAATTTATTAAATGCAAATTTGAAATGAAAAATTTTCGAATTTTCTAATTTTAGACAAACTTCAATTTTCTTTGAACAGAGTTAACAAACTGATAAATAATAAATTTATTCGATATGAGGTAAGACAAAGTTTTCTGCATTCATGTTTTTGCCCCCCTCCATACCCCATTCAGTTCTTCCAAGTGTTATAATTTAAGTAATTGCTTTTTCTTTTTTTTTTTGTTTTTTTTTAATTTATGTATTCTGTACATTGTAGCAAACATTTACTTACTGTAAATATCACAGTGCTCGCCTTCATAGTGGGTGCCAAAGCAATCGCATGAGATGCCATAATAGTGATTAATGCATCTTGAACCGACAAAGCATAAGTTGTGCCTCGAATGGCATTTATCTGAACAGCCCTCATAAACGTTTTCATGTTTTGTGGCCACCAGCGGTGTAATCGGCAACAAATCGGAAGCAGCTTTACCCGAACTTAAAACAACGTTACGTATGCAGCCAACAAATGATTCAATAATATATTTGACACCATGCAGTTTCTCCTCCGAAGATAGTCCTGCGAGAAAATTAAAAAAAAAAAGAGAAAAAAAGCATCAACAAGAGCTTAGCATATATGTAACAGAGTAATAATGAAATTCACTTAAAATTATTACCGCACAGGATGGCTAACGAAAAATACACACAATATAATAACAACATTTTGTGTATGTTTTTTAATGATGAAATTAAAGGACAAAACAAGAAGAAAAAAAGAAGAAAAAGAGAAGAGAGTAAGAGAACCCACAATAATAGTAAACAGCTGCTGTTAACATCGACTTCTTAGTTAATTTATTTGAAATTTTTTATAAGCGTCGTTCAGTTGGAAAATGGCTCAAGTCGGTTTATTTTGATATTAATATAATTCATATATTCAGTTCAGATTGTTCATTAGGAAAAAGCTCGCTTAAACAAAATTCCCAGTCACGATATAACTGGTCTGGCATTGCCCATAACTTCTCATCACTTTTATTTTTAACTGAATTATTAAATGTTATGGTATTTTGACTTTAATCATTTACAGATAGTGACAATTCGCACTCGCTATCATATGGCGGGATAGCCTTAACACTAGAAAAGTTATGCGATTCTACATTCGTCTAGTGGGAAAGATTGCGATAAAACTTTGTCGTGATGCAATGCGCATGTGCGTATATCTATAAGCATCTATTACGGATATAAATGTTGAATTTCTTAAATGTTTTCATTTTTTCGGAAAATGAACACAAGTCGCTGTTAACGAGTAAGAAAATTGATTTTGGTCCGGACCGAACTTATTATACCCATCACCGTTATCCTAAAAAAAGACAAAGGAAGTAGAAGAATAAAATTTATATGCTCTGTAATGTGGAGTGGAGTGGGCGCAGCTGAGTTATTCTATTTTCAAAATAAAAGTTTTTGTCGTATAGGCATGCGGGCCTTATAGGCGTGTCCTTTAAAAATTCTTTACAGGCGATATCTTAAATTTTCAATAACGAACTGCGTGCAAGAACTTTTAATGCTTCTGCCTAATTTAAAGTCGTTAGATTAATTTTTGCGGTCAGGAGAATGTTTACAACAGATATTGCACAGACAGACGGACAAACGGACAGACGGACATGCTTAAATCGATTTATAATTTGATACTGATCAAGAATATTCATATACTTTGTCGAGTCTCTGATGCTGCCTTCTGGGCGTTGCAAACGCTTTGACAAAATGAATATATCCTTCATCCTTCGGTGATGCTTGATGTCTCAATGAACCTTTCAATGTTTTCTCTAACAACCAGCGACGAAGAAATTATGATTCTAGTTGCACTCGACAGCAGAAAAGCACATTAGTGCTATAATGTGTTGCGAAACATACGCAACAACTATATATAGAGTTCGCAGTAAAAATGCAATTGTACCTGGAAATGAGTCAATTCTGGATAGAATTGCTTCAATTCTGTGTAGTCAAGTGAATGATGTTCAACTTTCGATTTACGAATAGAAACAATCGTACGAGTCGTAAGACGTTACGGCTGTCGGCGTTACGTCACCTTAGGCACCCAGAAAAGATATCGATACAATAGTCAAGGTACGTTATGAGGAGGGAATGCGCAATGGTATGCTTAACCTTTAGAGACAGATATAGATTTAGATTGTATAGAGATTGAGCAAAGACATTGTCGCTGGGTGGTGGAAGCCACCATTAGTATCGTATTCACGACATGTAATAGATGGCTAGATATGTAAGGAAATATGAAGTGAATAAGTTTGATAGATGCTCTGTCGAATCCAACCAAGGTAGATGTTATCTTTCGAATAGCACTACGAATAATGTTTTCATCCACATTCTGAAATGGGGGGAAAGCGAATCTCTTACTCTAAAATGATTCGCGGACATTTAGTTGATTTTGGACGGAAAGTCATTAATTGTGCTTACATATATCTCATTAGGGTCACCACTTTTTACCTCCTGGTGTACCTTTATTATGGAGCATGTGCCTCACTTGCTAAGAAGTTGGCATACGCTTGATTGCTTTGCTTTCTCCTAACATACTTCAGCCTGTTACGCAACTTTTAATAGTCATTCGATTGTTGTGAATTGTGTAACAAATCCCAAAAAATTTAAACTATTTTGGTGGGCGGACTATGTTTGCTTCTTCACTACGGTAATTCTGCTTACTACAATTGCAGTGTTAATAAGTTAATTTTATTGTTATGTATTGCGTAAAAAAACCTCTAAAAATGTAAACTATTTGGGAGGGCGGGCTATGTGCGCTTCTTCGCCTTGGCAATTCTGCTTACAACAAGTATGGCGTTAATAAGTTGCGAACGAGATACCTCCGCACAAATTGAAATCAATAAAATTAGAAAATATCGGCGTTCATAAGGCGCGGCTCTCTTTTTATTAGTCTGTTAGTTAATAATACGGAGTAAGCGAACTAAAAGCGACAAATATTGTAGATCAACATATCCTTTACACGTTTAGGGTGTATTTTCAATTTCTATCTTTTTTTTTTTTTTTTCTGTTTATGTTTTTTTCTGTTTTTCCTCTTTTTGTTTCAATTTAGCGGTTTTGTTTTGTATTCAAAAACTTCAGTAAATGAGTAAAGTTTTGTTCATTGTCGGTCTTATTGTTGTTGTAGTTTAAATAGTTGCTTGTCGTACATGTAAAATCGGTAATGAAGATTAATGAACCAGTTTAACAGTACATAATAAGTTTCATAAGTTTTTCTCATAGATATCCGACAAAAATAGTTTCGAAAATAATTTTTACACATTTTATTAAAAATATCTTGTGCGAGTACTATTCACATTATATCATATCAAGGCATATGTTATGCGGATACGGATATACGCGGTATATGCGTTTAATGTTAGCGCTTCACAGTTGGCCGTAACCGAATTGAGAAATGTCATAATTCCGAACTTTTTTTTCTTTTGTTCTCTAAGAAATGATTAGATTTCAAGGTTAGTACTATCTATGCTGCTATGAGCGAACCTGTAAGAATAAAAATTTTCAACATAAAATAAATAAAGTTTTTTCTTCTCTTGATTAGGAAGCCACGATAAGCATAATTTAGCAGCACATACTCTAGTAGGTCAGTCGGATGCATTCTCCTTTAAATCTTAAATACTAAATAAAAATATTGAACTCTCTTTAAATGAAAATGATCTAAGTTGGTACATGCCCTGTACACTGGCAAGCGTTAGTCAATAACAATTTTGATGAAATGTTTCAATATTCGGTACATTTTTAGTTTGAAAAAATTAAAGGAAAATAATTTTAAATTGCTTTTCCCATAGAGAGAGAGAGAGAGAGATTGTGCAGGTCTTAATCCAATTTTTCGTCAGTCTGGCATTTATTTTATACCCATCATCGCAAGAAGAAGGGTATTTTTTACTTTGTCAAAACGTTTGCAACGCCCATTAGGAAGTTTCATAGACACCGCAAAGTATGTATGTTCTTGATCAGCATCAAATTCTGAATCGACTTAAGTATGTCTGTCTGTCTGTCCATCTGCCCGTCTGTGTGATAAATATTGTAAGCATTCTCCTGACTGTAAAAAAAAAAAGACGCTATCGACTTGAAATTTGGCAGAAACACTGGAAGTCGATATAGAAAAAGGACCAAATCGATCGAAGGACACGCCCACACTACCACGTAGACTGAGAATATCTCTGTTTTTCAATAAGAATAAATAATTCATTTCTTGCTTATTCCTCATAAGGTGCAATAGATACAATCTACATAAATATATTCTATGGGCCACGGCTGACCACGGTTACTCTATATTGTAATTGTATGACAATTGAATTTTTTTTTTTTTTAAATATTTTTATAATGTGCAAAGTATGCAAGTTTTTGGCTAATTCGAAAATTCGGAATGCATCTAAGCATGTCCGTCTGTTTGGTTGTTTATCTGCCTGTCGGCCCAACTGTGCAATAATTGCGGTAAGGCTTCTCTCGTTCGCAATAATCAACATATTGAAAAGAATTTGCATATGACTGAAAATGGTTGAAGGATAGGCCTACAACGCGCACACAACTATGCTACAAAAACTGTGAACATATTTGCTTTCCATGTTTTCTGCTTGTTACTCATAAACTACGTCACATACATACATGTACACATGTAAATTTTCACTTTTAAGAAAATGTATTTATTTTGGCCCTTTTTTTTATATCTTTTCTAGGATAACGGCGATGGGTATAAAAGATTCCGTGATTTCGTGGCCGAGTATAGTTTGCTTACTTGTTGTTGTATTTTACATCTTTTAAAATTACATTTTAGATCATCTCATTTTCTATTTTAGTAATAGTTTTTACCTTTCGATAATCTTGATAAATGTTCAAAGTATTTTCTTTTCTTTGCAAATTTTTACCCATAAACGAAATCTCTGTCGTTTGAAGAAATAAATGATCCGTTAGAAGAAATTTTTGATATATAAAATATTTATCATCGCAAACTGGTTGAATAAGTTTTAATCATATAAATACGAGGTATTTGTTTTGCTTTCGTTCGACACGCGTGTTGTTGCATGGGTTTTGTAGTTTCATTTTAAATTAAAATATTTTGTCTGCATGTTATCAAGGTATTAAGAAAAAAAAAAAAAAATTTATATTTAATACACTATAATATTGGGTAGGCGTGGTCAATTTTTTTCATTTTTTGTGCAAAAATGCTATAACGTCGCCCATAGAATATGCCTTCAAATTTTTTTTTACATTTAATTACCATAGTTTATGAGTAATGAGCAATAAACTAATTTTCCTTTCATTCGTTTTGGAAAACGAGAGGTATTCTATGTTTATATGGTGCTGTGTGCGTCTCCTTCGAACGATTTCGCCCATTTTCAATATCCATCTGCGTGCAAGAACTTCCAATGCTTCTGCCTAATTTGAAATCGACTTTTGCGGTCAGAAGAATGCGTACAACAGACGGACAGACGGACAGACGGATATGCATAAAGTGATTTAGAATTTACTGCTAATCAGGAATGTATGTATGCATTATGTTGAGTATCTCAAGCTTCCTTTTGGTCGTTGACAAAATGAATACATTCATCGTCTTTCGGTATAAAAGGATTTCTCATCAAGACACTGCAGAAATAATGCAATTATTTTTAATGATATTATTTTTAAAGCGTAGCATTAAACTTGTTAAAATCAACTGAAAATATGATAAGAAATTTCTTTACATCTGCTATAAAAAATATAAAATTTGTGATAAGCTTAACCCGTTAGGCATATTTTGATTAAATATATGAGGCAATATGCTCAGCAGGAATAATTTAATTATTAGTTTATTCCGAAAACTGCTTTTAGCATACAAAGGATATAACCATAAATTAAAAGATTCAAATATATATTTGCTTTTCAAGTTCAGCATAATTTTTGCAATGATATTTCGATTTTAAAATACCTCCTTATAGCTACTAAGAATTTTTGATTTCAAGAGAAATTCTTGCAAAAGAATATGCAAATGAAGTTTATCGGGGACGAGATATGGCGTTAGGTTTAACCATTTCTTTTGGAATTAGTGGTCGTTCGAAAATGCAAAATGATACGAAATAGTTTGCTATTTCGACGAGGTAGGAATATTTTCTAAATTAGATCAGAACGCTTAAAGGAAGCAGATCTTTTCTATTGCTATGCCATATATCGCTTGTCGTGCCAGGCGATAAAAAATTATACTTAGTTTGTACGGATGTATGCAACCATTGCTGTAGATTCATCTTTTATTATTTTAATCGATTCAGAATCGGAAACTGTTTCTAAGTTTGTCTATACGTCTGTCTGCCTGTTTAGTTGTCGTTTCTTCAACCACACAAATGCCGCGATCTTTAACACATTTTGATTTCATACATTTGGCACGTCCATGGATGAATAAGCTATTGAAAGTGAAACGGTTCGGATCGGACGACGGATTTTCGATCACTTCCTATAAAAAAAAAGAGACAATTTTGCGAAGTCATTGTATGACTAACTGTAAAATGGAGCAAGATATTTCATGATGGGCCGTTTGTTGTTACAATGTCTTAAAAGAGACTCAATTTAATTAATATACTTGATGGTAATTCCACCATTCTGACGATTCATATACGAAAGAATTGAGTAATCTATTTGAAAATTATGTTCTATTAAAATATTTCAAATGTAATTTCCATCCTATAAAATAAACGTAAGCAAAAAACACTCGCACACGAACTCGTACTGATATATTGCTAATGATTTGATCGCTTTATTTAGTCAGGCAAAGTTTTACTTATACAAGTTGACCAGTAAAAATTTCGAATGAAAGCAACACAAATTAAAGTTGTGTCACATATTTTAATGCTAAATAACAACATCAATACGTGTGCATGTGTTTATGTAGCTGTGACTCTATGAGCTTGTTTCAGTAAGGAATTTAATTTCCCGGTAAAATTGCAACCAAAGAACGCTACGAAGAGAGCGAGAAAGTGCTGAAGAAAAATTGTATGCGGTTTAGGTCGAATTTTTCGATATCCATCGCATATTGCCCGTCTATTCGGAAATTGTACGCTGTCGTCTGTCCGTCGGTGGCCGCGACTAGCAAAATAGGTAACATTACGATAACAAGCTTATTTGCTGTTAAATACTCCTTTAGTAACTAAAAAAAAAAAAAAAAACTGAAATGATTTTGAAAACCTATTGCTTGAATGTATGTATCTGAAGTGTCAAAAGTTCACGGCGTTATTTTAAGGGAGTCATTGGCTGCGATTCTTCGAAATTCATTCTTCTCTTAAGAATAAGAAGAAGACGGCGGCACGAGGAATGACGGCTATTAATGAAAATTGAGATCATATTTATGAAACGAAAATTTTCCATTACTTTGGTAAATGTCTCCATATGAGAGTCAATTTCGGAACAATTAAATTGATTTGATTATATTTGCCCTTTCGTCGGAAACCGGAAATAAACGATACATAATCTATACATCAAGTTTTCATATCAATTACTACGGCTTTGAGTTGGGCACAAACACATATATTGAGAAGAGAAGTACTCGTGATACCCGATACCGATAGTATTCGTTCTAGAAAATATACATATCTTATGGGTTCTTGAAGATTATTTCTCTGCTTTTCAAAGGCTATGACAAAATTAATACACTTACATTTTTTGCTGATGAATACAAAAAGGGAAAAAGTCACATAAATTCTCGTATATAACGGAGTAGAAAACAGAGAAAAAGAGAGAGAGAGAGAGAGAGAGAGAGAGAGAGAGAGGAAAAAAAAAAGAAGAGAAACGAAAGCAGTTTATAACCATAAGTTGGAAAGCAAAAGGAATGTTAATCTAGGTTCGTTTTCCTTTTTTGTACGAAAAGAATTTAAAGTAGATTTTTATGAGAAAGGGGAATATGTGTTCAGGTAAAGTGCTTCAATTTGCTTTTTAATTTTAGTCATATGCGAATATTGTATTGTGGGATAGTTAATGCAAGAGATAGACTTACCGCCCACTAATACCACTGATGGTAGATTCGTTGAGACGCCATAGTTAGTATCATGATTTAGGCCCTTCAGATACACTTCCTCTTGATTACTGTCAACTCGTGCAATTAATCTTGCTCCATGAACATCGATGCGTACCTGAAAAAGCAAATGCATACGCACGCAATCATACATTTATACATACGTAACCATGTAGCAGTTAACACTGAGACACATAGACAAATATACAAATGAAATTTGAAATTATGGAATCGAAAGTTACATAAATACAAGCATTGAACGCATATGTGTGCGAGTTTATATATGCACACACATACACATACACACAGACAAGTTGTTGAAAGTGTTTTATGAAAAGAAAGATGAATGTTTCGGTGCAGATAAGACATGAAAAATACATAACATTAACATGCAGTACATTACACTGAATGCAAAGTTTACGTACATAACTACATCCAATAGGACATACATGAAAATTAAAAACTAGGTATGTAAAATTATTTAGCACATGAAAGTGTTTGTAAAAATGTTTATTAAATCAACACCTAAAAAACATATATACACACATATATAGCCTAAATATGCAAAAATATAGAAAAGAATCTATATATATATATATATATATATATCTAAATTTTAAAGCCTTTCAAGCTGGGCACAAACACATCACAAAATAATGAAATGAAACTTAACGAATACGGCCCTTCTCAGGAAGGTCGAGAATATTTTTCAAACGTGAATTTGATAAAATGGAGAATTGCATCCAAATATCAGAGTGAAACTCTTGGTAAATATTGTTTAAATCAAATTACACACACACATATACTTCATTCTTTTGTTCGCGTTGCGTATTTATGTGCGCTTGTATAAAAAGCACAAATCTCCGACATAGATACAATCAATATTTTACTTCAATCACCTCCCTCCTCACTATCCCCGGAATATGCCAGCTTACAACGATTGACATCAAGTGAAACGTGATTGAAAGGCAAAATATCAGAACAAAAAAAAAATAAAAAAAAATAAAAAAAAATAAAAATAAAAAAAACAAAAAAAAACTCTATTATTAATGACTTTGATTCGGAGACAACAACTGTTGGTTTTTATGAAAATTTTTGGAAAAATTAAAAAAAAAGAAAAAAAAAAAGAAGAAACTTTTCTAAGAGAAAAATTTTTCAAAAATTTTTACTTTTCACTTACATCACTTAAAAATGCTCTCATAAATCATTATAACTTATAACTAATGTGGTTTAGATGACAATAGATGGGTGGTGTGTTCATATGTATGTACATGTGAGAACGATAGAATAATTGCGTTTACTCTCTTACCATAACACTGTGCCATTCATCACGATTTAAACCTTCACCTACTGTAACGCTAGTAGAATGTTTACCAAAGACATGAACCACTTTCAATTGCCCTTTTTCCACAATTACATATAAAGCGTAAGGATTTAAATTGATGCGATCTGGATTTTTGACATTATGATAAACGAGGAGACCGTGTGGCAGGCGGGTACGAAATTGGAAGGATATCTCGCGACATAAACTGTAAAAATTTTTAAATATTACTGGATCGACCGTTCGTACATCACAATAGTATACATAGTACATATATCCACTTTTTTTGATGAAATATTATTTTACGGTAAAGTTTAATTTTAGAGATATAACTTGAACATTTTTATTTGTTGTTTATCTACTCAAACTTTAATTTCATTTTTTTTCAAGTTTAAACGAATCTTTTGAAAAATAATCTAAAAATAAACTGTTATATTATATCAACTATATAAAAGAAAATCGCAAAATTAAAGATTTTTTTCATCTCTGACAAGAAATTCTTCACAAGGACATCAGTGTCAAAGATAATTGTAAAATTTCTATGCTTGCGATTTTGATGTCATCAACACTGAACACTTAAGATATCTTGAAAACTGCCGCGAACTAAGTTATGCATTCGCGGATTATGATCCTTTGAACAAATACATAAATAATTTTCGTTTTAATTTTCTTTTTTATTTATACTAAAGAACTGGGGATCATCTCTATAATGAACATTAAATTTTTAAGTAATTGATATAAAAAAAAAGTACAAAGTAATTGGTGGTAATTGTATCTACAAGAAATCTTTTTTTTTATTATTATAGACATTTGCTTAACTTGATTCTGCATTCATAATTAATTAATTTGCATTTTAAAATAACGTAATAAAAATGAATAATATTTTTACGATTATATGTAATCCAAAGCTACAGGAGCACTTTTCCATCTTCGCCAGCGAATCTTTATTCACGTGTAATAGATCTCTTCGTATACTACTTTGTATTAATACAATTAATTACCAATTAATAAACTAATGTAATGTCAAAAAAAAAAAAAAAAAAAAAAAGAAAAGAAATTCGAGGAGTTGAGGATTTAGAACAAAAAAAAAAAAGAGGAAGTGTTAAGTGTTTAAAAAGGTATGAAATATAAGTTTGAGTTGGAACATCTCGATAAGAATGAATGAATATACAAATAAATATATAGTCATCATTTGTATTAAGGCAAATGAAGCAAAGAACACTTTCACTGAATTAACTTGAATTCAAATTGAACAATTTCAACTTTACTGTATCTTATCCAATAAAGAAAATGAAACAAAGAGAGAGAAAGAGAAAGTTATTACTTTATATCAAATCCATGTAAACATATTCATCTTTTCGTTTAGAGAGCAATAATGTGAAAAAAGTTTTTCTTTACATCTAAGCACATTATACCAAAATTGATAGCATAATTTTAAGCGCATACGAGATTGAAAATTAACAAAATAAATGAAAAATAATTTTATTCTACTTTTAGAGAGTGGCCTTTTGTTTGTTTGTTTGTTTTTTTTTATTTTTTTTGTTTTGGAAAAATTTTACAATTAAAGTATATTTATTTGATGGATTTTGTAAGAGTAATAAGAAGTAGGAGAAAAGTTCAATTTAATTTTCTGTGCATTTTAGATGATTTTACGGTTAAAAGCTTAAGCTATTGTAAGTAATGTTTTATATATTATTCTTACCGTAATTGAAATGTTTGTATAATATCACCGTCAATTTGTATGAATGTGTTATTCTGAGCAAAAACGAAAGTTTTCTCTTGACCCGTTTCGGCGAAAGTTAATTCAGGGCCACGTTGTTCAAAGGGTATGGGGCTTGTGTCAAAGTCGCCAAATGTGGGCGGCAAAGAAAACGGCAGCAAAGCCTGTGAGGCATCTGTAGTGCTAGGTTCGTGGGTAGTCGTTTGCAAAAACGGCGGTAAAGTGTCTGAAATGAAAAGTAACTTAGGCCATTCACATGAGCTATACTAATAGGTAGAAAAAAGTAAATATTTTATTTGAAATTATTATTATGCACTTAAGCAAAACCGTAAGCGACAAAATATGAAATGAAAACATTTTCGTTTTTTTTGTTTATTTTCTTGAAATTTAAAACATCAATAATAAAAATTGCTTACGTGGTGCTCCTATGCAATGGAATAAACACTCGGCTTCACTATTAAAACGATTTTGAGGATTACCATCGCAACCACCCCATATATACGAGGAGCATTCATTTGTTGTTGGCTCATAACGCCATTTGTACGTGTATTGCTTGCAGGGACCAGGGTCTGCCGGTCCCGTACATTTCTCATAAATTTTTTCTTTAGGTAAAGCAACAATATTACCACTACTGCTACCGCTATTCACCGTACCGTTCATAATGCCCAGTAAATCAATATTCGTACCAGTGTTGACAGTTGCTAAGCCAATAGCATTATTGTTGGTTAAATTAAGACCGACCACCGGTACACCACCGACACCAACCGTACCTACGCCAGCATTAGCATTGGCAGCCGTAAGGGTGTTAGCATTGATTAAACCGGTTATTGGATTGAGGCCAGTATTTAACTGTGTATTTGCATTAACGCTATTAACGTTGTTCATATTCATATTGTTGTTGTTAGTGTTGCCGCTCTGAGTGTTGGAAATGCTCGAAGTAATGCTGCTACCGCTGGCCGAGGGCGTTAATAAATGTGTATTGGTGGCGGTAGGTATGGCAGCAACATAAATTAATAAGGAACTTGTACTGAGTAAAATAGGAAGCCATAGCCAGTAGCAGTATAATAAGAACGGTATTGTTGTCAGATTTTGGGTAAGTGATGACATTATATTGTTTCTGTGCAGTTTTATTTTTGTTTGCATATAAAAAAAAAAAAATAAATAACTGGCGAATTTGGCTTTTATTACAAACGTATACAATCTGAAAGAGAAAGAAAGTCAAGGTTAATAAAAAGAATTCTAGAAAACAAAACTTATAAAGAATGTTAATTAAATATTTCAAAAGAGAAAAAAAGCTTTATTTGCGTGTTTACGCTTTTATTGACATCAAAAAAAACAAAAAACAGGGGACAGTATTTGAAAAGTATATTTCACAAAACTTAAATTGACTGGCACGGGATGGGGACGAAATGTATAAATGGAATTCTTTTGAAAGCAAACACTTTTGTATCAAAATTGCTTCATTAGTCTTTGCTCTGTTGACGGTACACAATGAAATTAATCTCGATTGAAATTTGGGATCATTTAGCGTCTAACTTATTTCAGTTTTTGTTTGTGTGTTGTGTTGTGTTTTCTGCTATCTGTGCTATCTGATTAATCAAAAGATGGAAACGCGTTTATTATGTTTAATACATTCGGTGGACAGTTCATTGCACAGGCTTTTAACTGTCGACGAAACTTCGGTCTACTATTCAACTTCCAAACATTGACTTTCTAGCTAAATGCCACTGAAAACCTAGCGTAACAGAATGACATTACAAGATATGATAGGGATGCTGGTTGACGGATTCTAGAGTAATGATAAAGACACAATTTATCGATCGAGGGAAAACATTGTCAATCTCTGCATTGGAAAACAGAAACTCTGTGCAGTTGCTACAACCAAATGACACGGTTACTACAGATATCTGCCGAAGTCATCTGAATCAATTGACCGATATATTGTAGCAGAAAAGACGAGCAATAGTGATTAACAGACGCAAAATTACTCGCTTGCATGACAACGCGCGACCACACGTTGCAAAAGTATTCAAGAATATACTGTTGTAGCTCGAACGGGAAGTTCTACTGCACTCAGGCAACTTGCCAAACATAACGTCTTCTGATTACCACTTGCTCAGATCGATGCAAGATGGTTTGCGCCCGCGATTTTGAAATGCTGAAGAAATGCGAAGATGTGTCGATGATTGAATTGTTGTCAAACCAATCGATGGGACCGATGGAATCGAAAGATGGGAAAAATTTGTAGAAAATGATGGAAAATATTTTGATTAATATATATTTTGTACCAATTTGTCTCAAGTCTCAAGTCTTTTTCACGTGAAAAAATGATCAAAATATCGTGCATCCGAGCACCCTACAGATCAGTAACAAAATAAAACTTTAAATCTGTCTTAGAGACGTCCGTGTGTTACATACATCTGCGGTGAATTTAATATGCCCTGTAGCGCAGTTCAATCCGGAAGAAAGTATGCCGTTGAAAGAGTGCCTTCGCACGTAAATACGAATCAATTTTCGTATTTTATTGCGAGAATAAATCTAGAAATGTATCACACGAAATGTTGTAAGGTATTTATCGCATGGCATAAAATGATATTTGCCCCTTAACAGAGCGTCTTCAACGAAATTAATAGTATTAAGGGTCTTAAGCTCTTGATATATTTTTTAGCGATAAATAAAACTTTGTTAAGAACGCAACGTATTTGTGGATTTATTTTCAAACTTTCGCACCACACTTGAAGTCTCTTTTAGTTTCTGTCCGGACGTAGATAGCTAATTCACAGGACAGATATTCCGGAGAATTGTAATCGTAAAATAAACAAAATCGAGTGAAATGTACTTATGATGATCTGCTTGCCATTCTAATTGTGTGATTATTCCATGGAGCGAGGGCTTACTTTCATGGCTGGTCTGTCAGCCGTACTCTAAGGAAAATGCTTTGCCGCTAGTGTTGCATGTCACCTATCTGAGCTTGGGTACAATTGTTATTGTTGATAACAATAATTTTTATTTATCTATATTTTTCGAGTTTATGTTATCAGTATTGTGTTGCAATAAGTAAGGAAAGTGCCTGATCTAAGCATGAATATTCGATTGTTTACAAGAAGCTATCAACCTTAATAACGTATAGTATGCACAATTGATTGATAGCTAATAGCCACAAAAGTCAGTGGTTGAAGAGCATCGGATACAATGGGTATCACTCGATTGATATCGAGTTCCTTAACCAACCGTTAGCCGGTGTATATATATATATGTGTGTGTGTGTGTGTGTGTGTGTATGTGTATAAAGGAGGCTGAAAATTTTGCCAAGCGAGCCTTAAGCATGTGTAGCAAAGAACTCAAGGGATGCTCAAGGGAGGCGAGAGTGCGTTCAACACCTTTTGATAGCCTGCAGCATCGATGTAAGATGAGCTATGCTCTTCGACAAGCAAAAACTTCGTGGCCAAATCTTTCCTCTATTTTAAAAGAGCTTTATATCAAAGGGAAAGATGTGATGGATGGTCTTTTGCTCTCTTACTGTTTTTTGAGCTTCTGAACTTTCTGATCGTAAACTGGAGTCAAAGTGATTTTTACAAGGATCTTTCAAAGTTATTTTTACAACATTTCAACAATCGGATCATGCGCCGGATGCATCAAAACTGATAAGTTAAGCGCGTTCAATTTTTCCCGAGGCAATAATTGCTTTTCAGTTGTGGCGAGTTCAGAATTCAAAAAACAAAATTGCTTTCGACTTAACTGACAAACGCTGCATTGTTATTATGTTATGTAAGGACTCGTATCACTTGTGTATGGTTTATAATTACTCGATCCTAAAATCATCATCCATTGAATATGTGGGCTAATGAAGACAATGCAGGTGTAATGAAGAAACTCTACCCGCAATCTTATGTCATAATGGATTTGAGTCTCGAAAACTTGTTTTGAAAATTTATTGTAATGATGTTTACTTTAACGTTGTTTCTCATTTATTTATATGCAACGTATATGTCATAAAATAAATAAAATATATATATGCGTATAACTGTGTATGAACGCGTTTCATCTATCTATTCATCACTATCGTCTTTGTCATCGTCATTGTCTTCGCCGTTGTCATCATCTTCATCATCATTATCGTTATCAACCAAATATCAACATCATTCTCGATTTTTGTTTGGTGTTTGGTGTACGTTAACTTAGCTGCGAAAAATATTTGACATTTTTTTTCCTTCTCTTTCACATTTAAATTACATTCAGTTTACAGAGTATAAGCTTTACATAACTCATCATCAGTTCAGAAACTAGCATTTTCAGTCGTCAAAAGCGCATTTTTTCTTCTTTTTTGTTTTCTTCATCTCTTACGTTCTTTTGCACAATCACTCTAAACGAAAACTCATATATATATATATATATATATATATATTTACTCATATATACACATGCACACATAAATTAGTTTCTTTTCTATATATAGATATGATTTTGTTAGATTTTCTTACTTAAACTGACGTAGAGTGGTTTTTTAATTCTGTTTTTTTTTTTTTTTTTTTTTTATTTCTTTTCTTTTTCGAATTCTTTCTTTGTTTTATTTTTTTATTTTTTTTTTTGGGTTGATATTTATTTCCGTTAGAATTGCAAAATAATGGTGCAACATGATTGGTTATATATATCAACTACACACAAAACATACCATGACCAAAATAAAAAATAAAAGTAAAAAGATGAAGAGCAGAGCACTGTGAAGTTGTTTTTTTTAAATTTTTTCTTTCACTTTATTCCCACATACTCTCGTTCACATACGACATTGACTGATGATGCTGAAGTGCAGATTTTTCCTGTGGAACTGGTAGAATTTACAATCCTTTCGTCATACGAAATGAAATGAATAGAAAGACAACCGCGAAAAATCAAAAGGATCTGAACGAAGCACAATGTAAGCGGTTACAACGGAGTCCTGGCAATTAGGCTACAAAAAAAAAAACAATAACAACAACAACAACAACAAGAATAACAACATGAATAACTATTGCAAACAAAAAACAAAACCAAAAAAAAAAAAAAACAAGAGAAAAAAAATGTAATTTTGGAAACAATTAAGAACACTATCACATATAAACTTTAGCAATTTGATATTCTAGGCCACATGAGGTTAAGAGGATACATTTTTTGTTTTTGTAAATGAATTAGGCAAACACCTGAGTGCGGTCCTATCAAGCAAATAGCAATTATATTAAATCGCACGAACATAATCGGCGACACGAATTATGCACGTTTTAGGTTAGGTGAACCCGTTCAATCAACATGTAATCTGCTTGTGTAAACAGCAACAAGTGACAAAGGACAAGAGAGAAGAATTGCAAACGAAGGCACAAGAAATACCATAATAAATTGAATGACTTATCCACGATGAGGGTAGTGTTTTAAGATATAAAGCAAATGCCAAGTGAATTAATTACACAAAATCAAATAAACGCTTTGAATGAAGACTTACGCCATAGGGAACAAAGTTTAGACAGTCATAGACATGTCTAAAAAAAAAAAAAAGAGAAAAAAAGCGGCCGAGTCGAGAGCAAAACATTTTTAAGAAATACAGGATAGAATTACAAATGGGATTTTTTATTTTTTTTTTTTGCCACGTCCAAGGATAGCTGAGATTAAGGGCATGCCTTTACGAATCCGCATCCAAATGGCCCGCTTTTATTATCGGCCAAATTTAAAGCTTATCATTATAAGCAACCCGTCAAAAATCTCATACGATGATACATATGCGCTCGTAGGGATCGGTTAAATCAGGTAGACGCAAACATTTGTTTAACCTTTGTCTGCCTCGATTGTTCCTCATAAGTTCGTATTTTGTTCGTCCGCATCCAACGCTAAAAATATAAATAAGTTTTTTGTATGAAAATCTGATAATATGTCGAGGGCATGATGAATTGAAGCCCTTACACCCTTCACCTCATCTTTAACTTCCACGAACCTTGGACGTTCCTTTATGATTCTACTGGGACATTTGTTAAGAATCTTTCTTGGTTTTTTGTTTTTTTTTTTTTTGGTTTTATGGAACTGCTTTCAAAATCTATAGCACAAATTCCTCCTTTCCATTTCAATTGGCTTGTGATACAACAACGACTTGTGTTCACTAAAAGTAAGATAATTTTTCAAAAATATTAAGCAAAAAAACACATTACATCGGGTCACGGTCCATCATTAAATACCCTACACCGTTTCGCTTAATTAACGATTTCGCTCATTTAACGATTTTGCACAATAAGGTTTTATGTGGAAGGTGACCGAAATATTTGTTCGATGGGAACTATTTTCCGTAGCGTTCGTTCGTCCTTGGGCCAAATCGTACGCAAATGTACCGAATTTCATCAAAAAATCTTGACAATTGTGACCTGATTGTATCGAATACAAGTATATAAGAGGGATGGATGGACGGAAAAGCTTAGATCGATCATTTCTGAATGACTCAAAATCTATCGCTAAAATAATGGGTGAGTCTATATCAACTCCCTCTAGATGTTGTATGCAGGTAAAATATATAAAATTGAAAAGATTTATTAATACGCGAGGTTTTACTTAAGAAAGTCCAAGTCCTAAGGTATGGAACAATAGCTTTTCCATATTTCTTAATAACAAAATGAGTTCGTAGCAGCTCTGGCTAAAAATTTCAATCAATAACAAGCTATGCTAAGCTATGCTTTGAGGTTATGTCGTAATATGTATTCTCGTTTTATTCGAAATATTTAATTTCCTTCAAGCTTGTCATTTAGCGACACACAATTTCGGACGTACGTTTGAATTATCTAAACTGTGCGCCAGCATTTCGATTCAGTCATGTATAACTTGTCTGCAACTAGGACTAAGCCAATGATAGTTGATGGCAAATTCAAGACAACGCATAATCTTTGTAGTGATCCCATACTTATGCGGTATGGTAGTGCAAGGAATGAGGAGAACGCTGCGTAATGATTTCAATTTATAGGTTATGTACGGTTATGTGTGCTCTTCACGTGTGATTGGAGATAAATTGCAAGAAATCGCTAACATCCATATGCAGTTTTAATAAGATGAACGATCAGCGAAACCGTTGTATTACTGAGAGCGAGACACAATGTGCGGCGCTGTTAATGAGGAACTTTATACATATAATATGGCTAAGACGGAAAACACAATTTGTTCAGAGAAGCAATAAGCGATGAATATGCTTTGGGTTATGGTTCGCTTTTAATTGTTTCAATTATTAATTAGATTAATTGCTGACTAGCATTTTATTATAAAATTGAATCATAAGAAAAAAGAAGAAGCGAAATCCAAAAGAATTAAAGCGAAGTGAAGCAAACACGAATAAAGTAAAAAAAAAAAAAAAAAAATTATAAATTAAATTAAACTTAATTTAAAGAGCGATATGAAGCAAGGCATACACTACATACACATGAATATGAAAATATTTTGTTATAAAAACGTTTCGAGCAAAATAAATAACATTACAGACAAGACAGTCAGCAAGGAATGCAAACAAATGGACCAAATAAACAAATGTTTATGTTCGTCGTTGCTTGTATATGCCATCGTTGATGACGATGTTGTGGAGAGTGACTGTAGTGTATGATATACAAAAATAAAACAAATAAAAAATGTCAAGCGGACAGACAAGCAGACAATTTAACAATCATGCTACATTTTAGAACACATATAGAGTAGTAGTTACACATCCCGGCAATTCCCAGTATCTACGTAATAAAATAGTCATGTGTATGCTCTCAGTCGTTACAGTATATTGCTATTGTAATATTACAGTAATAATAATAATAATAATAACAACAACAACAACGATAACAACAACAATAATCATATATAGTTTTAACTGAAAGCTCAAGTTGCTTGACTGCAAGTGTAATGAATTGAAATGACTTGATTGCTTGAAATTGAATGCCATCACACCAACAGTCATCAAATTATAAGACAAAGTTCACACAAGACGGTCACAAGACAAGCAAGCAATCCAACGCAGTACAATACGATGTGATGTAATGTTCTACAGTAACAGACACTCAGCAACGTTGGCTGACTGTATAAAAAATAAAAAAAAAAAAAACACATATATATATATATATGTATATATAAATTAACTATAAACTATAGCTGAGAGTAACGGGATGACATTTTATATACATGTATATGCATGTGAGCGTAGCTACTATGTAAGCACAATATGTAAGAATGAACGACTATAAGAATGAATGAATAGTAGTTGAGTGCCTCTGATGCTTGGCAACAATATGAAAGTAAATGTTGCATGTAATAAATCCATACGTTAAACATTTTGCAAATTTGTCACTCTTTGGTTTAAATATAAATCATGTTTTGCCTTAACTTTTCGTTTTATACGGCCATTGGCGGTATTAAATTTAATCGAATCCGTTGCATAACAAGAAAGAGAATATCCTTTGAAGAAAACTTAAGTAAAAGTTTCTCAAAAATATTTCAACTGCTGTCAGGATTTTCTTCTATACACTTAAATATGTATGTATGTATGCATATATAAGCATGTTATTGCTGAGTTGAATTGAGCAATACATCAAAG
The DNA here is from genome assembly GCF_014805625.2 of Glossina fuscipes. Taxonomy (NCBI): domain Eukaryota; kingdom Metazoa; phylum Arthropoda; class Insecta; order Diptera; family Glossinidae; genus Glossina; species Glossina fuscipes. Next base: position 43,508,430 of record NW_023998415.1, on the reverse strand, counting down.
GAAATTTAACTATAAATTAAAATGCAGCGAAAGCAAAGACTATATATATATATATATATATATATATATATATATGTTCATATATATACAAACAACATTTAGTTAAATTTTGTGTTCTTTAAACTTTGTGGCGATATAAATATACATAAACGAAATTAAATAAACATTTACTTTTTCGACACTGTTTATATATATATATATGTGTGTGTGTGTGTGTGTGTGTGTTTGTGTGTGTAAGTGCGTAATGTTACATACAATAGAATCAAACTTAAGTAACAACTTTACTTACTGCTACTGGGGATTTTGAAAGTTGCTTAAACACATAAACACAAATACACTCACACACCTATACACACACAAAAATAAATGAAAGCGTGCATATTATTCTTTCATATTACACATACTATATATATATATATATATGTATATATATATTTATATATATATATATATATGCATGTGTGTGTGTGCGTTGAGTGTATAGAATTATATATGTACGCGTCTATATATTCGTTTCAAGTCGCGCATTTTGTAGCAAGAAAGGGCGGAAAGAGAGAGAGAGAGAGAGAGAGAGAGAGAGAGAGAGAGAGAGAGAGA
>NW_023998415.1:43460637-43507823 GCF_014805625.2 Glossina fuscipes | reverse complement strand
GAAAGAATTAAATTATAACTTTTAGTTATTGTTTGCTGTGATGTGTTGTATTATTTCAAGTGTGATTATTTGAACGCCTTCATCTGTAAACAGACAAATTGCATATGCTTTTGCGTGCGTACGTATAGCGCCTTGTTGAACTTGTATTTAGTTTTCAAATCAAATTTCCTTAAAAGTCTACGAGAATGTCTATTATAAACGCTTATGCTTATGTTGGATAATTTAAAACAATTTATTTCATTGAATTGAAGAAAGAGAGCCTGCTTTAATATAACAAAAAAAAAAAAAATGTTTAATTTAATATTGTAGGACGCTTTAAAAATGAACGCCTATGCCTTTTACAATATAAATGGAAATGTTTCTTAAAAACATTAACAGAATTGCATTAAATTGCATTGATTTTCATAGTCCTTTGAAAAGGAAATTTTCGTTCACAGTTTCGAAGGATGCTATAAGAATTTTGCACGCAGAACTTTCGATCAGTTTAAGTGAAATTTATGCGTTAAACGCAATAAATGCATCTCAACATGGACGAGGACGAGAACGAGAACGAGAACGAGAACCGGACTTTATATTGTTTGTTGTTGTTTGAAAATCTTGTAAAAAATTTGACATTTTCCGCCATTTAAAGCGTTTTCGCAATTTTTAGAAGTTTGCGAACATTGAAAATGATAAACAAATGGGAAATACCCGGGTAAATAATGATTCAATTCGATCGTTTTGATCTGTCTCTACGTAAAATAACAATTTTCCATTTAATATTATTAACTTATTCAGCATTTTCGATATTGATTTTTGTTGTTGTTGAATTTGAAGAAATCTATTGCCGAAGCCCATCAAACACGTTTACGGTGTTAATCCAATCGTTAATATTGGTTGGTCAAAAAACGACCTAGAGGACCAGAACATATTCGAATCTCGAAAACGATGCATTAAAGAACTTATTGTACAAAAACCCTTCACAAACTCTCAACGAACATTCGAACAGTGTATTAGTTGATGAATTAACTGCTTCTAGAGGAAAAATAATTCAAGTTAGTTTATTAGAAATGTGCAGTAAAACATCATTTACTATGAGAAACCGTTTATTATATATTCGGTGATTTAGACTTTGCGAAGACATCACAAACGAGGACAACAAGTTCCGCATAAATGGAGATATCAGCATTTGGGGGAATATATATAGAAATATAGGAGCAAGTTACGTATAACTATGTAATGGCAATTTTCGCCCAAATGGCATTAAGTTCAACTTCGGAAGGAGTAGGAAATTTCATCACCAATCCAAGCAATCTAATCGATCCTTTCTGAAAACATGGCAGGAAAGTAGAGCGAATTTTTGAGTTTAGGCCCATAACATTTCGGTAACTGAAGGTTAGCAAAATTTCCACATATTCAGTCGGAACTAATAGTTTCAAAGACGAGATAGCTCCAGGTCGAGACGGAGCGCTCACTTCCAATGCTTGGAAATGCTCACACGCTTCGAATTGACAGATGGAACTTTTGCAGCCAGATAACCTTTTATGTTATCCACAGAGGTGTCAGGCGGCAGTCAGCCTTGACAGTGCCGATCAGCAGACGTCATCTCTAGTAGAAACAATAGGATTTGCTGGTACAACGTTTTGAGTTGGCGAAAATATAAGAGGGGTGACAACACTTGTACGTGCGATTTGTGCGACTTGCCCAGCATGGTGACCAACAGATATCCCTGTACAGCCAGGAAGAGAGGCAGATTTGTTACTTTTATTAATATTTTATGGAGATGTACGCAAAGTAGCCTGAACGGCACCACTGGGAACAGGCATCTTTGCCACTTCAGCATAGCTATAACGAGGGGGGGGCTTCCCAACTTAATTTGAATTTTTTTTTATTATTAGCGGCCAACGCAACGATAACGGAAACGTTAACCTTCTGAGTAGACAAGGATGGAGCGCTCACATAAGCCGACGAATTGCACTTAGGCGAAGGCGGAGGTAAAGTATCACGAGGCGGTCTTGTACATGCTGGTGGCGAAGATGAATGCTCTAGATAACGACACTCAATTCATATAGGCTTGATTTGATTTTTTCAAACTTCCCACACAAAGCAACGAGATTTAAAGCTTAGTTCAGAGAATTCAATCCTTGTCTCCATGAATAGCTTGGAAAAATTAAAATATCCCTTTTCCTATGGTCGGGACATGATCATGATCAACACCAATTATATACCTTTCGAATGATCAAGGTCTGCATCTGCTGTACGGCCATTGATAATTGCACACTTCGGATGAGAAAAGTGTTCGCAAAGCTAATATAAGTAAGGTAGGTAAAAATGGGTAGGTAGGTAGGTAGGACAGTAGGAGGCAGAAATGTTGCAAAAAATAAGGAAAAGTTTACAAAACGAATCAATTATAAGAAAATATTCATAAGATAATGCGGAAAAATAAAAAGCATTATTTAAATTTAGAGCGTTTGATAAATTGAAGAAGAAAAAATTATGCATTATATTTTCATATTATATTAAATAAGAAAATAAATAATAATAATTGGTTGAAAAATATTCTTAAATGCATCAAGTATTTACTTAAAGATATGAAAGATTTTAAATAATCGAATGATAAAAGCAATAATCCAATAAATTCTCATATTGTTATTGATTGAATTTGAATTTTAAGAAAGCTATAAAGAAAACCATACATACGTGCGTACATATATATTGGATATATATTTGGATAAAAATTATCAAATTTATTCTTTTAGTTATTTGATAAAGTAAAACATAATCAAACTTATTTTTATTTAAATTATTCTCGTTTAATTTATCGAAGTAAAATTTATTTATTGATTTCACTTTGAAAATTTTATTACGATTTAATATACGAACATTCACACAGTACTTTTTACTTAATTACTTACGCTATAAAGTCCGCCTTATATTCTTATATTGTTTCGCGTGCGACCTCAAAATTGTGACAAGGAATTTTACACAAGTGCTCCCTGTCTCTTTCTCTCTCTCTCTCTCTCTCTCTCTCTCTCTCTCTGGCTACTTAAGAGAATAGTTTACTTAAGCGCCTCAGGTTGAGATAACATAGGGAAGCAACATCCGCCGCTGAAGAATGCACAGTAAAATACGTCTCTCAACTCATACTCATAAACTATATATATATTTTTATGATCAGTTGAAGACTCTAACCAAATTCTATTACGATTATTCATTCATTTGTGTTTGTGTAAATGGTCGACTATCTCAGGTTCGTTAATATGTGAACAGGCTCTCCATTCGATTAAGTTTGATTTGCTCACGCAGCAGTCAGACAAGAGACATAGACAATATATAGTCAATCTATCAAGTGATATTGATGTGAAATTTCATCATCAGAATCATATAAAGAATGACTGGATGGGAAATTGTCCCGTTTCGAAATTCGTAATTTTGAGAAAGAATATGATTTCCGAACTTTTATGCACTGATCATAGGCATGGCATGGGTTCACGATTAGTTCTCTAAATTCACTCATACACTCGTACATTTTATATGCGCGTGTGTTAGCAAAAATTAAATGTAATTATTTTCGATTTCATTCGAATAACTTGGACAAAAAAAGGACAAAAGTGCAAATGTAACGCGAACGTTTACTATTATCTGTGACTGTACAATAAAGAGCACTGTATGTACTTTATACATATATTTAGCCTATATATCATACCGTACTTTTCCAATTTTATATATATTTATGTTTTCTGATTGTTGTTGTTGTTGTTGTTGTTGTTGTTGTTGGTGTTAGTAAGTAATTTGCGTGTCATGAATATGGATTAGAAAGGATTTCCTTCAGTTTTGTTTACCATATATTTATAGGTCGAGGATATATTTTAGTTTACCATGTATATATTGTAAATATATACAAAATTTTAATGTGCGGTTAGTTGCTAAGAAATATTTGGTCTTTTATTAAGACCTTAAACAATTTAAAACGATTGATTTGATTAAAAACATATTTCTTTAAAACGTCTATGTAAATATGGAGAAGGTTTCAATTAAATTTATTTCTTATTTTCTGATTTTTTTTGCTTTTTGTATAAAAATTATTTACTTATATATGCGTAACTATCTTTATATCATATGATCTATGTATATCAAACAATTTGATTTTTAATTGATTAATTTTTTGTTAAAATTTCTTTTATTTATTTATTTTTTATTTTATTTTTTTTTAAAGTTTTAGCTTCGGGCATTTTTCTAATGTCTAAGCAATCGATTTGTTTTTATTTTTTAATTACACATTTATTTTCATTATTTAATTTTCATTATATTTTGTTTGTGGTTGTTGTTGTCTTGTTGCTTTTTTTTTTTTTTTTTTCTTCTTCTTGTAAGCGTTACTATGCTTTCTTTGCATTTCTATGTGAACCGTTTGACCTATGTTTTAAGACTGACTGACTGGCCGTGGTGCGTATGAAATAAGTTTAAATCTACTTAACGCGTTTGGTCTTTTTTTTTTTTTTTTTTTTTGTATTATTTAAACCGTAAAATGTTTCGAGTTTTCGTGCGTTATATTTTTTTAGAAAATTTATTAAGTTTTAAATGAAGAACGTCATCATCATCATCATAATCATCATCATCGTGATTATCATACACACTTGTTGGTACGAAATGACTAAAAAAGTTTGACTTGTATATATACAATCGCATGAATAAAATTTATAGGATATTCAACGTATCGTAGCTATCTATCGCATATATAAATTCTATTTTATGCATTTGTATATGAAACGGTCTTATATTTTTGTAAATATTTTTATGGTAATATATTACGTAGCTGTGGGTGTGCCATTCATTCATTCATTCATTTATTTAACAAAAGTTTTTAATGCGTTCATATCTATCTATCTATCTATACATATATATATATATAATCCATATATATATAATCCATATATATATATATATATATTATCCATTCTCACTTATACTATGATTATAATCGCTGGATGCATTGTTGTTGGATTTTTAAGTATAAAATTGTTACGGTTTATATTATTATTACCCGTAAAAGCGTTTCTGCCTCACGTTGTTAGGTCATTGTTGCCTTTTAGCGATAATCACCGCTGTCAATTGGTAATTTATACACCCGGCTACTCTATAATTCCAAAGCATTATGATGATTAAGTTATAAACATGAAAACTTTGTCGTTTAGCTTTAGTTCATAGCTGTTCCTGTCCGCTTTTTTTGCTATTTTATGAGTACAAGGGATAATTATAAATAAGAAAGAAATCATTTTCGGTTTAAATCGAATTTATGTTTAGCTATTCAAGTATTTTGTGAAAAAAAATATGTAACATGTTATATGTAACGTGCTATGTTAGCGTAAGTATTTAAGAAGAATTACTATTTCATTATTCATTGACAGTTAAGACAGTTCATATGCCTTCAGTTGGAGCGGTTAGCTGCATCCCCGAATCGCAGCAACCAAATGTAGCTTCAAATTCGACTTAGTCGAGTGAAAGTGACGCTCACCAATACATAATTATAATTTCTCTCTCTCTCTCTCTCTCTCTCGTTCTAATAGAGCACACTTCGGACAAAAAGCTCTGGCTGTTTCCTTTGTAGGACGATAAATTTAAAATATAATGCATATGCGCCTATTTAGGCGCATAATCGCACATAAACAGTAACACTGGAGAAATATGAGTGCGAAGGAATAAATTTATAATTTTTTCAATTTTGCTAGTTGTTGCCGCATCTACGAATTGATGTAACAGATATTAATTTAAAAGGGAAAAATTTGAGACCAAACATCAAACATAATAAGTTAACTAAAAGTTATAAGACGGAATTTATGGTTTCAACAAACGTGACGTTACATCGAGATGAGATGAAAAATAATGTATGAATTTCATTGAGATCAAGAAGTGGAAAATAAAAAAAATAAAAAGAAAAATTTTAAGCTGGTAGTGCCGCACATGTTCATGGAACAATTAAGTATCAGTCCAAGCTATCTGCAAGCGAGATAACTTTAATGCCTTTAAATAGCTAAAGCTGCAATTTATATAACAAAAGCATCATTTTTTGTATTCTCTTCAAAGATATCCTCAATGCGTGTCTGAGTAGATAAAATGTTTGGAACATAAAGAGTTGCTTAACGGGGACCGTTTCGAATTAATTAGTCCGAAAAGTGGAACTGATACCGTCAAGTCTGTCTGTGTGCCAAGCAGACGTCTTAAATAAGTCTAACGATTGGAATCAAGAACAATAGGTTAATATAGTAATATATTTGGGAAGTCTCAGGTTTCAGTACGATTCGATCAGTATTCAAACACGAACACAAACGGACGAACTCATCGATACAAAAAAGTCATTTTGAAATCTTAAAACGTATAGTTTTCAAAATTACCAACCGACCGGTAAAGTTACTGCAGCAATGGTACATTCAGCAGAATTTGCAATACACAGGCACCGTAAAATGGAATCAGCTTAGCGGGCACTATTGTTATTATGAATGAGAGCAAGTTCATAATAGGGAGTTTAAAAAGTCTTTAAAAAATTCAAATTTTTATATACATATATGTGTAGGGTTGAATAATGAATGCCCTTGCTGTTTTCAGGCTTGTTCTATATATATATATACATATATGTATATGTATATAAACTAATATATAGGGTATTTTGCTTGTCAATCATTAATGATTAGATTCATAATAATAATGCGGTGTACGTTTTTCTTTTCAAGTATGAACGGCAAGAGTTCAATTTGCATTAACTATTGCTAGACCACTTGTTTATTAATTAGCGAGAATCGATGTAAACGTGAATTTCACAAATCTGTAGTAAATACGCGTTGATGGGACAGCGAATGGGAAATGACTGCTTAAAATGGTGCGTTTACGGATTTATGAGTGAGTGAATCATTTCAAAAAGACTTACGTTTACCTCGCATAGCATATGTAAATGGAGAAGTGTTGTAGACCTTAAATATTATACATACATGCGTACATATCTAAATATATAGATATATATATATATGTATATATATATATATGTATAAATATGAACACATACATACATATATACAAACACACATAATAACATATATACCGTCTGGTATAAATGTTTTATTAATACTGACTGCGCATATACATATATACGTCGGACAGCAAATCTGTAATAAAGTGGAACGATTGATAACAATTTGTAGCGATTATATGAAATACCAGGTGTATAAGTTTAAAGTGCGGTTTTGAGAAACTATTGGCGCGCCAATCTAGTGTTTAATGTAAAAGCTCGTCATGTATGGCATTTTGTTACGAAAAACTGTTTGCAATATTTATACAAGACGAAAGTCATTGTTGCTTCGTATCGGGGCTAAGATCGAGGAGAGGATTTTGTTTGCAAAATCTCCACTCAAAACGAATACAAGATTGAATTGCTTTAGAAGTCAGCTTCAATTACGATTTGTTCAACTCTGGTGAAAATTTGAGCAAACGTTAGCCAAAAACCAGTTGATCGATTTGAATTATTTGCTGTTCAAAAACCGACCAGGATATCAAAAATGGTAATGCTACGTCATTTATCCATCCGTAAGAAAAAAAAAGTATTCAGGGTTTTTTAGGAAATGCTCAATTGAGAAATACATGGCAATCCATGTCTATGTCCTCTCCTTTCGACTACCATTCGTATTCATCGATAAGTCATACGCTTGCCGATCAGCACTTTGACGCGCACGACGATCGGGTTAGTTCACGACAAAAGCGGAAGATTTTTTCCGTGATTGTGTCATCAACAAATTTGTTCGAAAGATAGGAAAAAATTTGTGGCAAACGATGCAGCATAGTTTCAGTGAAGAAAACGTTTCGAATAATTGAAAAGGCAGTGTACGCGCTTTGACCATTTGCCCATGAGGAAGCTATTTTCGAAGTGGATACCACGCACTTACTTACGCTTGGAACAAATTTAGCGTAATGCAAATCGCTAGCTACAATGACAGAATTGTCTCAATTGAAATTCGATTTGCTCTTCCATTCATCCTATTCATCCTTCAGATTTACACTGCAGCGACTATATTGTATTGACATCTCGTTCTCCTAAGACAAAGATCATTGAAATGTTTAACAAAACCTTGGAGCTACTGCATCATTCTTGAAGGGAGGATTGAACGAATGATGAATGAATTTGAATTTTCTAATCATCAAGTTGACATATACGTAATCAATATCGGTAAAGTCTGCTCTGCTTATTATAGGTACGTGCGTGTAGCCATAATCAATGCCCGAGCGAGTTGACTGGCATACACATTTCAGGCTGCGACCGCATTTTTCCCGCCCTAATCATTACGAGTTTTTGTATACATTAAAAAAAAAAAAAAAAAAAAAAAAAAAAAAAAAAAAAAAAATTTCTTATTTAGTCCCAGGAGTTATTGACCGATGTTATTATAGTTTTAAAGCATTAAATGATAATATAATATATTGGTTTAATTTTAATTTTACTTAATTTCATTTGATTTCTTTTATTTGTTTATTAATATCGCAGTAATTAAAATGAAATCAATTCATTGCTTTGTTTGTTTGTTTGTTTGTTTATTTGTTTCTTTCTTTCTTTCTTTCCTTCAAATCCATTAATCATATTAATGCAATTAACAATAACAACTAAATGAATGTTTTTGTTGTCCCAGTAAATAAAACCCAGCACGTGATTTTGATATTCACATTAAAATAATAATGAAAAAAAGAGAGAGAACAGAAAAAATATTTAAATAAAAAGCCCGGCTGTTATTTAGCATAATAATGACAAATTGACTTAACGGTTGAATACATTATACGCTCATTTTTAATCGAATATTTATGATGGATTTTTAATTGGTTACAATAGCGTGCGGGAAGATAAAGTGATTTCAAGTCGCACCTTTTTAACGCTCAACATCTAAATCATTATTGAAATTAATTCATATATGACATCAATGAGCCAAATATGCAGAATATATTTATTTAATTTATAAAACTTATTAAGTCAAATTGATTATATGTTTTGTTTGTTGTACATGTACACGCATCGAAAACACGCTTATTTTATCAATTAATTATAGAGGCATTGCCGTTCATTGTATTATTGGCTGCTGTAAAATTAAACTTTTCAACTTTCAAGTTTCATTTCAAAATAGTTTTGAGCTGAGAAATTTGCAAATTTTTTCTTAATTGCTATCATAAGTAATTATTATACGATTTATAGTCGTACGATCAGTTTTTGCAGACATATGTATATTTATATGTATATGCGAAAAGTATGTTAATCTTTAAAATGACTTTTGCATATAATTGGCGAACGATAAGCATTCTTCTTGAACCAACTTTAAAATTCATTTCACTACTGTTTTTTAAGTTATTCGATTACTATTATTAATTAATTATCCGGCAACGTTTTCTAACATGAGGGCAATGGACATAGTTATTTAATTTCAACGCTTTTCAAATGAAATATAATTGTGTAATATTTACACTTCATTTTAATTCATTTACATTTATAATTTATTTAAAATTATAATTAAAAAATCCCCTTTCCCTGACATTCTGAGCAACGACCAGATGTAATTTCCAAGTAATGTACAGTCGAAACTGTTTTTATGCGCCTTTTTTATTTAACTTTCACATACGTATGTAGTGGTATAAGGTATGTAAGGTAAAGAGAGAGAGAGAGAGAGAGAGAGAGAGAGGGTGGTGAAGAAAAGAAAGCGGGCGAGAGTGCCAAACAGTGGGAGTAAGTGAGGGACAGTGGGAGCGATTGAAGGACGGAGTAAGGATAAAAGAGGCGAGACAGAAAGATAGAAGCGAGACAGAGAGAGAGAGATAGATAGATAGATAGAAGGAGATAGGGTGGAGAGAGGGGGGTAAGAAGGAGACTAGAGAGAAGGAGAGAGTGAGGGACGGTGGGCGGAAGAGATGAGAGGAAGAGGAAGGCAGGATCAAAAGAGGGGGGATTTGAGAGAAAGATGTTGAAAGGTAGAGAGGAGAGCGAGAATGAGAGATAGAAAGAGAGAGGGGGAGAGGGTGAGAAGGAGAGTAGAGAAACGGAGCGAGTCAGTGACGGTGAGCGGGAGAGATGCTAGAAAGAAGAAGACTGGAACAAGGAAGATAGGGATTGAAAGGAACACATTGAGAGGTAGAGAGGAGAGCGAGACTGAGAGAGAGAGAAAGAGAGAGAGAGGGAGAAATGTGCTTTTGGTATACGACGAATCGTACTAAAATTTTGCAAATATTTCCGCGATTAAAGAAAAAAATTGCACTTTTTTAAAATATTTCCATTTCTTTTATTTAGAAAGTGCTTTCTCGCTTCTTCGTACAGTTGAACATATTCCTTAAGGGAGACCTTTTTCATCAAAATCATTTATTTTCAATATTTTGTGCAAAATCAGCTAGCTACATATAGACTTATGATATATCTGATTACTATATTAATTTTTTTCATTTTTCCCAACTATCTCTATCTATCGCACAAAAATATGTTTACCTGTACGTTACACTTTTTTTCTATTTTATTCATTTATGCGAAAAAGTGAAAGAATAATATTTTCCTACTTTTTCATAGAAATCTAATGTTTCTTCTTATTGCCCTTTAAATTGTATGTTTTAGCTTTTCACGAGAAATTTCATCTTTACATCAAATAATTAAGAAACAGCGACGTCTTTTCCATCTTAATGCTAAATTTAGAGTACCCTTAAAAACTCAATATAAAAAATTATGTGTATAGACTTTTGATGATGTATATAATGCAGCAAATACCCAAAGATATCTACTAATTTTTTGTAGTACAAGCCCCGCTGAAATTTAGTGCAAGCATATCTTCTCGCACCACCGAAAACTAAGATTAGATGATCATTTTCTTTCTCGTGAAATTCCTACTCAGATCCCAGATCCAGTTTGATTTAAGATTTGTAAATCATCCACCCAAGCGTATACGTAATCGATCAGTAAAGCAGCTTACAATCTTTATGCATTCGCTTGCTTAAGATGTTACGCTACCTTGTCAGCCAAAGTAAAAACTTTGGTAATAGTTTTTATTATATTTATTTAAATATTTGTTAAGATACTTAAAAACTTTTATTAACGAAAAAACAAAAAAACAAAAAAAACATTTTTTCTATATGCCATCCCTTTGGTCATATACATCGAGCCGAACTTTTCTATCTAAAACAGAAGAAAAATTAAAACAAACTTTTAAAATTAATATTCGATACGCTTTAAAGTTTACGATTAAAAATAAATGTATTACTAGTTTTTTTTCGAAACAATCTTAAAAGTCGGTACCCGGAACTTTAGAATAACGTTAAGCAATAAAATAGTGCTATGCGCTTTGTAAGGTAATGTTACCCTGCAGCTACTGCTATGAAACTATCATACAATTGCAAGTCAAAATCAATCGTTCGAGAGTTTATAGAGTGTTGGATATACGATCACTTCAAAAATTACGAGGTGTGTTCAAAACTAGGGTGATGTACGTACATTCCATTTTTTTTTATGTCTTATTGTCGCCAACATATGTTAATCGTTTTGCATTTTTAGTTGGTTTTTGACAGACATAAAAGTTAGACGTGGGTTATCGAACAAAAATGGATCAAACGCTTTATGTTAAATTTTGTGTGAAAAGTAAAATGAAGTGCTTCAGCTGACTTGAAGCGTTGACTATGGCATTTGGCGAGTCCATTTTGAGTAAAAAAAAAATCAAAAAAAAAAAAAACACTTGGAAGTGTTACAAGCTCTTCACAGAAGGCCAAGAAAATGTTGATTACGAAGCTCGATGAAAATGTTGAAGCAGTGAAGTGTTACGGTCGAATCACTATTAGAGCAGTTGCTCTCGGCATATCGGTTGGCTCATGCCATGCAATTTTTTTGGACATTTTGGGTATGAAATGTGTGTTGCAACGAATGCGCCAACTTCGAGGCCGCGAAGATGTTAATGACGATGGCCATCGTGGACGTCCCAGCTTGTCAACAACCGATAGAAATGTTGAAGCACTATTAGAGAAGTCGCTGAGGTTATTGTCAAGACTGAAAAGTCTCATGAAAGAACAAAGCTTTGCCACGATTAACGAGATTAAAGATCGCATCCGTAGGTGAGCTTAAGGCCATGCTGAAGAGCGCACATCATGAAATACTTTGGAGATAGTAGAAAGCCCTGGCACAAGCAGGGATTACTTCGAAGGAGACAAAATAGATATCGATGAATATATAAATAAATATTTTTCGAGAAAAATAAAAATCGCTTGTTTTTTCTTTTTTCCATTGAACACACTTTGTCGTGTACAGTGTCGAGAAAAACGTGATTAAAGTTTTTTATTTTTGTGGCAGTTTTTTTAACAATTTATATGTACTATGTGTATGGACTATTCGTGCCTTCATAAAGCGTTCGATATGCCGAAAAGCTTTTGCCTATCATTCTTGATTATTTAAGTTACGATTTAATGCGATGAGAAAAGAAAACCAAGGTAGCATTTAGTTGACCTGCGAACTATTAAATTTTCTCGCTTCCTTTTCCATATATTACTGCGTTCATAAATGATGATGATGGCGATGATGATGATGATGATGATGATGATGCATTTTGATCGATTATCATCTAATGACTTATTGCAATTATCTTGGCTCCTATTATTATTATAATTATTGCTCTAAATTTTAATTTATTCCGTTATAAATTCCTTACGCTCTGGCGGCGATCTAACTTACGCATAATGTTTATTTTTAATTTTTCATATTTATATATTAAAAAAATACCTGCAACTTGCTATATTACATATATGTATTATTATATTATTGTAAGCCTTTAACGCTTAAACGAGAGAGAGAGAGAGAGAGAGAGTGAGAATAGTGTTCTCTGCATGGTTGATTAGATAGTTTCATTCAAATAATGTGTCAATAAAATGTACATATATGCATACATACATACATACATGTATATGCTGTTTTGTGTTGGCCTTTTAACAAATGCTTGGCATTAACTTATTTTTTACTGCTGAATAATTAATAACAAACAAGAGAAGAAAACAAAAAATTAGTTTAATGTCGACAACAGAAGTTTTGTTTGTTTGTTTGTTTTTGCTTTTTTTTTTTTTCTTTTCTTTTTGATAAAGATAAGGAAAAGTATTATAAGTAAAGACCCAAGTAAACAACTGAGTTAGTAAATGAACAATAAAAAAAAAAAAAAAAAAATAAAAAAAAAATTCTATTTGTTATTATTTTTCTACTTACTTAGTTATAAGTTTCGGTCCTTTTCTTTTGACTTCAAAAAGCCGTTTGATTGTTTGTTTATTCGTTTAGAGCTTCAGGCGGATTATTTAGAAATGAATTATGCATGTATAACGACAATAATTTTATATTTATATTCTCTTTTAATAATTTATAATTAATTCATTTCAATTTACATATTTTTCGATTTTTTCTTTTCGGTTCTTTTATTTTTTTGTTTTGTTTTTGTTGTTGTTGATTAAAAAAAAAGAAAAAAAAAGAAAAAGAAAAGAATTCAGATTGAGTTCACTTTTATTTGTTACTTTTCATTTTCACATATATACATCAAATGGATTTCAACTATAAGACAAGAAATGAGAGAATAAAAATTACAATTTGTAGATTTAATTAACACACACATACGCACACACACATACGCTTCCGTAACACTCGATAAGTTTGCTTTTTTTTTTTATCAACTAATCTAATGTTATTCGGATTTCTTCAGTTTGTCTAACGTTTTTTACATGAAATTTATTTCAATTCATTTTCTCTCTTATTTTCTTAATACGCATCTCCGAAGAGTGTATGTTCAATTTCTTGTCTTGTTTGTCATTCTTAAGGAAATCCTTTCATTATTAATTTGTCAAAATGTTTGTATTCAAGGTATAAAAGTGTAAATAAATGATAAGAAACAATTTTTAAATGACTTATAATAATAAAAATGTTCCTTAGAGAAATGCTTGTACACCGTAAAGAAAAACTGAACGATTTTAATGCACGTTTGCTTTGATTACATCGATCAACGGGAAAGAGTGTTGTCAGTCTTTTCACAATGTTTCGAAGTGCAAGTGAGATATTACGTTAAGCATAGATTAGTGCGATAGTGTGTGGCGCTCTTTCGTTCGTCCCTTTGTTCGTTTATGGATTTATTTTATTTGAATCTTTCTTTTTCGCCCCCTTCTCGTCCGTCTCACGGCCCGTTTGAATTTTTTCAATTTTTCGTCCTTGTGGATTGACGATTCTGTCCTATTATTCGCACCTCGGGCCCCTATCGCGAGCCTCATAGTTCTCCCAGAAAAATTTTAAATAGATATCTGAAACTTCACATCTTCTTAATTTTAATTTTTCCTTTTCAATGATTACGGCATTGGGACTTTGGAAAACTAAAACGATATCCATTCATTATTAAATCAGTTACAAAGAATGTGAGCCAGAGAATCTAACAATGCTGGAAACCCGATTTGATTCGTTTTAAATCAGCAAGATATGTGTTGTTCAAAATGCTCTAAAAGCTTCGTAAGATGATAAGATGGAATTACTGAATGGCTCATATATAGTTACTGCACGACTCAATCAGCTAGCAGCTGATTAAATCGGAAGAAATTTACGTTCGCCTTGTGGTGAATACAAATTTTTTTTTGCTTTCTTTAAAACTATTTTCTTAGGACAAGTGTGTTCTCAAGTAGACATTTTAATTCCAGTATTAATGTGAAGAGTTATGAACGACAGGGACAAGTGCATGCCTTTGCTAAGTATGAGTAGTGAATTTTCCATTATCTTAGCGACAATAGTAGATAACAATAATTCATATTAAGTAATAAGATTGTCACCCTACCCTATCCTACCCTATGAACATGATGATATATATACTTAATAGATTTTATAATGTAGTCTTCGATCGTCCTGTCAAGTCTTCATGCATGAGTTTCAAGTTTTTGGTGTAATTGTCATTTTTGTTTGCCTCAGTATAGGTAAAGCATTTTCACTTTTATATGAAAAAAATTGAATAAAATTTCACAAGTTTTCCCTATTCTACCTACACACACATCGTTTCATTGAATTTGTAATTAGGTAATGAATACTTGAAGAAATATTTTTTGAAGTGAGAGAACATTTGCAATGATTATATAACATTTTTATATATAGAATAAGAGGCTTAAAGATATCTTTGTTAGATTGATAAAAGTTTTGGTTTGTTTCAACAACTTGAAAGGCAATCAATTTTTCTACGCAACCAACATGTTCACATTGAAATATTCCAACTGCACTGAAATATATGCGAATCTATAGTGAGTTTGGATCGAATTATTATACGAAAAACACATTTGCATATCATTCATCGATGTATAATATGTTCGTTCTTCTAGTAATTACGAGCGAACGTTTTCTTGGTTAATTAATCTAAATCAGGTCCCGTGCAGATATAAAAACAAAAAAAGAAGAAAATCAAAAGAAAAAATATAATAATCATAATAATAATAATAATAATAATAATTTTTTTACGATATTGTAAATCATTCGAATATCATATACACATAAACGTGTCCAGTATAACAACTACTACTTGCCTAACGGCAAGTATATCGAACTTTGTCTTTACAATGAATTCAATTTTTAAATGCATTTCCTGAACTTAACAAATTTCGCGAAAAGATAAGCACCGTTACTTAATGTTAGATCGACTAAAATCACATCTTGATAAGGGATACGAGTACTGTTATAAGTGCCTTGAAAAGTTACAAACACGTTATGCTAATACTACTACAAAGAGTAAGAATGAATGGAGGGAGAAGCGTGTGTATCACGTGCTTAGGGGAAAAACTTTCAAGTAATTAACGAGGTTCCTCAATAAAATAACGTTTACCTCAATCATTTTTCTCTTTTTTTTAGCAGAATTTTCGAATATTCGAAGAGAAAAATTGTTAAAGAAAAAAAAAAAGTTAAATAAACTAAGGTGTAGAGGATGCTTAAGCAACTTATGTCGAATGGTTTATCGGACAATCTACTAATTGTCGAAGAGACTTGCGGTCCATTCGAAATTAGCGTGTGCCGCAAATTCATCGATGTGATGGCTTGTCGGCTGCCCGCTTCGTATTTTTAAAAACGTTATCATTATAGTCTTCAAGAAGCAAGGACCGATCGGGCAATTGATATGAATATTATTTTTTGCATCAAAAAGTGCCGGTAAAGTAAAACTCCTTTGCAATTTGCATACGTACTGCACTTCAAACGGAGAGTGTATTTGCATAAAATTTCATGCTTCGGTCTATTTATGTTTGTAGTTCTGTCTGTACGCAAAGGTTTACGAGTGAAATGTGTGCGCGAGATGTGTTCAGGGAAAAGGTGACATTTTTTGTTTCACCAACAATATCTATTTTGTCCCCCAATTATGTCAGTGCTTTTTCAAATCCTCAAAGAATCTCTGATATGTTCTCTTAATATGACCTTAAGCTCTTCCACCGAAGCGATCTTTATCTCCTTAAAACTCTGTCCTTTTATTTGTCTTTTCAGTATTTGGGAACAGAAAAAATTCACAGCGCAAAAATTCATACGCTGGGTGAGGCATAATTGCGGGATTGTTTTACGCCTAAAAAATTACAAACAATCTACGGCGTGTGAGCTGACCATGCATTTCATACCCAAAACGTCCGAAAAAATTGCATGGCAAGAGCCGATATTCTCATCAACTGCTTCGACCATATCACTTCACTGCCTCGTCATTAATATCCTTCTTCGCCTTCTGTGAAGAGTTTATACCATTCATAAGGATTTTATTTGTTTTTAACAGATTTTTTGATCCCTTTGTTTCGATAGCCTAAAGCCACCCAGCACATCAAAACGCATCTAACCTTTAAGTCCATCAAAAAGAAACTAAAAATGCAAAATGAGTAACATATTTTGGAGACTTGTGTGTGTACCAACATAACCTAAAGAATAAAACTCGGAAATTCGAGTATATGTAGCCAATGAAATTTGAAAAGTCACCTTTTTTGTGGACACGCCTCCTATATCGTTTCGGTTCTTTGATGTAAATAGATGAGCATAACAAAAGAAATTAAATAAATTGTTTTTAATTGCACGCAACTCGTACGATACAACATAATGTAAATATGTTGTCGGTTTTGTCCGCGTCTTGGTCTCAGCTTTTTCAGTACTCAGGAAGAGATTCTTCCACAAAAGGTAGGCCTAGCTTTATTTTCGTGATATCTGCAACCATTGTGTCACGATAGAGAGAAAGAGAGAAAGAGAGAGAGAGAGAGAGAGAGAGAGAGAGAGAGAGAGAGAGAGAAAGAGAGCGGGAGAGAGACAGGCAGAGACATTTTACAGCTCACTGAACCTAACAATTCTCGTTAAACGTTTCTCCAGCAGATGTGTTGCAAATTGTGCGATCCATTTATGATTCGACAAATACGTTTCATTATTTTCAGCAAGTATACAGAATTCATTTCAGCTTCATTTCTATACATTGTGCTCCGCGAAAGAGTCTGCACAGTTTCACAGAACGTAATGACGTTCAAGGCAAGTTTGCACTGGGCGGTACAGCATTTGATCTGAATGAAATTCTTATATAAATAGAAGATAAATAAGTATAATGACGACTTTGTACGATGCGATGACGTTATCGTCGAAGGGATATTAGCTAATTATTCGAACTTCTCTTAACAAAAATTGAATGCCTTTCTTTACCTATCAATTTTCTTTCGTTCGCAATCAGTCTTGCTCAATCTTGCCGACACATTTCATTTCACATTCAACATTTTAAATGTTTCTCGGAAATATTTATACAAAACTATGTATGGCTGGTTATCTGCATCTGTATCTGTTAATCTAATAAAAGCAGTATTTCGAAATTTCTGCTTTTTACTTTCACGGTACGCGATGATGATTAGATCATGGATTGTATCCGTTTAAGAGAGTGTTTTTTTTTTTTTTTTTTTTCAAACTGAATTTACCGTAAAAAAATGTGCAAGTTATGAACAAAAATAATTAGGTTCGAATCGATTGCATATATATATGAAGCGCAGTTAAAATTCGAAAGGAATTTATATTTATTGTATATATGTTATGCAATTTCAACATGAAATTGATGTCGACTTAGGCTGCTTGCTCATCGTTTGTATGCGTATTTTTTGATAGATTTATGGAACAAAAATCGCAAATGTAAACTGTAAACGATTAATAGGAAATAGAAAATTTCGACAACTTCAGAATCAGCGAAACGCATGATTCACTTATGACTTTTTCAGAAATTTTTCACTATCTTTAATAAATACATCTACGCATATACATTCGACTTGAATATAGAATGTCTTTGAGTCAACGCTTCTTGACTTGAATGCAAATATCTTATACGATCCGTAAAAAGAATAGAATTCAATTATATATATATATTTTTTTTTCGCTTCTTTTGACAATTGCATGCAAGCATATGAAAGGACTTAATTATGTGGATATTTTTAAAAGGTAAGTAATGCATATTTTAATAATCAAACCGATTTTCATCTTTAGATACGTAAATGTGTCTCGTTGCCGTCATCTCATATATTCGCTGATTTTGATTTTTGAATTGCAACGCGAAAAGTTTGCTCATTCTAAGGCAATATTTTGATTTGTTTCCATTGACTTGGTAAGAAGAATTGGATTCAAGAATAAATTTTTTTTTTTTTTTTTTTTTTTTTTTTTTTTTTTCTTACATCCTTTCGTTATTCGATGTTTTTTTTTTTTGGTTTTTTTTTTTGATTCACACACCTAGCCTGCCTAGCGCAGAGTTTTTAAAAAAAATCACAAATCTCGGTATTTGCTTTCTTTTTAGCACGCTATTCATAATAGATGAAGTACACAAAACATATGCCTGAAAATATCGTTTATATAAAGAAGATAAGATCATTACATTTAATTTGTTTAAATTACACTTTAAATGAGGCGACAATCTATATGACTCTCTACTCTGCCGCATATGTATGAATGTGTTCATATGTATATACATTGATAAACATATTACAATACATATGCAACAATATATATATAGATATTCTTATTACTACTATTATTACTATTATTATTACAATTATCATTAATTGAATGAACGGATAAAACCGAGCGCAGGCACTGTGCGCTAGATGAGCCAGAATAATAATAATAATATTGGATTTTTTTGCCAATTTAGAAGAAACCACGACCACACGATCCGACTGTCGAAGTGCAACTAAACTGATAAGCAAAGCAAAATGAGTTAAGCTAAGCCGAATTAATAAGTGATCAGAGTGCAAGATCGAAATGTGTGATAAAGAGAAATGCTTGTAAAAACTTGTGATTCAAAACTTGCATGGGATAAATGCTGAATTGCATGTAATAATAAGACTCTCTATACTCTACATTATGATAGTAATAACGATAATACGAATGATAATGATAATGATTATAGTATTAGTAATCATAACTCATAAATATTGCTCAGTCAATGATATCGGTAGAGGAATTCGTTCCTGTATATATATATATATATATATATATATATATATATATATGTGCTTGCATATTGAATCTACTTAAACATCTCTTTTCATTTATTTTCCTTTACACTGAAATGTATCATCGTGCGCTTCATCAAGTTCAATGTATATATATACGAATATCGTAATTTCTTTGTCGCTTTCTCTCTCGGTCTATCTGTCCCTCTCTCTCTCTCTCTCTCTCTCTCTATCTTTTTCTCTCTCTCTCTTTTCATCTCTCTATATGCGCTTCTTTATTTCATTACTAACTATTTAAATACATAGCTATTTATGCTTTCGAATAAATGCTTTACCGCGATTCCGATACAACAATACAACATTTTTTGTTCAGATATGATAATTTTTCTATGACGTTTTTACATCCCACACAAATGGTCTATTAAGTTTATCATTACGTTTACAAGATGTACCTTGTGTCTTTCAATATAATGTACAGCATGTAGAAGATACAATAGAGTCTACAATGATTTCATAGGATAAGAGGAAAGTGATATTAATTCATATATATCGACAAAGCTTTGTGTAACGTATTGAAATCGAATAGAATCAATATTTGGGTTGCGAAAATTGTAGCTGAGAAAAGAAAAGGTGATTATCTCAACAAATAACGAGGTGATATGCTTAGGTGATAGCTTAATAATCGCAAGGCTTTTTACTTGATCGAGGGCACGTCAGTTACCTGATCGCAATTTGTTTTTGCATATTTGAAAAATCTTTATCTAGAAAAACTTTTCAACAATAGATAGACAATGCTCTTTATGAATATGTCTGTCTGGTATTGCTTTTTGTTCTCGTTTTTTATGTTTTTTTTTATTTTTTTTTATTTGTTAGCGAATTATACGCACACTTAACCTCTGACCATTAGGAAAAAAAAAAAAAAAAATTCTATTAAATTTTAGATTTCTATCTCAATTTTCACAAATTATTGTAGCTCCAATGACTGCTTAGTAGTTGGCGATGGATTTAAAATGAAGATAAATCTAAATCATCATTAAAAGAAAAATATTGCATCAAATTTTTTGTTACTTAACGAAACGTATATATAATTCTTCTGGGCAAATTTCTATAAGCGATTCCCTTGCGCAATTTCGATCCGATTTACGCCAAAGTTTTATTGCTCTTGAAAACGATCGATTATGAATTTAAGCTCAAAAGCGAACTTGTTTACCCATCCGTGTACAGATTAAATTAAACGGAAACTTCATTTAAAAAAAAAAAGCAACCATATAGCGCAACATATAGCCTAAGCCGTTGGTTAAGGTGACCTCGCAGGGACTAAAGTTCGTTGCAAAAAATTTGCATTTCTTTAGATCGTTTACGATACGTCTGATTTTTCTTCAATTTTCTCAGGAGGAAAATTCAATAAACGATAGTTTTTATGTTTAGCCTGTCATTAGTCCATTGACGGAAAGAAGAGTGCAGACTTTTAGGTATAACGCTTAACCGTTGGTAAATTGCCTCACTTCGGTTAATTTCATTATTAGGTCAGCTGAGTTGTAAGATCAGAAACAACAAAGTTGGTATCGTTAGATAAATATTTGAATAGTAGGAGCATTTCCTCCTTTCTCCACACTTATGGTCAGTGTAAATTCAGACTTGCCAGCTACGAGCGCGAATGCAAAAAGACATATAATTGCGGCTACAATTAGTCCCCCCCCGCCCCCCACATGCTTCTTATATACTTGAATTCCTAAAGTTATAATTTGACTTTGCCTTTTTTTAACACTAGCACCTGCGGAATTTTGTCACATATCTTTGATGGTTTCATTTCATATTTAATCAAAGTGCCTAGGACTGATGGGCCGGACACAATTAACTTTGTGAACATTTTTACCGCTAATTAAACTTGATTGAGATCGTAAGACAATTTAGAAAAATGCTCATCAGTTTTCCAGTCACAGATTTGGGCTATGCACGCTATGTGGGTTGTTGTACTTTTTCATATGTATTTCGTATAGTAAATCACTTGGATACGTTCGCTGCTGCAAATATTTTTCAATCGGTACAATTTTAATATAAATTGTCGTTGATTTTAAGAACAAATAAAAAAAAAAAATAAATAAATTTCTTATTATTTACTTCGTTTCATTTCCTTTTTCACTTACTACTTTTGAGGTTAGATTCTAGCCCTTGTTCTAGCTTCGTAATGATCGTAAATTATATTCGCAATTTTATCATTTTTTAACAAAATAGAAATTCAATTGTGAATACTTTGCGCCAGTCGACAAACTTTTCAACGTCCTGTCAATAAAAATCGAATCCGATTACACAAAGGAAAGTAACATCTAAAGCGAACGTCACAAACCGCATATCAGAATTTCAATGACTGCCGATCTATAGATAATAGATAGCGTTACGAGTAATATTCGTTTCATTTCAATGAAAAATTGCAGAATCAGGATCATTTTAGAAAAAAGTCTCGAATTACTGTGAACAAAGTTCAGCGAGAGTTGCCGCATCCTGTACTGTTGCTTAACCATTCTCAGTTACAAAATGCTCGCTTTTTTATTCATTATGAATTATTTATTGTACATTTTCTTCAGTTGTCGTTGCATCATATAATATTTACTTTCATATACGAATTTACTTACACTTAAAAATTGACTGATACTTCTCTGCGCTTGCATTACAGCATTAAGGTATACATATAACGGCTGTTATAAGCTCTAGTAATGCCATGAATCACTTGTGCTGCAAGCTTATGCTAAGTTTGTGCTCATATTACAATACGTGCACAGATTTTGCATTCATTGTTATATGTTAATTGTAAGTTGGAATTATTTTTGGAATGAGTTTAAGCATTTCTGCCGATACGTACATATATAGTTTTGTGTATTCAACCTCTAACGTTTAAACAAATTTTGTTGCACTTCTATATTCCGGCCTATGAATGCAATCTATTGAAAATAAATTGCATTGGATCGATCATTTTCTTCATCACTACTCATATAAGATAACCTAGTTTATCGACCTATGTAAATGAATTTGAAACATTTGAGTGGTATTGAGAGCCTTCTATTTTAAACTTCCTGTGTCTTAAGTCTTATCAGTTATTATCGTACTTTATAGTGAAACTTAGTATAAAATAATGATTTAGACGTTATACGGACCTCTTTCTATATGTCTGCCCATTAAAAGCAAGCACCAGTATGTATGTAATTTTTAATATTTTCTGACAAAGACGACGGAATAGATAGATGAGGTATTATAGTAATGCTCACAATTCGTCCTCGCCCTGCAATATCGCAGTGATTTTTTTTTTTTTTTTTTGCTGTCTATAGATACAGATTTAGTAGCAAATTTATTTAATTCAAGAGTAAGCAAACTTACCGCTGGTAGGTTACGTATATTTATCAATAAAGATTCTTACGTCATTGTTTATAGATGCGTGGGGTAAGAATCGATGAATCGTTGAAATGAAATAAACAAAAATTTATACTATTAAATGATGGCCCGGAGTAACCAAGTAGTTGGACAATACTGATTTAAATACAGTTTTAAAACTTAAAGAGGATTAGATCCGCAATTCTTGTATAAATTTCGTAAAATTACTACTGCAGATGGACGATGAGCAGTAAAAGTTCAATTCAATTCAATTCAATTGAAGCCAAATACAATCTCAGTTTTGTTTTTGAATTCATTTCATTCTTCAAATTATTTATCATTATACGTTTTAAGCAAAAATGAAATTTTAATAACATTATTATTTACTTATTTATTTATTTATTTATTTTTTATTTTTGTTATCGACTTTTTACATATTTCGGACTTTGTGAATAAATACAATTAAACAATTATTTAACTATTTCATCTCTTTACACGTGCAATAATATTTAACATATGGGCGTGTAGATGTGCGTGCTTATAATGAAAGTACATTTGATACAAGCTATGATGCTATAAATAAGCAAAACAAGACAAGAAACGTAATCAATGCGAGATAAACGTAGAAATACTGAAATATATGAAATAAAAAAAATTACTTTTTTTTTTTTTATTTATACGTCATATATATATGTATATATGTCAATGTGAATCAAGTTAATTGATTAAAAGAAGTTGATTTTTTTTTTTTACTTGAATAAATTGTGTTTTCATTCTTTTAACTTTCCAGGTGCCGTTTCGAGCGGCTCTTCATAATTTAAATCACTTTCATATGTAAAGCGATTTTCTAAAAATCATTCATCACTTCACAGTTATAATCACTTTTACGCTGAACTTCAAATTCGATTCAATAGCTTTTGGTGAAAGTCTACTCAACTCAATCAATTAATTAATTAATGTTTTGCTCATTTTGAACAACTAATGCCATCGTTTCCGCGTTTACGCTTAATAATTATTTTGGAGGACTTCTAACCTCTAAGCAATTCCAAATCTCTTTGATTGCGATATCATATCAATTCGCCTCATTATTGCAATCTCTGTTTGATATATGAAAGCGGCCATCATGCATCTCTCTCGCGCGATTTCATCTTCAACACTAACTTGCCCGATCTCTGTATTGTCTAAAAGTAAAGAACGCGGTTCCAATGTCACGACTGAAGATCTTTAAAAAAAATAACATCTTTAGAGATTACACTACGCGTGGTAAAGAATATATTAAGTAGATGCGAACGTATGTAACACGAAGAAGCGCTTATCGCTTCAGAATCATAATCTGAGTTGATCTAAGCCCCTCTGTCCGTTTGATTGCCACCCATGTATATTCGTGTTCAAGCTACAGATAGCAGTTTTTGAGATATTTTGATGAAAATTGCTACAGTGACGTGTGCTGACTCGATCGGTCTATCTTTTCGAGAACTGATCATGTAATGCTCTCTATTCTGAAAAGTCGTTATATGGAAAAAAAATTGCAATTTTCAAAATTTCACAGCAAAAGTGGCTTAAGTAATTAGCATTTTATCTTGGCAAACTTTGGATCGGCTGAGGCAATTTTTGGATTCTCTCTCATATAACGAAAACTAAAGTTCATAATTTTCATTGCTTCATGATGATGAAAATTATGTCATAATGTATGCATTCAATATAAAAAAAATTAACTATAATAAATTTGGACCAAGTCGGTCTTTTTTTTTGGATTGCACTCTATATATAGGGATTTTCACGAAATTTGATGCTTTTTAGAGCAGAGGGGTCCAAGTTTTAATATGTGGTCATAAAAGTTGACCCATAATAGTAATTTAATGTGGTATAGGGTGTTTAATCGTCGGCTTTACCCGACTATAATGTTCTTATTTATTCTTTCTTGAGAATTTTGTTTCCTAAAGAATCGGGTTATTCTATTGCAGCTGCAACCTAAGCACTAAGAAGCAAATACTTTATATAAACTAAGTGTGCGTAGTTTTTATTTTTTTTTATCAGATTTGAAAGCCTATTCATCATGAAACAGTGAGGCAAATAAATGATTACCCCAGTTCTAGATCAATAAATAAGATACCTATTGAGAGGAAGATGACTTTTTTTTTTTTTTCAAAACTAAGTCTTATTTCCCAACATAACCATGACCTAACCAGACTCCAAGTCCAACGATCATCTCCTTCCCATTTAAGACTGGATATAACGCGACATTTTTTCCCGAAAAAAACATCTTTCCACACAGATAGCAATCATCATCAAATCTAAAGAATACCTCAGTTGCGGAAACACTTCGTATCTTGAATCATTGAATTTTTCTTGTACTGATGCGTTATCTTCAAATTTTCTTCATTTTCTTTTTCCTCTTGATTTTTCTATTCAATCGACCTAATACGCTTGCACTACAGGCGAACTTTTCAAGGACCACAACCTTCTCCATCGCTATATTATGGTCGGCTTAGTGTAGTTTCCTCCGGCAAAAGCCGAAGTCCCGACTCTTCACGTTGTTGCGAGTACAGTGCGTTGTAGGGTTGTACACGGACATGCCATTCATAAGTGCAGTATATGTCATGGTTTTTTAATCCTTAAATTATCGTGGCGTAGCAGTTTTCGTAATTTCTTACGTTTCAATAGCATTTTTGCTCAAATACATGCGAGACAAGCGAAACTAATTAATGGCG
Source organism: Glossina fuscipes (assembly GCF_014805625.2). Lineage (NCBI taxonomy): Eukaryota > Metazoa > Arthropoda > Insecta > Diptera > Glossinidae > Glossina > Glossina fuscipes. The sequence continues at coordinate 43,482,306 of NW_023998415.1, read as the reverse complement.
TCTTTTGGGGCATAACTCGCTTCAGCGAGCTAAGTTAAGTAGGGAAGGTGAGGATGTTTGCTTTGTCATCCATACGGCAGCGTTTTAGTTAGAGTACTTCTTCTCTTATATAATGAAAGTTCAAAAGAAAAAAAAAAGAAAGAAAAACCATATGATTAGGATCAAAAATATTCGGGATATGAAAATAGGGTTTTCCGTTCATACACTGATAAATAAAGTACTGTTATATCATATAAAGATGTATCCTGAAATGTTTATATGAATGGATTTGGGCTGCATCTTACAATCGGAGAGCATACGCAAGCTTGTGACGGGTATTGTAAGATTGAGAGCAAGTGATATTAAATTTATTTCTGCGACAATCAAAAATATTCATCAGAGATCCTGGTAATCCGTTGACTTTGAATTCGTTCATAAAATATTTCTACGATTCTCTACACTTTCAGCGCAATAATGGTCGCCATCCATCTATCAACTAAATACGAATTTTTTAGCAATTAATTGAACTGAAGTGTGTGGGTATTCGTTCATGATCGCAAAGCGATGGGATCTGGTGTCGTTTCACGCTTTAAATAATAACAAGATATTATTGTCGCTTCAAATATACGAAATCTTTTTATTTAATTACTCTCCATACTTATGCGTATACGGTAGCGGTATGTGATTTATAATCAATCCCTATGAATGAAAAAAATTTATTTGTTTCAATTTTTATTGCAGTTAACTTGTCATTTGTATTTATTAGCGTGCAGTCTTAATCACATAATCACATACGATATGATGTCTTTTTGTTTTTTTTTTTTCGTCACGGTTTCATAATCAAAGTTGTGATTGATTTTCATCTCTTAGAATTTTTTCATAATAAAGCTTATTAAAGTGTTCCAGTAGGACGAACATGAAAACGGTGTGTCGGGCTAAACGAAGAAAATACGGCGAGAAACCTTTCCATAAGGCCATGAATCCTTCGGTTCGGATTACTTGCATAATAACATCGAGACTATGTTTGTATTGCCTTTCGTGAAAGTGAGCTGGTCTTTCCATTGTTTGCAAGCGAGTTTTGGCCATATCGAGGGGCATTGAAACGATAGTAGTTATTAGACCGGATACAAATCCGGTGCATGCATGCAGGAAGAGACCTTCATTAAGCGTATAACGTTTCTGTAAATAATTTTTTAATTGTGAATACGAAGCCAACTGACACATATTTACAACCATAGCACGTGCAGTTGTCGGCAGACATCCCGACCATAGGCCAGCTAGGCCCTCTTCTCTTCCAATACGTATTAAAGCGTCAAATATATTTTTATAATTTCTTCTAAGATGCGGCGGCATATTACCATCAGTGACCGTTCGTACGAGTACCACATCTGCCGGAGTTCCAACAAGTGCGCCAGCCGCTCCAGCTATTAGACCATATCCGGCGCAAGTTAACATGGATGGAACGCAGCCATTCGCCCGTTTATATGTATCAAAATAATATTGATATATACCCAATCGTGTGGTCGTATACATGAGCTGACGAACTATAGACGCACCTAAGCCATTATAGAATCGAAGGACACCTTCGTATTTGTACACTTTTCTAACGACATCCCAAGTATTTCTGTAATCCTTTGCTATACCACCAGCGCCGCTCATTTGCAGGCGATTCTTTACTAGTTCCATTGGCTGCACAAGTAAAGCGGAACAGGCGCCAGCTAAGCCACCGGTGACAAATTTGGCATAAGCCGGCATCTTTTTTCTATATTTTATATTTTTGGGCTCGATCATCTTGACGCTAACAGTTTCCTATTTGCCCCCACAGCATTCTTGCGTAATGCAATCGCTGAAAAAGACCGGATAATTCGTGAAAATTTAGTGCATTTAAGAAGTTTGGCCGACTGAAAATATGTGTGAAATTTTTAATATATATATATTTTTCCTTAAGATTTTTTTTTTTATTATTATTATTATTATTTGTTTTTTTTTTTTATATTTTTTTTTCGAATTTTTTGTTTCTTTTTACTTTCTTATCAAACGAAAACATTGAGAAGAGAAGTGTCCTACACGATTATAATAGTTTTACTAGCATATAGGAACATAAAAAGAACTTTTTGAGATCGACGAAAACGTAAATAAAAAAAGCTCTGGGGAGCGTACAAATAAACCGACGGTGACATTGTATACATAACTAAAAACTTGCATTGATCTTCTTTGCCTTTCTTTCATCATTATGAGCTTTTCTTCTTTTGTTTTCTTTTTTTTTTTTGTCATCGCGTTGACATCAATTTCAATGTGTAGGCCTTGCAATTGCCTACCCTGATCCGATTAATATTTATGCGAATATATACACAATGTATGTTTTCTGCAAGCTGCTGCGTCTTCTCATTTTTTGTTGGCACTTCCCGTTATGAGACATTCGTTATATGCATGCATAATGTTTAGAAATGTGCATCGGATATTCCATGAAGTGCTGATTTAAGCCCATCTGCGTTCTGCAGTTGCGAATAGGTTGTTGATGCTTTAATTACAAAGTTAAACTTAAACATGGACGTATGTATGCATATTCGCGTATATTTGCATGTACAGTCAAACCTGTTTTTGTGCGGTAGATAGGGACCGCAGAAAAAAAACCGCACAAAAAAAAATATTCAAAAACTTCATAAATAGCTATAAGAAATAATTTTTCACAGCATATTAAAGAAAATTTTTTTTATGCGGTAGAAAGGGACCGCATAAAAAAAGTCTCACTTAGAAAATATGTCAAAGCTTTACGAAATAGCAAGAAAGTGCTTTCCAAACAAAATAAATAATTAAATTACACATTGAAACATTTAAAAAAATTTTAATTTCTAATTTTAAACAAGGAGAAATTTTCAAAATGTACATAGGTCAATACTACTCGTCGTAGTTCAAAACGCGCGTATTAATCCTGTCTTAATGGTTAAAAGGTCAGCAATTAACTAAAATGAAATGAAACTTACTTCCTACTTTGGAATCCTGTCCCCATGTAAGAATTAAACTTGCACTGTGTTAGGTTGCGTTTTGGGCCAGCTTCCTTATAAACGTGCACATGAAAAATATACCTTTATATAGAAACAAAATATAATTTTTGTGTTCTATAATTTGTAAAAAAATAAAAACTTGTTACACTATGTGGTGAAGGATATTTAATCGCCGGCCTGAGCCGACTGTAATATTCTTAGCTGTTTTTGTAGAACTATGTATTAGATAAATATGAAGTATATGAGAGTAACGTCAAAGCTGAAGACTTACAAGTGCAAATGAGCCGTCAAGTCGGTTTCAGTGTCCACGTTCATTAAGATTTTCTATGGCTTGTGGCGTATCTATTTGTCTATCTATTTCTTATGACGATCTGCAAATATTTAACTTTGTGTAAGTGTCTGTAACTTTTAAGCAAGCCGAGTGAGATTTTGGATAACCTCCACTGAAGGATTAAGTCGGGCTCATTTCGTCAAAACGTTTGCAAAACTCAAAAGTAAGCTTCATAGACCTGATGCAATAGGTATGAAAATGGCTGTTGCAATGTCTACATACCCACTGATAGCAAAAAAAGTGATGCCAACACAGTTCAGATTGACTTAACCTCTCGGCGAAATTCAATGTGTCGATATTCATATACCGCACAAAAAAAAGAATCGCACAAAAAGAATCGCACAAAAAAAAGAATCGCACAAAAAGAATCGCACAAAAAAAAGCGCATAAAAAAAGACCGCACAAAAACAGGTTTGACTGTATATACATTGTATACATATTTTAGTGCTTTCGCATCCTAAGATGAAAACTTCTGTTTCCGTTCAAATGAAATTTCGCTCAATGTGTTATATTATTTTTGCATTTTATTAATCTTTCTCGAGTAAAATTATCTAAAACCAACGAAATCTTGTACTGAATTATAAACTAGAACCGCCGTCAGAACCTAAAACATAGAATCTGTATAGTCTGTTGTACTGCTCCAAAAAGACAAGTGTCAGTATTGTGTGAGGACATATGCGAAGTAAATATGGCGTGAAACCTTTCCAAAGTGCTAGAACTCCTTCATTTTTAGCTACCTTGATCAAAACGTCAATGGAGCCGGAATATTCGGGTTTACCATCCGGAGGGGTTTTCATATTTTGTAAACGCGTCTTGGCAATATCTAAAGGCATAGAAGCCACAGAAGTTAACAGACCAGATATACAACTTGCACAGGCATGCAGTAATATTCCATCCATCTGTAGCCGACTATTATGTAGAGCGCTTTTAAATTGAGAATATGAAGCCAATTGGCACATATTGACAACCATAGCTCGGCCGACTGTAGGCAAACATCCGGTCCACAAACCTTTGATACCTTCCTCTTGATGAATACGGACCAATGCGTCTATGACATTTCTGTAATTTCTCCTTTCACTCGCCGGCAATTTACCATCAACCATCATACGTATTAATGCGACCTCGGCGGGTGTACCCACAAAAGCACCGCTAGCCCCTGCAGTCAGCCCCATAATTATGCTGGCTGCAGTGCTTGGGATTGCTAGACCCGTGCGATCTTTATACATATCATTAATTGTTTGATAGACGCCCATGCGCGTGGTCGTATAGGTGGCTTGACGCAATAAACCAGCTCCAATGCCTCTGTAGAATTTCAATAAACCTTCTTCTTTTAAAACATTGAGAACAATATCAATGGAATTTTTGTATTCCTTGTGTGCAGTACCGACACCAGTCATTTGCATACGTGTCTTAATCAAGTCCATAGGCTGCACAAAAACCGTCGCCGTCATACCAGCCAAACCACCAATAATAAATTTCATATAATTTGGCACTTTTTTTTCCTGATCCGTCATTTTACAGATATTAAGTTCGATTAATTAGATTTTTAACTTTTTACAATGTATGTGAAAAAAATATAAAAAATAAAACTCTTTACGTTACTTAAATATTCACAACAATTTTTATATTATTTTCTCGTTTCCGTTCGGTTTTATTTAAATTTTTCCGTTTCAATTTTACGGACAAAAATTGTACAAAATAACATTTTTTTTGGGAATTTTCGATATAAAGGATTTTCAGTACTGCCACCTTAATTTATTATCGAAAATATATACAAATCCATATAAAATAAATATGAGAAGTGTGTGTGTGTGTGTGACAACTATTAATAATTTTTTGTCATTGTTGTCATCTATGCGTATATTCGTGAAAGTAGGATATGTGCATGTAATGCACGCCTGAAAATTTCCATTTCATTTGAATGACAGTCTGGCAGACAGACAACCGTAGCCGCAATAATAATCAGTGTTATGGCATAATTTTTATGCTTCAACGCTTTGCTAGGGATGTTGGTCATAGTGATGGTGTTGAATGTAGGTTACATTGGTGGCCTTTGATCAATTCATGACAATACCAGCCTAATTGAAGTGTCACGATTCACATTCATTGGCGAAGGAATATTTGTATAATTATTGTTGTTATTAGAGATTCAACTATCTGAGCATGTATGCATGTATGTGCCTCCGTCAATTATATTATGACAGCAATATGCTATATACGCTTATATATATATGAAAATGTTTTGTTAGATCATTGGCAATACACCAGCAAACTACCTGCATATATAATACTTACCTATATATATATATATACATATATATATATATATATATGCATATGCATATGTGCCAATAACAAGTAATTGTGTAAAAATTCACATGTCATGTAAAATTTTGACAATTCAATAATTAGTTTTCAACCTCCAATGCATTTGTTTTCAGATTATCTCTGGATATTTGGTAAGACCATCGGTCTATACATGTATGTCGTTTGCTCGCTGTTGGTGGCTGATATCGTAAAACAATAATTTCCACAACTCGTTTTTACATGCTTTTCATATTTTTCATTGCAACGCATTTTTCCATTTCTCAAATAACTTAAAAACATATACTTGGGTACACAGGCAGCGCAAATCGACTTTAATAACTTTTTTTGAACTTTCGTTTCATTTAAAAAGAAAAAAAAATTATTGATACTGCGCTCAAATATAAATATCTGGTTAACTTGGCAGCATTAAAAAAGCTTTTAAATATAAATTGAAAAATCTCTATATTTGAAAAAAACAAAAAAAAAATTGTAGTCTACCTTTAGGCTGCTTAATATAACTTTGGCTAATTGCATTTTCTTTAACGCATAACATAACAAACAATAACAATAACATAGGTAACTGAGGACAACGGGCAGCTCGATGCATATAATTTTACTAAACTTGAGGAAAAACTTTATTTATATAAAATTATTTATGAAAATAATTAAAAATTAAACGAAATCATCTCAAATGTAAAGTAGAATAGGCTGCGTCTTTCTGAATTATGGAATTTATCTTTTTACCTTCAGCAATTCTTTGTGGATTCGTTGAATGGCAATAGAATGGAGGAGACATCAATGAAAGATTTCTTTTTTGCTAACACACTGCCAGTACGATTGATTGACTTATTTCTTGTTATATCAATCGATTAAGAAAACAATTCTTATGCGATTTAAGCTTCTTTATCCGTCCATCTGTTCTGCAGTTCACAATTTTTAGGTTATTTTGATGAAATTTTTGTACACTAACTTGTTCCCGCACAAAACGCCTTATAAAGCGAATAAATCGAGGTAAGGAAAATTTGTAATTGTAAAAAACGGCTTCCGTGAAATGTGTGTGCTTTTCGAAAACAAATAAAGTATAATAATTGATGAATTGTATTGAGCGTGGATGGTATAAGGTATTTGACTGTCGCCCATATTCAACTAAATTGTTGTAGTTGTAGTTTCACCCAAACTGTATGCAATTGATGTAGATTTTGTTAATGAAGAGAAAGGTCTCTCTTGCCATCGCCAAGGCGGTTAGAGATATAAAACATAAAGTTTTTTATAACATAAGAGGTCAATTTATACAAAAACGAAGGTGGTAACAGGAAGGTGTTACACAATTTAGGAAAAATCCCTGATATCAATCACATCATGGTAATACCTAAAAATTGCAAAATAAATATGGCGGCGTCAGTTGATGGACTTTTTTCATTTATTTTTTTTTTTTTTTATTACTTTCTGTCTGGCATACGTCACATACGAAGTTTACCTTATAACCTATTGTATAAAATGCCAGGTATTCTGTACGGATTAGTGCTTTATGATGGCAATTGATGCAAATTAATAATTTTAGCAAATAAATTTATTACGATAAAATCGAATCTATCGGACGATCGGATCTTTCTCGTCCTAGAAAAAAAAAAAAAAAAATTGCACCTTTCTATACCCACAAAATGGAATTTTTAGACGAAAAGAGGAGTAGAATAGCATTTTCTTTGTTAAAAAATTTAAGTGTAGACAATTTCGATGACGTAGATTTATATGTAGGACATTCTATCATATCAATATTAAAAATAGGTGATGAATATAGAGATCTTTAATGAAAACAAGTGAAGACATTATAGTCGGGCTAGGCCGACTATTAAGTACCCTATATCACATTGTCTAACCCATTTCTTATTTTTTCCATAGAATAGAATAATGATACCCTATTTCTACATGGACTTACAATTATGGAACTGTCCAATAAAAATTGAACCTCTTTGCAAATAAAGGCCAATTATATCCAAGAGGTTTAAGAATTTATCACAGTTAATTTTTATATCAAACTGCTGTTATAGATCAATTTTCATCATAAAATATTAAAACTTACACTTTTCTGCCGTATAAAGAGTCAATTTCCGTGACAATTCTTATATATTGTAGGATCGAAAAAATGGGCCGTGATAGTCCAAATTTGTTTCAGTTTATTTTTTTTTATTTTAAACTAATATTACTATTTAATTTACTTCATGAAGCATAGAAAATTAGACCTTTTTTCGTTATATGGGAGTGGGTTCAAAAATTGCCCCAGCCTGTTCATAGTTTTCATACCAATTTACAATGCCAAACTACTACTACTACTACTTAGCTACTTTTGCTAAGAAATTTTGAAAATTGCAGTTATTTTTTTCAAATAACAAGTTTTCAGAATAGGGCATTGTATGGGAAGTGATCGAAAAAGTGTACTGACCCGAACCATTTTCAATCGTGTTCGTTCTTGGGTCAAAGCACGTCAGTACAGTTAGTTTAATTAAAATATCCCAAAAATTGTGATCTGTAGATTGAACACGAAATTGCAACTGGACAGACACGCTTAGAAAATAATTCTGAATCAATCGGTATAATAGTCAAGTCCTTCTGGATGGTTACATACGTCCGCACAAATTTAATAAAAGTGGTGCAGGGTATAAATATATATTTCTTGTTTATGATATGAATAAGAATAAATATCGTATTCAAAATATTGCCCATTCCTACATATACAATTTTCCCATTCATCCCGCAATTTGCGGATACGGTTGTTCCTTCGAGATAAACAAGTCATCGAGCCATCGTAAGAGGTGAGTTGCTGCTCAGTAAATACGTTTCCCATTGATGAAAATAAGTAGCAATCGCAACAAGCAAGGTCTAGTCAGTAAGTGAGTAAGTAAATAGATGCTAGCACCTCCCGGTTGTCTGATTCTAATGTTTCCTGAACTGGTTTTGACGGATGTCAAGGCAAGCTTTCATTGCAGAAAATTGCCTTGTGTTGCTCATTTTGATATTCCGACTGTTTTTTAAACAACGAATAGTTCAGATGGGTTAACTGTTATTGATAGCGTTCGGTATTTATCGTTTCACTAGATTTTAATAAATACCGCAGACTTTTGTTTCCACCAAGCACAGAAGATCGCCTTCCTTCTACAGCCTTAAAGACTCGCCAGAATCTACCTATGGACTATTATGCTTGTAATACTCAAAACAGATCCCCTTCCATCTGAAGAATGAATATGATCTAAAAAGGACTTGCGTCTCACATAGCTATGCGAAACTCTGCCATTCAGCTAAAAATTTAAACGAGTTTTCTATCCTTAGATCCGATTTGTTGTCTCTCGTAAAACGGTGTGAAGTGAATGGGTTGGTTCCTAACAATACCAAATGTAAGTGCCTGCGACCGAATGCTTGAGATCTGGATATTATCTTCGATAAGAGAATGTCTTTCAACTTTCATATTGAATTTGTGGTAGGCAAAGCAAGAGGATTCTCTTGGTTTCGTTAAACGTTGATCCGAGGAATTTTAAGATCTATATATGTTTATGGCATTAGTAAGAGTATGTTGCGGTGGCTTGGTCTCTTAGCCACTCTAATGTCATTGAATTGGTGCAGATGCAATGCGTAATCCATGGTGGGGTCCAACTGCAAGGCTCCCATGATAAGAAAACAGATTGCCTTTAATTTATCTACCTAGTGCTCAGTGTTGTGTTGCTAAGAAGGGAAAATAGTTCCCTGATTCCTACTAAGCAAGGTTAACATCAATATTCTGAGACGGACCTCAATGGCGCTACGAGCCCATTAGATTACAATGTAGTGTTGTACAAATGTCGAGCGTCATGCACGCATGACGGTTAATATGTAGGAGCTTTAATGAGTCGTATTATATCAGCAATTCTCGCTGTCTGAGAAGGATGCAGTGGTTATGAAACAGCCTCTTGATAACCGACCTAAATGAATGGTTCTCTGCCATTACTTAACGCTCGTGATTGGCTTCGGTGCTGTACCACTACTTGCCCGTCGAATGCTGTTTTTTTATACCATTTACGAAATTTGATAGAGCAACATAATTATTGATAATAATATTGATCCAAGTTAGCCAAGTTAGTGTGCAAAGTATTTGTCCTCTAACTGATACAATCTTGTCTCCGTCATAGTTTCTGTATATATATTATATTAAATGTAGGGTAGATAGTAATTTTGGTATTATTTAAAATTAATTACTTAAATGATTTGTAAACTTGTACATGCAGCCCAGTCTAATGAATTGCATAATTAATTCATATGCATTTTAAATATAGTTCTAAGATAAAATATTGAATAAATAAATAAATTTGGGACAAAAGTTGACATTTTCATATTTGGAAAAAGCATTTTTACGCTGCTTACTGCTGTCTAATATTTATGCTATAAAGCAAAACAAAAAAAAAAGACAATTTCAGTCATGTATGTGTTGGGCACGCGGTATTAGGTTTATCCAAGGTCAAATTCCGCTTTCGTATTTAAATATCGCGTGGAATAAAGCTTAGCTAAGTACTGAACAATTCGGCTTTGTATGCTGTCCTTTCGTTCTTGAGAACTTATCTATCCACACAAAGGATAAGTTTTCAAATTCTGTATATTATTGATCTGCGAACTTTTCAACTAGCATAGAATATTTGAATTTAATATTTAAATACTTTTGCCCGAATTCAGAATTACAATCATTTGCATTTGAAATATATTTTCCATATTCAATATATATATATATATATATATGTATATATTATTATTATTTTTTTTTTTAAATAAAAACCGCAACGCAACGCAAACGCGTAGAGGTTTTCAAAATGTATTAAATAGATAAAAACTAGAATTTACGATAGATAAACGATCGTGATGCGATCAAAGTAAAAGAGAGAACCAAACAAACTTAACATGACTTATTTATTAACACAATGATTCAAATATATATATATGTGGAAGTAATTTGTTTAAAGTAAAAGTAGGCCAAAGTTTTCAATGGAGAATTTATTGCAGTAAAAATTTTTATTTTCGGTAGTAAAAGATGAGGCGAAAGGCAAAACAAAATATCTCTACGAGAATAAAAATATATATATATATATATTCGCATATATAAGATTAAAACAAGATACATTAAAGAGATATTTGCAGTATTAATTCAATAGAGTTGCGAAGGGAAGAAGAAAAAAATTGGTAATAAATATTTAAACCACAAAAACCACAGACAAGATAATACTGGCAGATGTGTTTTACTTTACCGCATACATAAACACATTTATATTACGCGCTACCAAAGTTTTACGATAAAATCGACGCATATACAAGAATCATTTCATATAAAAACTTAACAAAATATTATAAGGTAAACAAACAATACATATAAAAAGAAAGTAACATGCGAACATGCTTATGTACGATAAAATGCATACAACCGCAATCATCGCAATATAAGTGAATTTGTTTTGATTTTCATGTCTTTAAAAGACTTTGCCATCGATCTGATTGTTGGTAATATTATATGAAATTATATCCGTCAACGCTTCACTAATACAAAACAGCCAGCCCTATAAGATATTTGCTTTTTGCGTGCCTCGGTATGCATGTATGTTTGTGTTTGTTTGTGTGTCTGTGCCTGTGTCTGTGTCTGTTTGTGTGTTTATGTGCATATCTCTTCGAGTGTTGCATAAAACTAAATTAACGTTAAGTGGTGTATGACAAGCCAACGAAATATGGCAACAATTTATGTATATATGTATCATCATACTCTGCTATTATGCTGATAGTTAAAAAAATAAGCAAAATGAAAAAAAAAAAGAAGAAAAAAAGAATTATATACATCTATATGTATATATATATATATATATATATATATATATATTGAAAACCACTAACTGAAATTTATGCTTGAGAGAACATTAGCATCATTAAATATTGTTGCTGGTAGCTGACGGAAAACCAAATAAGAAAAATTAAAAACAAAAACAAAAAAAAACAAAAACGAACAATAAAAAAACAAAAAGAAAAATATAAATAAACAAATAATGCTGGGAGGATAGGGCGGGTGTAAGCAAAACAGAAAAAGAGATCGAAAGAGAAATAAAGAGTGCGAGGAACACATAAAACCCCAAAGTATAACAAGCAAACAAATAGAAACGAATAAGAGTTCATTGTCAGTTCAAGTCGAATATTCAAACACCCAACGGCAATTAATTTCAAGTGAGACTGGCTTTACCTTTCAGTTGACCAAAGTGATATGAAAGAAGGCGAACTTTTTAAAGCCGATAATAGTACTTAGATATTTTCATCGCTTTTCAAGAAGACATTTTATATATCGCAGAGGCATCATGACCTTCTCACCTGATTGTGTTTCATTTTTGTTGCAGATTTTTTTTTTGAAGTATCATAATTATATTGATATGATATGAAAATTTTTGTGAACGATTTGACGGACAAAATTAGATTGCCTAAGACTATATCATACAAGCTTCGCACAGTAAGTAATATTTTCATTTTCTAGGAATAACAAATGTAAGGAGCAATTTTGATTGCATTGCCTTGATGAGTAGCAAAACAAAAGAACAGTAGCAGCTACGTATAGAAGTAGAGTATATATGTTGGCCAAATGAGTGATTAAATACTGACAGCAGCTGTTGTAATTATTTTATGATTACGAATTTTGTATGTGTATATGTATATGTATATGTATGTGTATGTGTCTTTTCATTTGCTTAAGTTTGTAGAGATGCGTTAATGAAAAAGAAAACTTAAGAACTTGATATTAAGTCAATTTAAAGAAAAGCAAAAAAAACAAAAAAAAGATACACTGGATCTTTAAATGCTCATCAGTCGTGCTCGTATACGATATAGGTTTTTCAAGACAGAAGCGAAGATCCGTTCATTTCATATGCTTATGATTTCTGAAATATGATTTCTATATGGATCGGCAACAATTCTCGATAATTGCAAAAATTCATAATCACTTCCATATACAAATGATTTTGTGTTACTTACAGAATGTACTGAGCTAAACACTTTGCAATCTTAAAAAGGAAAATTACGAATAAGGGGACATTAAGATGCATATATATAAATTAATAGGGAGAGAGTGATGAGAAAATTATATTTTTCCAAACAATTCTTTGCGATCGTAATAAACATTCCCGGCATTCGCTCTAATGGGCATTTTTCGATGCTTCCCATTCATTGTAAGCATATAAACAAACCGAACGAACCAACTCAAGTGGAAAGAAAAGTGTTTATTATATAATTCGCTTAAAGAACGTATATATAATTCAATGGACTTTTGCTTATATAAAACATATGGTGCATCCATGTGTGCTTTCACATTTTAAATATTATATAACATGCTACGTATGTGCCGATGACCTATTGCATAATCGTAACATATCGTAAGTTGTATCAGTGTTTTTACATATACACAGATATGTCAACGTGAATCAGATATTGCGTATATATAACATAGCATATACTCGCAAATTTACCGGAAAACGGATCCTAAGTTGACATCGCCCTAAAGCTTATCTCAATCATATTTAAAAATCGTGTTTAGGATTTTTCACCGAAATTTGTAAAATTTTATCAGGAAACAATATATAAATGCGAGTGTTTTCCATCATTCCGCCAGTATATGCATATAACGATTTTGCAAAATTTAATATATCTGCTGTAGTGTGCTAACGCATTTATATGTTAATTTCAGTTAAATAGAAGTTTTAATGATGTGCTTACATTTTTATGGCCATTGTACTGATTTTAACAGACGGACGGACATATTTATTGATATCTAGAGCACGTAAATAGCTGCGACTATCCAAAGCAATATTCTAAAGAACGAAACCGTATTCTAAAGCCACAAAACGATATGCAAATTATACTCCTCACTGTAATGAAGTCAAAATACAAGCTCGTTTTAAAGCAATTAAGCGATAAAAAGACAAAAATGAAAAGTAAGCGAAAGAGAGAAAGTTAATAAAAGAAGAAGCACCAAAACAAAAAAAAAAAAAAAATCTTTTTTTAAAATTCTAAAAATGCTCGTGACTTTATAATTAAAAATGTGTGAAAATAAATATTTTAAATGGTTTTTATTATCTCGCTTTAGTTTATTGTAAAGTTGTTTTTTTTTTTTGCATTTTAAAAATTATATAATTTTCGGTTTTGCAACACACACACACACGCACACTTAATCCATGCCCTAAAAGTTGCGTACACATGCTGCACTTAAAAGACGAAAAGACGCACAATGAATGTATAAAACTCCATGAGGATAAACAAATCTTTATAAAAAAAAAAAATAAATAAAAAATAAAAAAAAAATACTGGGAATGGGAAATGGCACGTGGGGAAAAAACATGTATGTATTCTTTTCATTAGCATGAAGAGCGGATTTGATGCCTTTACTAAGGTCAAGCTTACAATCTCAAAGCTTCGACAAAAAGAACACTTGATATTAAATTTCTTTGGAACATACTCAACTCAACTATGTGCATGTACATGTGTTGTATATAGATAGATAAGTCCCTGTACATATTTAACATGTATATACTTATCGCTTACTGTTCCAATTTCAAATCCAATTTTTATAACAATTTGCACCCTTTCAGGCAAAGCCTGTATATACTTTACACAGAATGCTGCGAAACTGCACGAAAAAAAAACAAGCTTCGATACTTTCATGTTATACGTCTTGTGAGTAGGTCTTCGTTCCAAACAAGTCTAATAGGCACACAAGTTTCGATTCAGTCTTATTTTCTCCCCATCTATGGCGAGTCACTTAGGAGACGTCGTCGATACGTGCGGAGACAATGGTGATCAGGAAGGATTGCAGGAAGAGCGGGCTGAAGAAACGGAGTAGTGTTTGTGTCTTGAGTATTCGTGGGTTCGGCCCAAATCGGCCGTTATTACCTCTTTTTTTGTTTTTCTATTATTCAGAATTTTGATCTGTCTTCTAAAATACGAGGTGCATTCGAAAATAAAAGTGATTTTTTATTATTCTCGTAAAGTCTTTACTTATTCATCAATATTTATTTTGTCCCCTTTAAAGTAGTCCCTCTTAGATACAGTACGCTAGTGCCAAGATATTTTCCAATCCTCCAAGCATTACTGGCATGCGCTTTGCGTTATGGGCTTGAGCTCTTGAGCCAGCAAAGCGGTCTTTATCTTCTTAATCGTGGCAAAACTCTATTCTGTCAGGAGTTATCTCAGTTTTGGGAAGAGGAAAAAGTTGCATGGGGCCAAGTGCGGGGACTGCCTGAGGCATGATTACTGTGCTCTTTTGGTTAAACAATTATGAAAAAGCAATGAGTATGTGAGCCCGCGTCATATCATGGTGCAATCTCCTTGACTGCTTGTTTTACAATTCCTTCCGACAAGAGCTGACGATATCCATCACGGCATTGTAATCGAAGAACCGAATCATTCCCATTTGACCGAACTTGGTGGGCTTTTCTCAATCTTGATGCTTTTGGTTTCTTTGGTTTCGACTTCATAACCATATACCCATGCTTCGTCATCAGCTATGACCTTTTCGAGCAAACCTGATTTGTTGTTGACATCACCCAACAGTGATGTTGGAATGACTGTTACGTAGACACGAGGCCGACGGTCATCTTCGGGCAAAAAATTAAAAGAACTTTACATCCTCTTGTTGTTAGTCATCTGTCATTGCGCGACGAGTAAAGTGCAAAACGTATGACACCTCCGTTCTTGAAAGATATAGTAAAAGAGACACTTTCGATCAAGAAACCGTTGACAACAAAAAAAAAAAAAAAAAATTTCGCCATAGAAATTCATTCCAGTACTCATCAATCATATAAAACGCAAGCCGTCCCCTATGACATAGATATGAAGGGACAGATTTTTTTCTTTTTAGCATCAAATTTATATCCGTTAATTTATCGGCAAAATAGCTTGCGTTTGCGTTAATGACATTTTTGAATATTTTTGAAAATTAATTTTTATTTCAATGCATTTCTTCTTCACTTAACAGATACGGAGGGCCGCTGTTAATAATCGTTTAAACAAAAAAAGATTTTTTGACAATTTTCCCTGAATAGACGAAAAGTTAATAGAATAATAATAGTATTTGGCGAGATTATTGGGAAAATATTGGAAAAATATTGCAAAATGGTAACACCGCAGTTATTCTCAGGACACAAGTTCGTCTCGAGAGACTCTGCTGCGCACAGTGTAGCTGTTTTAAATTTGATATAAAAAAAAAAGGAAATAAACAAAGAAAATCATTTAATCTACGTTCATATCTCTAGTGAATTATTTTTAATTTATTTTATTTTTTTTTTTTCAATTATTTTATTTCACTTAGTTACACTTGAAACTCAACTAAAACATATTAACAGTCAAAGTCAATTGACCCTTGGAAGTAAATCTTATACTAATTAATATTAAGGGGAAATAAGAAAAAAAAAATTAAATAATAATTATTAAATTTATATAATTTATGTATAAATAAATAAGAAAAAAAAAGCATGTAGACAACTAGCACAGAGTTACACCCACAACTAGTGCAGAATCAAATTGCCATCGCAAGCATGCAAAAGCTTGGCAATCGATACAGTAATCAGCACCAATTAATTTTCCAATCATAACGAGATATTAAGGTTAAAAGTTCATTTAAATATGACTTAGGCAAATCGAGCATATTAAGCAAAGTTCTTTGGATAAACTTTAAACAATCCGATATTGAGATTACGTGATAGACATCATTTAGGTTTCTGCGAACAACTCTAAACGGGCTAAAGAGCTCATAATTATACTTACATTGGCTCGGATTAATGAATATGAAGTACTTAGAGAAGCGGTCGGGGGACATTAAAGCTTATCTAATCCAGCAATGCGGGCGAATCGATCGTGTCATTGACTAACTTAATTAAGAAGGAGACACCAAGAATGAACCTACGTTTGTCAAGTGACGGTAAGCATAACAGAAGCAACCTATTTTCATAAGAAGGCAAAGAGACAAGCGAGTCCCAAATCAAATTCCTAAAGGCAAATAAAGGCATTTACATAACACGTATAGGAGGGAGATCACAAAACCGAGGCATACTCAAGTATTAGTCTAACCAAGCATATGCACAGCTTTTTTGTAATGCAAGGATCCTTCAGCTTTTTGAACCACCTTTTAATGAAACCAAGCGCGGACATAGCTTTACTTAAAGAGAGCTCAGTGTACAGAAGAAAACGTAATCTTTGGTCGAATGAACCAATCAACGTTTTCCAGCCTGTGTAAGTCCATCAAATACTCAGTACCGAATGACTACCGTCTTGAGACAGAAAGATTCTTGCATTTTTTTTTTTTTTTTTTTTTTTTGGCTTAATTTCATAAAATTTAACGAGCACCACGTAACCGTAAATTATTCAAGTCAGTTGGAAGCTGATACGCTTGCGATTCCAAGGAGAAGAAATAAAACAGTTTAACATCGTCAGCGTACATTAAGATCTGGCTGCATTTAGTCACCGAGGGGCGATCGTTAATGCATAAATTAAATAAAAGGGATCCTGTGTAGCATTTTTAAGAAATATATTGTCTTTTCTGTGTAACTGATTAGTGTTTGAACGGAAAATTTCGCTTTTCGGTCGAAAAAATAGCATTTTTTACCAAAAAAAAAAAAAAAAGTATTTAGATTAACTTATCGAAAACATCCTACGTTATTCTCTAGAGAATATTATATCAAAGATTCTTTGAAAAAATCGAATAAAAAAAAAAAACGTTTTTAAAAAAATTGTTTCGGGAGAAACACATGTGTACAGCAGATATGTGTTTCATTGCAATAATTCTCCACTAAAATTTTAATTTCGTGGCAGAAACACGGGAAACCTTGGAATCGTTCTAAATCTCATATTTACTCCACGATCGTCTTGATGAGACACTACACTAACACACTTTTGTTCGTTAGTGATGGAATGAAAGAAGATGACTGTTTAACTATTAGAGGAAATGAAAACCGTCAGCTAAGACAGTGAGTTGTAACTTTGGACACGACTACTTTTCCCTGAGCGTGTCGGGGGAAAACGTTTGAATTTCTCTCTCTTCAATATTCCAAAGGTTCCAAGCATCTATTAGGCCGATAAAAAAGATGTTCGATTTTCTGAAAAATGTCCAATGGCCTTACCACTTAAGCTGTTCAAACAACGAATACAGATTTTCAGGGAACCATTAACTTACAACAGCCGTAGCCAGGCGTTGTGATCTGTCGTTAGTCATATGAGAAGACGGACTTTCTTCTTGTCAAAGCGCTTATGCCTGTTTCAAGTTTGATAATCGTGAATGGAAGCACCTTCCTCTATCTCTCTCTGCCCCTCCTGTCCCTCTGTCCCATGCCGTAAAATTTTTCAATATTAAATTTCTAATGAACTAAGCGTTGTGATCTGTCATTAGTCTTAAGAGAAGACGGCAGCTTTTCTTGTCGTAGCGCATATGACTGCATGAACTTTGATGATCGGGAATAGTGAATTATTATAAATATTATACCCGCCGCTAAACGATGTGGGATCTACTCCCTTTATGATAATGTTTGCAACACCTAAAAAAAAGTGCCAAAGACGCTAAAAAGTACATATATATATATACTTTTTTTTTCTTGATAAGCATGAAATTCTGAATTGATTAAGTCATGTCTGTCCCTCTGCCCGTCTATTTGTCTGTGATTTGATAGAAACTTCGGATGTTTTTACTCGCAGGCTCTTGCTGAAAATGGGCCAAATCGATTGGAACACAAGTCGGCAATGGACAATACACTTAACGTAACACTGTTCTAAAATACAGTTCCTTTCATTAGCATAGGATTTAATTAAATTTATTACTTATATAGAGCACTGCTACTTCATTGGGACGCTTTACAAGCGAGCAAGTGAAATTTTGAAGGAAAAAAAAAAGAAACAAAACGAATGAAGATAGAATGAATGCAACTATTTGCGTTGAGCGTAGCATTTCGATTATTCGAACCGTTGTTGATTGGACGCGGTATTGGCATTAGCATCTAGTAGGCATATGTTAAATTTAATAAATTGCTTATCGATTATAGTGTTCGTGTTTATTTTGAATTAAGTGAATAACCCTTTCAGCCGAAATAATAAAAACTTTTACAATTTGTTTATGTTGCTCGCCGTTTAAGCAAAATGTACGTCCGTAACATTGAAATTATTAATTTATGATCTTAGATTATGTATGCCATACATAGTGTTTTATTTTTTGTATTTTTAATATTTTTTATTTTTCATAGCCAAGCATCCTAACATACATACATTTTGAGTAACTTTAGTAATCATATAAAAATGAATTAAAATAATTCTTTAACTTGATAAACAATATTTTATAGAATTTAATAACAATAATAACGCAGATTTTGTTAAATGATTTGCATTAATATCGTTGGAACATCTTCAAAGGAGACAAAAAAAAAAAAAACGAAAAAAAAAAAAAAATTAGAGAAAAGAAAAAGTAAAACAAGCAAATAACAAACGGCCATAAAAACCAAAGGTAATTACCATCATTAAGGCAACGAGTTTTTGGTAATAAATAAAATTCTAACTGTTTATATTTTTTAATATCCTCTCTCTCTCTCTCTCTCTCTCTCTCTCTCT
Source organism: Glossina fuscipes (assembly GCF_014805625.2). Lineage (NCBI taxonomy): Eukaryota > Metazoa > Arthropoda > Insecta > Diptera > Glossinidae > Glossina > Glossina fuscipes. The sequence goes on along the minus strand of NW_023998415.1, from coordinate 43,463,064 downwards.
CTCTCTCTCTCTCTCCCTATCTTTCCCTTTCTCTCTCTCTCTCTATCCCTCGCTAACTCTCTTCATCTTTCTCTTCATCTCTTTATTATTTTCTCGAATATAATTTGGATGAAAAGAAGCCTCTAATAGCTTTTCTTTAAAGGAAACGATCTCAATAGTGCTCCGTAATACTCATGATATCTCTCTTTTTCATTTTTTTTTTTTTTTTGTTTTTTTTTTTAATCAACAACTAAAAGAACAAAAGACTTAAATAACAAACTTGAGATCATCAAGAGTTTCTCTATTATTGTCGCTCTCTGGTTGTTGTTTTTTTCTTTTTTTTTTTTTTTTTTTTGTGTTTCTTTTGCATTTGTATTGAGAGTAAGTTTAAGCTTTTAATTCTTCTCGAAATCTTTTTAATACGAAACGAACATGTCCATTGAAATGAGATACAAACTTGTTTGGAAGTTGCTTGTTTTTTTTTCGGCCATCAACCAACGAGCCAGTCAGCCAACGACAGCAAAAGCAATAAGTATCATATATGCAAGTGTGCATGTATGTAAGTAAAACTGGTTAGTTGTTGTTATAAGTAACAGTGAGTAGTAGGGTGTAAGTGTGAGAGTGAATGGCTGGCTAACTTAAGCTAGCTGGCTGGCTGGCTGGCTGGCTGGCTGGCTGGCTCGCTAGTATATGATGGTATGCGATGGTATAGCAGTTAAGTCAAAAATAACAGCGTCTGATTATTCGTATATGAAATGTCGAGACGTTTAAACGTTATTGTAATTGACGGTAATTTTATATTTTAACAGTAAGTCTGTCGATCATATTCCTTTTGTTTACCAGGATTGGCTTTATTTTTGTTTCGTTGTTTTTTTTTTAATTTTTTTTTTTTTACTTCATTTAAACATGTAACGGCACGCGCGTGAGTGCATGTGAAACTTTAAAAAAAAAATAAAAAAAAAAAATTATATATATACATATTTATATACATATATGTATGTATAAATGAAATTAAAAAAAAAAAAAAAATTAATATTTACAAGAAAGTGGAAAATAATTTGGTGAACAAATGCTTATGGCATTTAATTAAGTTTGAAAAATTCAAAAATAATTATATAGCAGATTCAAATGAATGGTAAAATATAATACATAAATGTATATATATTTACGCTTTTGAACACAAAATTGCACAAGTGGATCGCATATTATATATTATAAGAGGCAATGATAACATTGTTTCATGTTTAATAACATATATGAAATTTTGCATAAAAAAAAGTAAAAAAAAAAAGAAAGAAAGAAAAGAAAATGTAATCAGTCAGTATATGATAGATAAAATTAATTGGGTGTATGTGTATTTGTATGTGTGTGTTTGTGTGTGTGTGTGTGTGTGTGTCTATACAAAAGAGTAATACTTTTTTATTTATACATTTTCAAGTGCAATGCTTGACCAATACTTGAAAATTTGCACCGACAAATTACTAAGAAAAAAAAAAAAAAAAAACCAAAAAAAAAAACAAAACAATATTTAATAAGAAAACCCACCAACAGATTCAAGTTGAGGAAGAAGATCAAAGTAAAACCTAAAAATTAGAAGAAACCTTTCAACTCCTTGTCCCTTTAGGCTATTACATACACACATAGACGCACACACACACAGACACAAAAGTAGACGAACACATGCGAACAAACACAAATGCACACAAGGCAAACAAACAAATGCTCAGACACAAATACACACGCAAATACACACACACACGCACACACACACACACACACACACACAAGCATGCGAGAACACACACTCACACAAACCAATTGAAAAAAAAAATAAATAAATAAATAAAAAAACATATAAAAAAAAATAAATAAATAATAATAATAATAATAATAATAATAAATAAACAGAACTTGAGCTAAACAGCAACAGTTGAGTGCTGTTTAGTTTAGTTCAGTTCAGTTCAGTTCAATTTAGTTTAACACAATACTATATAGCACGTTAGCAACAAACTTAAGGAAAAGCGAAAAATTGAAAATATTAAGACACAACTTTGTTTGGCGTTTTGCCGCAAATCACGTTTCGTGGGAATTATTTTTTCTCGGTGTACTTGTGCCACCACCACCTTTACTAGCAACGAAATAAGAAAAGCAACAACAAAGCTCTAAGAGCTGCAACTCTAAAGTTGAACAGAAAATTGGCATTTTAACTTCAAAATCAACAAAATCACCGTCACCATCACCTCCGCCACTACTACTATTACCGCCGTCACCATTGTCTGCCAACACCAGGCAATTGCCTTAACATTTCGTATCTTCATTTGCAGTTGCATCTACTGCATTATGTGTTGTTTCAAACTAACCGCATAGTTCATATATTTTTTTTTTTTTTTGTTTTCCCTTCTTTTTCCCTCTTCTGACATTTTGCTTGAAAGAAAAAAAAAAAAAAAA
>NW_023998415.1:43405578-43460627 GCF_014805625.2 Glossina fuscipes | reverse complement strand
TTTTTTTTTTATTTTTTTTATTGTTGCTATGTGTGTGTTTGTTATAACAGGCATTTGAAAATAATCTCGCTGCAGTTTCTTATGCTGCTGCTGCTGCTGCTGCTGCTATACGCTTGTGTTAGTTGATTTTGACTGAGTGAATGACTGACTATAAACGATTGTTGGAAAGAACAGGAATTTCCACTCCTACATTTTAAATTAACGTTTAATGTTAAAGTTTTTACCAATATTGTTATTAGTATTTTAGCTAAAGTACAATGTTATTACTTTTTGGATTTTAAAATAAAGTACAAATCTATTTATTTATTATTATGCTTCTTATTATAACAATTATTATTATTATTGTTATTGTTGTTATAATTATTCCTTTTTCCTCAATTCATTTGAAAGGCATTTTTGGCATTTTTGGCATTTTTTCATAACTGTTGTAGACCTCTTCTCTTACCGTAACGAAGAGATATCATTTCAATAGTAAGAAAGATGAAAAAAAGATTCAAGAAAAAAGTGATTCAAGTTTATATATATAGGCGATTTCTTAACAAGCATAATGCCCTCCTCGTCAAAACTCATTTTCATTATATCGCTTTCTTCAACCCAGCGCCATTCGTTTTTCAAGCAACTCTTTCTACACTTTCAAATATCTTCCTTTGTTTGTGCGGGTAACCGATCTCACTGATCCTTCGCTGCTGAAAGCATTTTCGATAAACTCACGGCCCAACCACAAAAGCCCTTAATTAAAATCCAATCTTCAGGCGGTAGAGTTTACTTTAGTCGCAGTTTTAGCGAGAGTCCACTCGATAACGTCAAAATACCTATATTGCGGCCGTTTTTCTATCTCTTTCTCTTACTCATTTCTTTCCGACCGTCACTCTAATATTCTGCACGAATAGGGGACATCAGCCGAGTGATTGGTGGACGGTGGATGATTTCTTTTCATTTTTTGATAGAATTCAACTTTAGTTAAAAGTTATCATACTTGTTCTAAGATCGTTATCATTATGTGTGTGGTTTTCTTGCCTGTCATCGGGTAGAAATATTGTGGTTCCTAGATGGAATAAATATCCATATATTTTAGCATATCTTTAATTTTGTCGAGCTACCGATCTGTTGAATATGACGGAATCGATTTGAATCAGCGTTAATCGGCGAGTCGGGGAAATGTGACGGCACATCGGGAGATGTTTCCAGCCGACGTTGAAGATCACTGCATGCTGGCAAATTTTCATTATTTTCAAAGTTAAAATTTTTTGAATAAAATCTCGCAAATCACTTTCTAACTATTTTATACTTTACAATATTTTCATTTAATTATTTTTGTGCCTTCAACTGCATTTTCTGTCCATGTTAATCCAATTTAAAACAGAGGAACTTCAAGTGCCTTAAATGACATGCACTTGTCAGTGTTGATAGATTGCATAGAGAATTCAAACTTATTCACGTTACACACACATATCGAATATTTACGAAAAATTACATCTAATTTCAATGGAAAGAATTTATTAATGCACCCAATATTTGATATAACTTAAATATTGCGTTCAATTGTGCGCCGAGGTCTGATTCCTCGATTGCCAAGAGTATTGGAACGATTATCAATTATTTAGATGGAACTGCATGATTAAAGGTAAATTTAAACAATAGGTTTAAATAAATAAAGCGTGCATTGCCTTATTATTAAACGAATGAAATGAAACGATAATATTTTGAAAGTTTCAAAAATTTGCTAAAACGAAAGCATACAAACATACGAACCGAAAAAAAACAAAAAAAAAAAAAACATTATATTAAGTGTCTTTAATAAATTCTTTCAATTTATCGGCTAAAAGTTATACTACCAGTGTATAGTGCACCAAATGTGATTTTTTTGCTTTTTATTTTTAATTAAGAATGCCGCAAACTTGAGAAAATATCCTCTAAGATGGTTATAGAAGACATTCCCTCTGCCAGATAACATACTTTATTTACTTATCTATTATTATCGCATATAAATATAATTTGGATGATGAAATTTGCATGCGTGTCTCCATAGCCTTAATTGAATATGGGTACACGATACAGGTACAGGCACGTTTTTATTATTTATATACACTCATGCATACAGTTTTTATTTTTTTCGAATCGATATCTTGCTTGAAATGTAAGGTCAAGGAAAGGTTTGCAACGTTCTTCCCAATAAATGAATGCCTTTAGGGTCGCGCATTACAATATATTTAGAAGATGATGGTTAGCATAAGTAATAAAAAAAAAAAAAAAACTATGTTTTAAAAATGCTCTAAAAGTTCGGAAAAAAAAAAATATATATATATATATATCACGCAATATCAGTGGCGATATGCGATAATGCGTCGCAGATTTATGACAATATTCGTAGTGCTTATGGCGGAGGATGGTTGATCGAGTAGCAACAGTAGCATGCGAATATTTTGCTTTTTTTTTCCGCCCTGGAATTTCAATGCACTCTGGCCAAGCAATCGTTGAGAAAGACGACGGAATTGACGGAATCAAAATTGACTTCATCGCGTAGCGGAACTAATGAGCATTTGCTTAAAAAATTGTTTCGATTTATGTGCATAAAGCATCTGACAAGATCTGAAAAGAAGTTTACTTATTTAGATGTTATATTAATTTACCGTCGAATGAAGTTGAACGACCCCATTGAAGGGAAATGATTTGCTGCTGAAACGAAACGAAACGAAACGAAATCGTGGCATTTTTGGCAGTAACTCCATGTAGGACGATGAAAAATCGGTTGCATATGGCAATGATGGGCAGGGATAGGTAGTAGCCCAAGATGAATGCAACCGAAGACACGATACTGTTGTCCGGATTGGCCGGATCACGTATGATTTTACTTTGTTTTTGGTGGAATTGGAAGAGAATCGCGAGTCATAAACTGCTCTAACTTGGCCATAAATTAAAGAATGAAATCGTGAGCATACTTGGAAATGTCCTCATTCCATTCATTATCACGAAATTGAAAAATTCTTAGACTTTGGACAGTCCACGGACACTTAAATATCAATTTTTTTAGATTATGAAAATAGTTAATGATGATGACCTTGTACCAGTTTATTCGAAATTCCTAATATATCAACAATTTCTCCATTCGTTCGTTCGTTTTGTCGTTTGAGGAAGTAATCGCATGACTTGAAAGAAATGTACTTTTTTGATCTCAAAAAAGAAGAAGAAATTCCATTTCTTCAGTCAAAGTAGATAATTAACATACGTATGCTTTGCCATTTAATGATGATTTTAAGAATTTCAAGATGCAATACAATGATGCTGCACTTGCTGAGCATTGGCTGTTCAACCAATCAAAAAACCGCATCGTATCGCATCGCATTTTTTTTTTTTTTTTTTTTTGTTTTTTTTTTTTTTTTTTTATACGAGACTAAAGTGAAAGTTAGGGAAATAGTCGACATTACAGAACGTGTTGAGAATATTTTACATATAAATATTTCAATATGCAAAAGCTTTGGGTGAGATGGGAGTGCCGCATTTGCCAGCAATTAATACAACAAAAAAAAAAAAAAAAAAAAACATTTCGAGCCTCATTAACTCCGTCCATTGAAATAGACGTATGTATGTTGAAGAAAAGAAAGAAAATACAGTCTATCTATGTGTTGAGTTTATGCGCAATTCCATATCAAAAATTGTAAAGTTTGTTAATTATTGAGACGTACATACATATTCGAGCATTCCTCCTTCAATTCCGTATATTCATTCGCATTTCGTTTTTTGTCGTATATATATAACAGAATAAATACATTCCTATATAGACCTTACAAACCTTATAAACCGTTCGGACAAATTTCTTTTATAGTTTAGTGAATGATGGAAAAATCGTCGGTTGCCTACGCTTGGTATATGTGTGAGTTGAATAAATTCTGAAAACTCTATATATATTACTCAAAATTTTCGCACAAAATTACGTATAGAGAAGAGAAGCTTTTTGTACTTTCCGCAATAGCAAATTTTCATCCTTTTGTTATATGCGTTCGCTTCGTTCGCTCATAGGCCGCAACAAATAAACGATTTTTTTTAAAATATATTTTTAAAATGATTTTCTTCCGTTTTTTTTTTTTCTTTTTTCTTTTTTTTTTTTTATTTATCCTTCTATCCCGTTTATCTAAACGCTAGAAATGATATTCAAAAAAATATAACGGCACGGCCGACTAATAAATATTCTACACTACTTCTGAGTTTCTTTTCTTTCTTTCTTCTCTCGATCTACATATGTTATGAAATGTGAAAAAGTGGTCTTTTTGTTAGGGTAAAAAGACTTACTTGAGCATTAAAAAATTCAGCGCGTGGAGACTGATACGCATGTGATGTGTTATATTCCCATTTTCGGGTTAAAAAATCCCAAGCCGCGTTACCATATTATTTTATAGGAAAAATAAACAAGTCGATGGTGTAAATTTAGGCCAAAACATATCGTTCGACAAGTAAAAATAGAGAAATCAATATAGAGGTAAACAACAAATACATGAAATACAATACAATTAATTTGGAAAAACATATTAAATTTGCGATTGATTATTGGTATAATGAATCAAGAAATTGCATTTGAAACAAGAAATATAAAGTAGAACTTCACTGACACGCAAACGAATCGCTTAAATGTTTTGATATGAAAACCATATTTTAAATTACATTTGTTGCTTGTTATACCCATCATCGAAGTATAAGGGGTATATCAGCAGGAAGCATCAGAGATCCCACAAAGTATCTGGATTCGTATTAAATATTGAATCGGTTTATGCATGTCCGTCTGTCCGCCTGACCGTCTGAGTAATGTCTGTTGTAAATGAAGCTATCGAGTTCACATTTGGCGGAAACATTGGAAGTTCTTCGACGCAGGTTCGTATTGAAAATGGGCCCAATCGGGGAACGCACATGCCCACAGTACCACATAAACGGAGAACCATTCCGTTTTTTAAAGGAATAAACTATGGATTTCGCGCTCATTAGTCATGAACTACGGCAAATAAACGTACATAAGTTTGAACGCATAATCTAGAGGCGATGCTGTAGCATTTGTGCACAAAAAAGGGGAAAAAATTGACCATGCCTACCCGATATTAAAGTGTATCAAATGTCGATTGTTTTTTCAATTTCTTTATAATGCACAGAAACAACTCTAAAAAAACCCGATAAAGTATACAAATTCTTTGCCAATTTCAAATTTGGAATACACATAAACATGTCGACCTGTTCGTCTCTCCATCTGTTTGTTTGCGCAATTTTGTAGCATTTGTTGTAAACTCTCTCTCATTAGCGAAAATTAAAATTATCGCCTACAAGTTTTTGCAAAGGGATATGGAAGTGACTTAAACTTTTCAGACTAAACACGCCTACAACTCCCAAATGCAACTAAAAGAAAAACTTTTATTTTGAAACTAGAAGAAATCAGCTGAGCCAACACCAAATTTTATTCTTTTATTTCTTTTATCTTTTTTTGCGGTAAACTGTGATGGGTGTAAAAGAATCGGTTCCCATTGAATTTAATTTTCTTACTTACTTACTTACTTCTTCATACCTTATGAGATCATATTGAATATAAAGCAAAATTTCAAATCGAATAACATAAAGAAAGCTTGATATACAGCTTGGATAATTCACTTCTAAATTTCAAGTAGATCGTCTTTATTTTGTTGTTGTTCTGTTTGTCGTTATGTCAGCCCCCGTATGTAATCGAAAGTTACTCCATTAGATTTATATATCAAATTATCAGTTTATACGAAAATTTTATTATAAAATTATTAATTAATAAAGTCGGACACTGCCGCTAATAAACGAGCGATTATATTTTGTAAGAACGTTGTTCGTATAAGATTGAATGGTAAAATAGTTCAATGCGGTTTGTTCATCAATTCTTCTAAAACTAATTCCGAATTAATTGATAGCGTAAAAGGTTAATCGAATTCAAGATTTTCTGAATGTTTCGTACACATGTACAAACTCAATAATAATAATCATAATAATAATCATAATCATATCATAGGTAGGTGTTTCTGGGGAAAATAAAAAAAAATTAAATTATAAATAATAATTTTGATTAATTCTTTGATACAAAGGTGTGTGCATGCAAACGTCGTTAACGGTACAATGAATAGCGTGGTGATAATTTTTTTATTTTATTTATTTATAGTAAATACAAATTAATTATTATAATTATTAATTTTTTTTATATATAAAAATGTTCGCAAGCGCACACAATCTCATCAGTATAGGTGAGTGCATACCGGCAAAAAAAAAAAAACATTATATAATTAAAGTAATTGTAAAAATGTCAAAAACAAAATTTCCACATGCAAAAAAAAAAAAAAAGAAAAGAAAAAAATGAAGTACGAAACAGATGTGAATGCTGCGTCGGCAAAGAGTAAGCATTTGTTGCACTACATTATTGAAAATCGTTGATTCTTTTCACAATTAACTCGAGTAAACGTTTCGAGTTATCGTCTTAAACTTCTAAACTATCTTACTAGTTTCCCATGATCACTATACGTATGATCATGTGTGTATGATCTGTGTTACAGTCCTCTGTATTTTCACTTTCATCTAATTCCACTTTAATTGTCGGTTTTGGTCGGCCGATTAGGGCGGTACGATTAGAAGTAGTAGACTATATGCATACGTATACATGTGTATCTATATATGTATGTTATTGTAACCTATATATTTTTGGCGACTTAACGACTTGTACCGTGAATCTGAATATATAAATGAAATGAAAACTGAAATGAAATAATTTTAGGACAAATTTAAAATTTATTCGAATCGATGAATCGTCTCTTTCACTTACATATGTCATATACAATCCGAAAATTACCACTAAGGCAATGATGAGGGTCATGAAATTGTAGTGATCTGAACAAGCGACTTTGCTTCATGCAAAATAATATTCGGCTCTTTATGAACGGGAAAGGAAGTAAATGTACGTCAGGCGGGATTTGAGCCGTAAGATTAGGCAACAACATAATAGGGAACTGGATCTGTGAACTGCAATATCTATCCTATGAGAAATTATGCGGACGCTGGGAATATCGTTTACTCCCAAGACAGTAGTAACACTAGTTACAACAAGTTTAAGTCCCTTCAACCACCAGATGCATTTAAAAAAAAAGAAAAAAAAGAAACTGAAAGAAAATGAAATTTCAATATTCTATAATATGGGCGAGTGTGGCCGGTTTCTTAAGCAAATTTATGTTTTTTTATTTTATGAATAATGATCAAAAAAAAAAAAAAAACATTTTTTCTACTTCTGAAGACCGAGTGGTTCTCCGCTTATGTTGTGTTATGTGGAAGTATTTTTCAACCAAACTCATATAAGAGCAGAGCTGAGAAGAGCTTCGAATATTTTTAATCAGCTTTGAAGTCAATATCCTTAGTTTTGCTGTCTGTGATATGTTTATCACAAACAGATACACGTACGGATAAACATGTCTAGATCGATTCAAGATTTGACGCTGATCAAGAATATATTCTTCTCGAGCAGTCTCCGAAGTTTTTCTTTGTGTTGCAAATATTTTGACAAAATGAATATACCGCCAAGCTTCTAATTGTAATAATTTTCGAGTAACGAGCAAAGATCAAAAAATTAAAAAAAAAAAAAAAGAAACTGGTTTACGTTCAGTTTACGCTCCGTTGCGCGCTTCTGCCCCGACCAATTTGATCCATTTTCAAAACCAACCTGAGTGCAGTAATTTTTGTGACCACAAAAGTGTCACATAGACGGACGTACATGGCTGAATCAACTCAGAATTTGACGCTAATCAAGAATACTTTATATACTTTAAAGGATCTCTGAAGTTTCCTTTTGGGTGTTGCATATATTTTGAAAGAAAAATAAAATCCAATCCAGCAAAAGCCATCTCCCAGTGGTGGATGTAAAAAAAAGAAAACAATTTGTAGATAAGAATCTGTACAGACTGAAAAAAATAAATAAATAAATAAAAACAAAAAACCGACTCAATCAATTACTATATTTTAGGCGTGGACCTACGGTCTCCTTCGGTCCATGATTTCAATGGGAAACGTCTAAGCTGCTTTGGTCGCAAGAAAAGAAAAATAAAAAAAAAATAAAAAATGCATATTATATTACATATATACACATGTACATATACATATACATATATATTTATTGTTTTTTTTTTTTTTTTTTTTTTTTTTTTGTTTATATGTTTTCAACATCTTCCGTGTTAGTAGGCTTTCCTTTATATATCTTTTAATTAATCAACACAAAAATCTCCATTCAATTTATCTACGCAATGCTTAAATGGCCATTAATTAAAGGCAATATTTACAAAATTTATTTCTTTTGATTTTCGCATCTCTAATGAATGTTAAATAATAGTTAATTTAAAATAAGTGCAAAAAAATAGAAAAGAAACGAAATAATAAAAGTAAAGTTACTTTATTTAGCTACAGTTAGCATTGAGGACATTTCATAATGGATGCCTTTAGTATGTGATGATATGATGATGTTGTTTACGGATCCTCTTGCTCTTGTTGTTTTGTATGGATGAGATGTTTTAATCATTGACTCAATATTGGAATATATATAAACTTGGTCAATTTTACTATCTCTACACATACATTCTTGGCTTTTTGCAGAGCTTACGTAATTTAGCATAGAGTTAGTTACATTTTAGTTTCATTAACTTATCAACTCGTATGTTTATCTATTTTACGATACTTTACCATGCGTTACTGGCTTCTACTTTCATAGTATATTCACTGTTAATATATTAATGTTTTTACTTGCATATATCGTTTATATAGTTTATGCGTATGTTTCTATGCGTAAGTCATATCGTTTATACTCTTCTATGTAGATATATGTTTTTATAAACAATGTAGGGAAGGCTTGTATTTAGGCATATCTATAACAAATATTTTCTATCAATTTTTCATAATCGAAACGTGATAATAATATACATAATCGAAAGTCCTCACAATTTGGATCCACACACTTATTATCGATAATAAAAATTTCGATGAAGCAATAGCGTAATTCAAATACGTTTACATAAAAACACAACGGGTTACCGCTTACAATACAAACAACAACAAATTAAGCTATGAAATTCACATAGCACATGGTACATGGATAATTTATTCAAAGAAACATTAAAATATATTTCGGAATATTGAACGAATATTGGCTTAAAGTTTAACAATAATTTTTGCTCAAAGTGTTGATCACACTTTCATTTATTTAGGTTTGTATTGTTTTAAAAGGTTGACGCAAGACAATAATGTCTTACATATGTTATGATATTAATTTTTTTTCTTCACATTCTTCACATATTGAAAGCCGCGTCTCTCTCTTCTTCTTCTTCTTCTTCTTATTATTATTATTATTATTAATGCTATCCATTTTCTTAATAATTTCTCCAATTAATTTACTTGCTCCGTATGATTTGGATGCTGGCTACTTTCATCTCCTGGATGGCTTTCCTCTTCCTTCTTTTTCCTTTTTTCCATAGCTCAAGCCTAGCAATCTCACTAGTTGCCTGTAGGGTTGTGTTTGATAAAAATATTTGGAACAAAAAAAAAAAAAAAATAAATTAGAAATTTTTTTTTTTGCTTTATATATATATATATATATACATATATAGGTAACGCTAAACCTGAATGTTTTCGAGATCAACTAATTGTTGAATCGCTTCTGATCAGTATTTCGAGTGGAGTTTCGAAATTGATAAGTAATTGAGTTGAACGGAGCATTGGCTGAGCAATCGATGAGATTCCCTTTGTTTTTGTAATATTTAGTTTATCTAATAACCACTGCGAGTACTAGATCACTTATGAAGGTTGTGCGGTATATGGGCATTAATGTGATCATTTATTTGATTGATGAAAGAAGAGATGTCTTCTCTAATTAGCGACGCTTTCATTTACGAATATTTGTGATGAAGGCAGAATTGTTGATACATTTTTTTTTGTTTTTTTTTTCATTAAAACAATTGTTACGTAATTTACTTTTCGATTTTCTTTATTGATTGCTTTCGTTAAATTATGAATTTGAATGAAAGATCGTTTCGCAATTAACTGTTTTCGCTTGCCCTGCGCAATGTTCGTAATGCAATAATTTAAGGTATTTTTTTTTTTTTTTTGTTTTTTTATTATTTTTTCTTGATCTCTGTTTGATTAATGAAGCAATCAATGAAGTCTAGCTCAAGTCACATAATCATAATTAATCGACTGTTTCGATATTTTCATTTACTTTATTGCACAAACCGTGATAACACATTATTTGTGATAAGCCCTTTAATTTGATTGCAGTTAGCGGTAAAAGAAAAGAAAAAAAAAAAAAAAAAAAGGGCGAGTTTTTAACATGACATACTTTTTGTCTGAACGTGGGAAAGCATTCGTTTACAGCATTGGTTTGCTAGGCAATCGGCAAATTTTCTCGCGGCTCCTACAGCAAAATTTATTTATTTGGTAGTAGTAGTAATAGTAGTAGTAATAGTAGTAGTAGTAGGAGAGCATTAAATATTGTGATAAATAAAATAAAATTTTTCTCTCTCCAGGTAATACGCTGGCACTAATCAAAAACGTTTCTATGTAAAAATAATGGCGAAGGTTTCACTTTTAAATAAATGATTTACATTTTTATAACTATTGCAATGTTTTTTTATTTTTTTATTTTTTATTTTTTAAAGTTGTTTACATATTTCAACACTTGTCCAATATGCGTATGGGTCATGCATTTAATTAAATGAATGTAATCGAGTTTGAGGGGCACACACGGGATGGTGATGGATAATAAAGTTTGTTCTACATAATATATTTAAATTTTGAAACTTTGTTCACTTTTGTTTTTTCTCATTTTTAATTTTTATATATGTACTTTACAATTTTGCGTAGCTTTTTGGTTTTTTTTTTTTTTTTTCATTAATTTATATTTTAACATTTAAAAACAATTGGTAATTAATGCAGAGCAATAAGTTTCAAAATATTTTTATTGCAGACAGAATAAACAATAATTTATGTTTTATTTGTTTTAATTGCAACAAAAACAACAAAGAAAACAGTATAATAAAAGTTAAAAAAAAAAAAACAAAAAAAAAATTGATAAGCAATTTTTTTTTTTGCTGAAACTGAAAGAGTGTACAAAAAAATAAACAGAGACTGATTTGAACCGGATTTAATTTATGCAATAAACCAGTTTTTTGAATTTTAATTTATTTATTTATTTTTATTTTTTATTTATTTTTTTTTTGTTTAAAAATTTTCGTTTCTTTGGTTGAGTTTTTTTTTTTATTTTTTTTATTTTTTTTTTTAAATACAAATCACTTTTTTATAGTCACTTAAACACGTTTGAATTGAACGTGTCTCTGGATATGTGTGCGTTTTTGTTGAGGCAAATTTTTATTTATTTTCATTGAGTTTCTTTTGTGTTCAAGCAAAAGGTTTTTTTTTTATAACTTCAAATTTCATTAACGCATTAATTATATAGTAAGAGGTAAAGTATATAATTTTTTTTTTTTGAATTTCATTATATTCGTTATAACCACCGCGTGAAGAATATTCCATCTATATAACATAACATATAAATATATTTTGTGCAGTTTTATGCATTGCACAAGCGTTACGGGCCCTCGTATTTTTTATTAGCATTTATCTACTTACCTCTAAGGTAATCACAGGTTTTTTCATATAAGAAATGTGTGTATGATATGTGTTTTTTTTTTTTTTCTTTCCCCCCTTTTTCGAATGTTTCGGCCAAAACAGTTTGAATATCTTGTTATCCAATTTTTTTCGATTCCTAACATTTTGAATGAGTGGACAGAAAAGCAGTTGTCTCTAAATCAATTTTTCGAATTTAAAGCCGATCGAGAATATGAGAGTTGTTCACTAAAGTGAGACATTTTCCCTATGGATATAAAAAAGACCTTTGAATCATTCTTAATCTTTTGCTTTTTTAAAAAAAATCGATTGTTTCGTTGGTGTGACAAACATACACAGGCATACAGATAAAAAACACACAATTCTTTAAGTTTGTCCCAGAGAACGCTATCAGTCAGCGTTACTAGAAACATTCAGTTATTATTATTATTATTATTATGGTTATTATTAAAGAACTATTTTACTCACCCATCCTCCGATCTCTCCAGTTTTACGATTCTTATGAATTCCATGACCTTCTTTGCTTCGCAACATGACACTGTGTCTGGCGTTATGAAGTGTTCGTCAAACACTTGGTGTACGCTTCTGCACATGGTCTCGCATACACATAGGTTATGATGGGACGTTTAGTTCGTTCCTTAATAGAATCCGTTTGAGCAAATTGTAACCCGAGACGGTTACACCGACAAAATACTTATTTTCTTATTCATGCGGTAAAATTCACGAAATGAAAAACTTTTACATATGACACATAGATGTGTAATGCTTTAAACGGTCGCGTATTAAAAACCGATTGACATCGATTCGACAAACGAAAACAAAATTTTATGAGAAATTCAGCGTCCTAGAGGCGCCTTTATTGATTGTAAGGCTAGAAGAAGCGTCCTCACATAAGCAATTATGGACGCAACGCATGAAGAAAGCTGCGATAACTTGTAAAAAAAAAAAAAAAAAAAATTAAAAAGAAGAAGATGAAGACGAAGAAGAAAAATGAAAGATACAAAACAAGAATTTGCAATGAATACTCAATCGAATCAATGTACAAGTTATGTACAAACATATGTTTGCGAATAGCAACGAAATTTTTCACTTTCTTTCGATGTTGTTTTACTATTTTACCTATTTCGGAAAACTCGAAATGCTTAAAATTGATATTTGCTGAACTTTTACAAAACAATAGCCGCATTAGGCTTAAATGAAGCTTTCTGAGCTGAAGCTGAAAATCAATTTACTTTGATCAATGCGTAATAATAAGGAAAACAAGTAAGAAATTTACGTGCAACGGAATGAGAATAAAACATCAAAAAAGTGAAATGAAAAAATGAAAATTTAATCATTTGTAATTTTGTGTGGGCATGGCTGATTTTTTGCATGTAAAGAGATGAGTGTTTCGTAAGGTAAATATGAAAAAATTTTTGGCTCTCTAACTTTTATAATCCGTAAATAATGAGAAAAAATTCAGAAATTTTTTGTTAAGAAAACCAAAGTTTTGTTCAGTTTACGCTGGATTACGATTGAAGACTTCTGCTCTGACCAATTTCGCCCACCAATTTCTAATAGCAAGGTGCGTGCAAAAAATTTCCAATATTTCTACAAAATTTGACGTCGATATCTTCTGCTCCGCCTACGGACGGACATGGCTGATCAAGACTATATATAGACTTTATAGGGTCGCTAAAACTTCCTTTTTGAGGGTTGCAAGCATTTTGACTAAATGAGTACACCCCCGGCCATCATCTCCTTCAGTGGTGGGTACAAAAAAAAAAAAATAAAAATAAAAACAACAACAACAACAACAACCATATAAAATAGTTTCGTTTTCCTCTGTTCCACGATCGTAAGCAATGTTTTGCATTGAACGTAATATGAAAATAAATTTAAAAAGAAGAAGAAGAATAAGTGCGTGTTATAAAACAGTTAACTAGATACGAAATAATATCGAGGTTTCGATTGAACAGAACCGCAATTCATTTTAAGTTATCAGTTATTTGAATGTAAGGAAAGCTCGCTATTGTTTTTAATTTTTACATTTTCTCAATTGTGAGAAGAAGTCGTAAAATGTCATAACATAACTATTAGTTTTGTTTATTACATAAGGAAAAAAATATGAATTTTTTTTTTTTTTTTTTTTTTTAAATTAAATGCAGTTATGTTCATTATTAAGTGCAATAAACATTAAACATTTCATCACTTTTATTTTCTTCTTCTTCTTCTTCTTCTTCTTCTTCTTCTCTGTACTTTTATCTTTTTGTATTACGTATTTTATAAGTTTTGTGCGGATGTCAGGCATTATCGTTTTTTCATAATGCTAGAAAACATTATCTGACTCATACAAAACTATCATCGACATTGTACGATGTTCAACGGCCTTCTTTTATGCTTTTTTTCTTTTTTTTTTTTTTATTTACTATCTAATGCAACTATAATTGTTGAACTGTTTTAGCATTTAAATCAAAAATGAATTAAACGAACACAATTCAATCGATTTCGTATTTAATACACTGATGAAAAAGATTTAATTACTTGTTAATCAAGTCGAATGATGAAATTTTTTATTATATATATGTATATATATATATATATATATAAACGTATCTAAACAACATGTTGTTGTCGCGTTCTGAAATTAACGTAGTTTTAAAGCATTTGTCTTTCTATTCTATCTTAAATACTTAGTCGTCCTTTTTGCCGCAATATTCACACTGATACACACACACACATACACACACAGACACAAACATAGTAATATCATAAGTTTTCTTGCAGATATTAAGCAATGTTGCTACGCTAATAAACGTATTGCCCTAGATGATGCTCATAGGGCCTTTACTGCATTAATTAAATTTAAAAAAAATAATAAAAGAAAGAAAAATAGAAAAAAAAAAAATAAAAAAAAACGAAAAGCTATGCTCTTGTGACATCTGTTGGGATAACCTTATGAAGAACTGAACTATCAACCTTTATAATAGGATTAAAAGAACACTCTTCTCAATCGCATACCACGAACCATTAACTAATGCTTTATAATCTTTGTCTAAAGTTGAATTGTTGTTATAGCAGCTTTTACTAAAGCCAGAGCATAACGTAACCACTAATTGGCTGTTGGCTGTTGGCTGATTGTAATGCAATGATGTGCATGCAGATAATTGCGAAATGTCATCTGTGAAATATGTTTAATATAAATTTTTACAAAGTCACATGTATGTGCTCATGTGTTCATAAATATGTATGTATTTATTTACATATATATTTATATATATATATGACTTCATTTGAATATAAAATTGAAAGGTTTTTGATTTTCCTTTTTAATTTTAAGTTTTGTTGTTGTTTTTCTTTTCTTTTTTGTTTTTTTTGTTTTTTTTTCTGTCTCCTTTTCTTTCTTCTATTATTATCCCCTTTTATTTAGAAATGATAAGTTGCAACTACTTGCTCAAAGAAAATCATATGCATATGCATATGTGGAAGTATTTGAACTTATGTAAACTAATATCATATATAGTTTAGAGTTGAGATATAATGGAATGGATGGTGACTTGGTTTTTGTGGTCACATACGTAGTCGTATGAGCAAATCTAAATATGCTTCCATATCTACGTATGCATGCATGCAAGCATGTTTTTTTTTGTTTTTTGTTGGAGAGAAAAACAAAGCTAGTTTTGTGTGAAAATTTTTAAGTTTTTATTTATTTATTTATTTATTATTATTAAGTTTTTTTTTTTTTTTTTTGCGTTAATTCTCATTGACTTGCGGGGGCTGTATTAAAAGAGTTTTTATGAATGTCTCGCTCGTTACTTGATATTGAGTTTTTTTTTTACCTTTGACTTTTTTCCTTTTTTTTTTTCTTTTTTTATATATATATATTGTGCAGTTCATATATGATAATAATGCAAATACATGTCCGTTCGCAAACGTACTTACGTAGATAAAACACAGATAGAAATACACGCAAAAAATAAATACACATTTATGCATAATTTATGAAAATCATGTTGGGTTAAAGTTTGGTTTTTTTGTTTTTTTTTTTTTCTTTTTCATTGCTTTTGTTTCTTCCTTTCTTTCTTTGTTATTGCTTCCATAAAATATCAACAACAACCACAATGGTAACAAATGTCGTTTGTTTTCTTTCTTTCTGCGTTTTTTTTTTTTTTTCTTGTCTTATTTTTCTTGTTCCTTTCCTATTGTTATTATATTATTTTTTTTTTAATTTTTTTTTTTTTTTATTACATGTTACAGTGTTTGTTCGTGAACGTATTACAAGATATGTATTTTGCAATAATCGTTTAAACTTACACATACATACATACACACACAAACATACACAAACATACACGTACAATTACTTACAGATGAGAATTTGTCATTTCAAATTGGCAATAAGAACACAGTGGGCAGTATTAAGTGTAATTAAGTTCAATTTCCTAATAAATACAAAATAATAATGTTATAAAACAAGTAAAACGACTATATAAAAACCAACATTATATACCCTACGGCACCCTACAATTCTTCATGTAACGTGTTTTCAAAAATAAGATCTTATATGTAAAGTCGATCGATCCGAACCGAATTTTTCATCTGTCGTGAATGTTTTCAAAAAAAAAAAAAAAAAAAGTACTCGTTTCCGAAATAAATACGAATGAAAAAGTAAATAAAATCATTTATTTATTCAATTTGAGATAACATTATATAAAAAATTAATTTGCATGCAATACAAGAAACAGGGCACTCAGAGGCATCAAAAGCCATCGGCGCGCCCAAAGTAACATTTTCATACTTTTTTTTTATACCCATATTGGTTAATAACATAAATACATTTTGCCAAATACATGCATGCTTTGCATGTATGTGGAAACGTGTAGTTTATTAGAATTATCTTAAGTTTAGGATCTTGCAGTCATACGAAATATATATATAAATAAATTAAGTAAATTATTTTTTGCTTGGCGATCGAAGAAGACGTGTAACCGGTTCGCGTCCAAAGTGAACATAACTTTTTGAGAGCAATGCCCTACAGTCATTTGATAGGTGAGGTACAGTTGACGTCGACCTTGCCGTTCGCTACTCTTAACTAATACATGACTATAAGGATAAGGTTGGTTCATGTCCTTTACTTACGGCTCATGACTCAGATGTCAAATTTTTGAATATTTACATCTTTTGGATAGATAGATCGTTTTCTTCTCTCTTCGTCTTAATTGAATATTAAATGCAAGCAATTGCATAACTTTTCGTGTCCCTTTTACCCAAATAGTCTATATATTCTTTCTTGAGTTCATGACTGTGCTATCGAAAGTAACATAATATTGTGTTTCTCAAACGATTTCTCAAACGGTCGTTTGATCAAGTTTATCCTCTCTCTCTCTCTCTCTCTCTGCTGGAGAGTGTTTTTCTGTAAACAATTAAACAATGTTTCGGAGAAATTGATGACGTCATTTGTTTAAATGCAGTTACAATTAAACAGTCTTAACTTATCAAATGGCTTGGTATGGAAAAATTTTTCACGTCCGCTGCTACATAACGAATGCCAAATATCGACTAACAAAGCTAATATTGATTAAAATGGCATAACGAAAATGAATAAAAATAAAAGCATATAAGTATATATATATATATATATATAAATAATATACATATAGATAAGCACTTCTTTTGTACAGGTTGATAGTGTAGTGTTCATTTAATGCTCGATATTTGAACGCACACTGTCGTTCAATGCGAATTTATTTGTGCGAAAAGGTGTTTAAAAAACCAATAACATTAATGAGGATGTTTGCACATTGAAAACAGTGCACACATCTCGCTTCTTCTTCTTCTGTCTTCACAATTTTTTAAACCATTTATATTTTTATGAACAAATCTTAAGCAGACTCGAAAGTGCTTGGGAGGCTTATTGTCGGCGATTCAACTAAAGCTGCTACACATTCCATCGACGCATTTGGCCTTGCCCTATAATACTCTCCGCCTCTTTTATGCATGCCCTCTTTCTCATGTATATTTCTCTACTAGCAACTGGAATCTGTCTTCATCATAACCTAAGAAGTTGAGAGATGCTGCCTGTGAATCACTACTATTTTTATTAACTATCTACAGAGAGCGAGAGAGAGAGAGAGAGAGAGAGAAATGTGTGAGTCCTGACCATGATGACTGTGGCTTTCATCATTCCTACAGCGAATAATTAAAAAAGTAGTAATAAGTCTCAACGTTCCCCAGAGTGGGTTTATTGGGCCATACACAATAAAAATAGTTGTGATTTCTCCAGTGCAGTTCAGGCCTCTAGTTTTTAGGGATTGCCTGGAGGGCGCCCGTTACGCTAAATTAACCCGTGCACCATTGGGTGCTGTGAGGTAAAGCTTATAACCAGTACTCACGGAAGATCTGCACTTATGGTATATTCCGGTATTGTTGACTTTATTAGTGTACTTAGCTGCGTTAGAGTTTCGTTAGACTTGAGACATCTCTTACTACACATACACCATACATCGTGAGCGAACAACATATATGCGCCCTAGCTATGCGTCTTTCTCGTCAATGTAAATATTTTTACTAACAGCAATATATTCCACGTGATAATTTACATTGCTATTTGAAGACTAAAGGGAACATTTCGACGTGGAGATGTGTTCACAGTGCTAATCACACGTCTAATCACAGTTCCAGTGATTATTAGATAAAAAAAAAAAAAAAGAAAAAAAAATGTCAAGTAAGTCAATCAATACTTCTCGAAGTGAGTTATTATCAATGCACTTCGAAATTTAGAATAGATCGACGTGAAGAAGGTGAATAAATGAATTACAATTTGGAATCGTAGCCGGAAAAAGTCCGATTGTCACTTCTTTCGATCTCAGTGCAAATATTCGAACAAGAGCGGCTCATCGATATCATTAAACCGGAATGTTTTGATTAGCGAGAGGATACTTGTTGTTATTGTCAGAAAAATTTGAAAATGTCTGTAATACTTTCCTTTTAAAATTTTGAGGAATTATAAATGCCCGTAAAGGTGAACGAACGGGGTGCGATTATTTAGAAATTTAATGACATATTCGTGAATTATAAAATGATCAAGAAATGACCCACAGGAACTTAAGATAACTGATGTAAGAAGTAATTGTGTTTTCATTGGATTTTTGAAATTTTCGTACCACTGTAATTTGTAACCTGCACACCGCATGTATCAACACTATTGGTGGATATATAGTTGCTTGGGAATTATTCAATTAACAACTTTCGTGGTTAGTTTAAGTCACATTAAGTCTCCGTGTAAGTGTAATGCAATAAACCGAAAGATTATGTGATATAGCACCCTCAATAAACACTTTCTAATCCAGGTACAAACACATACGCATATTCCCCTATTCAAAAATATACACACATGTACGCACATTAATATATATATATATATACACACACACACAGAGAGAGAGAGAGTGAGAGAGAGAGTGAGTGAGTGCCAGTGAACGATAGATGGGTAGGTGGCGGGAGACATAGAGGCGTACATACATATATGCATATATAAATGCATACATGCAGAGCGTTTAAATATATCAGCTTACCAACTGCATATACCTACTAAATATAGTTTCTAGATTTTCCCATTCATAGTTAGTATGGTTAGCTTTTCTTTAACTTAAAGTTGAGGGTTAACATTTGTATAGTACGTTGCATATGTTTTCATATATGTATATATATACATATAAATACGAATATGTACATACATGCGCATTTATGTGCAGATATATATAGATATATATAGATATACATATTACAGATGATAATGATATTCCTTTGGTTGCTTGGTTAACTAACTAACTAACTAACAAGCAAACTGAGCAATAAGAATGACTATGACTACTAAGTTAAGTGTTCGGTTGCTTGAATGACATTCGTATATGTGCATACATATATCTGTATATATATTTACATATATATATATATATATATATATATATATATATATATATATGCTCGTATATGGGCAAAACGCGTAAGTTTACTTTGCGCTGTGATGTCAATATCGCTTTACATTACCACATTAGCAATATAACGACAATGTGCAGACAATAACAATAACAACAAAACTAAGTACAGCAACAACAGCAAGTAACAGTAACCCCACACAATTCATTTTGAGAGTTCAGTTTTGCGGCGGCAGTTTATGTTTCAAATCGTTACAATTATTTTTGTTTTTTTTGTTTTTTTTTTTTCCTTTTTTTTCTACATTTCTGTTTCTGTTTCAGTTTCAGTTTCTTTGCTTTGTTTTGAAGTTTCTTTGGCAGAAAAAAAAAAAAAAAAAAAAAAAAAAAGTAATAGTGACGGTAACAGCTTGGCTGTTTGTTGTATTGTTTGTTGTTGGTATAGTTATTGTAGTCAATGTTGTATTACTCAAGTTTCCCCTAAAGTCGTCGGTTGTATCGTTGCTGCGGTGATATAGTTGCTCGATTGCAACGTATGCAATTTCTTGCCACATCTCGTCGCCTGGTTGTGTTGAGTTGAACTGTTCGCGGATCTTTGTATGGTTCACTGTGCTTATTCTTCTCCTTCATCCCCGTCTTCGTCATTTGTTATATTTAAACTTTAGCAAAATAACTACATCTACAACTACTCGCCCTCACTACTCATTTTGTCACAAATTTTAAACGATTCCAAAAAAAAAAAAAAAAAAAGAAAACAGAAAAACGACAAAATAAAAAAATTACATAAAAAAATTTCAATTGAAATGAAATTCAGATCATGTTTCAACAGCAATTCAATCCAATTTTTTTTCTCACTTGCAATTTGTATTTAATGCACACAGGCACACGCATACTTATTTATATGTATATATGTGCGGGTGTGTATGTATGTTTGTGTATATATAAGTATGTATGTATATATATACATACACGGGCACGTATACACCATTAGTACATTGTGTAGCATTGTTTCCGAAAAAAGAGATACTACTCTACTCTCAATGTGCATAAAACCATTCAAGGACTATTTCTTGTTTTGTATGAGTGAGTTTTGCATACACATTTAATTCAATTGCATTACAAGAGAATTGATGAATGTGTGCGTGCATTTGTTTTTCTTCTTCGTTTCTTTTTGTTTTCTTCCACTACTTTATAGGTTTTTCATCATCTTTTTCGACAACAAAACATGACAAAAAAAAAAAAAAAAAAACAAGAAAACAAAAAAACGACAACAATTCAAACTTGGTTATCTATTGTTTTTAAGGTTCTATTTATTTTCATGTGATCGACGCGTTACGTTTCTAGACAATTATTACAACCTTGTGTCAGTTTTCTCTTACTGGCATTCTATGAAGCATTTCGATGATAGCGTGAAAGGAAATTAACTTGAGAAGAATGCTCTGAGGTAGCAAGACAACAAAAAAGAAAACAAAATAGAAAACAATTTTAATTGAACTCCATTTTTTGTTTTTGCTTAGTCGTTTGCTTGATAAGGCGCTTAACGTGACTAACTGTACGGATTTTGACATCAGCACAAGACATTTTGCTCTAGTAAACTATGTTTTATAAAACCCTTTGGCATACATCTATTTGAATCGATTTTAAAATCCATTTTCCATCCGCATAAGCATCATAATACTTAAAGAATATCTTTAAAGGCTCGCATTATCGTAAAAGAAAAGTCCTTATTAAGTCATTATTATTGGATCAATTGGATTTAATCTTTCATGCAACGGTGGTCCCAAAATATGAAAAAGTAACTTAAACGCATCTCTCTCCCTCTCTCTCTCTCTCTCTCTTTCTATCTCTCTCTCTCTCTCTCTCTCTTTCTATCTCTCTCTCTCTCTCTCTTTCTATCTCTCTTCATCTCTCTTTCTTTCTTTCTTTCTTTCTTTCTTTCTTTCTTCCTTAGTACCTTTCTCGTTTAATATTTGTTGCATGTCCTTCTAATATTGTATCTCATACTAGCAGCTGATTAGAGTTGCAAGCAGGCCAGTCGATAATCTATCTCATATATAAATATGAATTTCAATTTTTGAATAATCAATATTCTATAGATTTCTGAATTTGTCATATTTGACGTAACATAAGATCATTAAGTAATAATTGATCATTGGGAAGATAGTCTGATTGTCGCCGTACTATCAACTACAAAGTTTGCCAACTAAGACAAGGTACGGCGCGAACCTTACTATATTTTGAAAAAGGCTCTATCTTCTTACATTACCTTTTTTTTAATTCACAACGGAGTCTTTACAACACACTGAGCTCCGCATAATTTTTACGAAATTGGACACAATAAGCGATTTAACTGTGTACGTCTGTCAGTTGATATGAGGATATCATAATTTCGATCTTGAAATATTATTAATGTAAAGTGAATGAATTGAATTAAGACTGAAAAAATTTTGAAAAATAACGAATGATCACTAAATTGCATTAACCATTACATCGTATTTCCTATTAAGCTCTCTTACATAGGCTATTAATTCAGAATCTTTTTTCTGTATTCCGTAAGTATATTGAAAAAAGTCATTGCGATCAGTCCGCTGAAATTATAAGTAAGTAGATAAGAAGTAGATGAACCGACGGACGGACCAACATAGCTAAATCAATTTCTAGTCTTACCGTGATCAAAATAAATAAATATGCTTTAGCGCATCTTTCTCTAAATCTAAATAAAACTAAATCTAATAAATCTAAAATAATTCCATTCTAACGTGCTATGTATTAAATTCTATATCGTATATATTACAAATGAAGCTTTTTAATTTCTATACATTATGTAGCGATATAATTCAGCATGTTTTCGTTCAAGCATATTGTATGATAGCTCGTTGCATGCTTACTTCCTAATATTTTTAATGTAACATATTAAGCTTTTCTTCAATTCACAGCAAATACTTTTTTTATATGCATTAATAGAGATAGTGCGCTACATTTAATGCAATGTTTGCAACATGAAGAAATATTTGTTGAACATCTTCGAATCGGGTCCATTTGTTGTTGTTGTCCATTGATATTAAATTTACAACTTGAAAGATTTATCCAAAAGATATTTTTATCTGAAATGAATTGAAAAAATCAGCTGAATCGAAACAAGTGTTTACTCCGCCCCGAGTAATTATGATGTAATAAATATAAAGCGAATGAGCAATTGTTAGGTAGGTGATTTTATAATAAATTTCATGAGAAGTATATAGTCCGATGTAACGAGGTAAGTGGTTGAAATTATTGGATATCAGCAGATGGGCAATTTTTTTTCATCAACGGGCCAATTGCAACATTTTTATGAAATGCTCGCATTTTGCATCAATTTTCCTTCTTTTCACGTCACTCATTTCATGGCCCATTTCGCGTTTGATGGCTGCACAGCTGAGCCGCTAGTGAAAGCAGATACAATGCATTTGTTGCAAATTGAATTGAAATTGCAACCGGCAGGTGGTCATGCCTACTTTTAACCATTTTTCATAGTACTCCTGGTTCTCTCTCTCTCTCTCTCTCTGCCTTTTTTTTCGTCACTTTTTGCTGCTAGCGTGTGTGACAAGTTAACAGTACGAAAAGATAACATAAATTAGCCCTAAATGTAGGACCAAAACGGAAATTGTCACTTTGATTCTCAAATGTACTTGATCAAAGGTTAATTAATGCTTAAATCCAAGTCATTAATTACATTTTAAACGATTGCCAAAGATAATCATAGCCGTTCATATGATAATTCACTTAAATCACACAAGATAGTGAACAAGCATGTTTTTGCCCATTTCAACTATGCATTTCGTTACTTTTTCATTTCAAATATGAAACTGTTACGCTATCGTGACTTCTTACTGACAATAGATTCAATTCTACTTATTTTAAACTCGATAGTTAAACTCCTTTTGACCATGAATACAAAAAAAAAAAAAAAAAAATAAATAAATAAATAAATAAATAAACTAATAGCGCTTAACTCGATAAGATTTTTACTTTTTCAAAACCACACTTTTATAATCGTGATGATGTAAAAATCTTTTATTTGTTGAATATATATAACATATATATATATATAAATATAAATATATATATATATATAAATGAATATATATATATATATAAATGAATATATCTAAAAATAAGCGCATATATATATTATGAATAAAATCTTTATTAGCATGGCAGTTGAAATATAGTTCTGCAAAAAAAAGCAAAAGATATGAATTCAAAGACAAAAAAGCAACAAAAAACGAAAAAAAAAAAAAAACAAATGTAAATCAAAACAAATGTTGATTTGCTCTAAAAGATCTCAGAAATCTGGTTTGTTACACTTGGCTGCTCAAGTACAACTTTATACAGAAAATAAAAAACGAAAACAAAAAAAAAAAAAAACAAAAAAACACAACAACAATTTTTTGCATATTTAATACAATTTTTGTTGACTTATTTGTGTTTGTTGGCTAACTTAACGCTTTAACTTAATAATGCATTGTTTATGGTAAGACGTAATGAGATGTTAGTTAAATGCCCTAAGTAAGTAATAGAAGAAAAAAACAAAATAAAAAAGAAAAAAGAATTCTAACAATGTATGTTGTTATGATGAATAATTTGTTTGGATATTACAAGAGCAAAATTATAACAACAACAATAATATTAACAATACCATAATAATATATTTATATGTATATGCATAAATTTATGTATGTATGTATGTATGTATATGTATGTGTGCGTGTATGTATGCATGTGTGTGATATAAATGTAAAATAATTCGCTCTCAAAACTTGTTTACAGTTGCCGGTCAAGTTAAATGTGAAACCGTTTTTATGTTTGAATTCATACGCACCACAGACACCAGTTTATGTGTAACTTGTACAAGAGCCTTTCTTTAACTATGCATATGTATATATGCACACATATATGTGAATACGGTTATCCATTTATATAGAGCTAAGAATGTTACGCCATATGCATATGTATATAATATTTATAAGACAAAAATAAAAAATAAAAAGATGAAGAAGAAGAAGAAGAAGAAGAAGAAGAAGCAGAAGAAAATAAAGATATATTACGAGAGAATATGTGCGCGTATGTGTATGTGACTGATATCACAAGATGAGGTTATTTACACCGAGACGTGCCACAAATATCAATGACATCTGAATCCGCACTTTAAGTGGAAAAAAACTATAATTTTGAATACGATGTTTTTGTTGTATTTGTATTGCTTCCATTGTTTATTTATTTTATTTCTTTTGTGCAAAAAAAAAAAAACTCACTGACAACGCAAACACTTGTTTTTTTTTTTCGAAATTTTCAGGTTTCAGGTCAGTCTGTCTGTCGGTCTGTTTGTCTGTCTGTCTCTCGAACGGTGTCAGGATTAAATTATTTTCTTGTTGTTTTTTCACAATGCTCGCAATGCATTTGCATGTATACGTGTTTTTGTGTGTGTGTGTGTGTGCCTGTGTGCTTGCAGTGGAAACCTCAAAAGATTTCTAATTAAGAATTTTTTTTTTTTGTTTTTGTTTTTTTTTTATCGATTTGTTTTCAGTTTTTCTCCTTCCTTTGGTTTCTACTTTTTTCTTGTTTTGCTGTCCTCTTCCTTTACGTTTTAACCAGATATTTTGTGTAATTATCTATGACTGTATGGATTTTACAAACACAAACACACACACACACACACACCTTTTTACATAACTATATATATATTTAGTACATAC
Source organism: Glossina fuscipes (assembly GCF_014805625.2). Classification (NCBI taxonomy): domain Eukaryota; kingdom Metazoa; phylum Arthropoda; class Insecta; order Diptera; family Glossinidae; genus Glossina; species Glossina fuscipes. The sequence goes on along the minus strand of NW_023998415.1, from coordinate 43,435,339 downwards.
ATACACTCTAGAAAATTAGTTTTTAATCCCATCAAATGAGTGAAGCAAAATAGTTTATTAAAAAAAATAAAAAAAAAAAAAAAAACAAATAAAAGTAGTGAATAAAACGAGAAAAACTAGTGCTTACATTAATAATAAAGTCATTGCCCCGAAAAAGAATCGGGATTCATTCAAGTCCTTTAGAGAAATCGCGAATGAAATTAATATCGAATTTTCTCCGTTCATCTTGTCTCGATTATTAAAAGGACGCTTAAATGGAATCCAACTTTTTAACGCATAAGCTGAGAAGCACTTTTTCTCTCTCTGAATTGCGAACCTTCAAATGTTTCTCAAAATTCCACAATAATCCCACAATAATCGATGGAAAACATTCTCATACCGCAAAGGATTTTAAGGAATTAGATGAGACAATTGAAGAAGACAATTGAAAGATGAAGGGCGCAATTGAAATTCCTAATGTATATATTTCTTCCCAAATATTGATTTTGTAAGAAGATATTAAAATTGGGAAATGGAGACAGCACCAAGCGTACATAGTATTGCACGTCAAGATTGCGCAAAATAGTTATGAAACGCAAGTTCGATAGCCTCCATCAGCCAGGACATATTAGCAGTCAAGTGTTAATAGGCAATTTGGGATGCAAGATTTAGTATCGGGCGATAAATAACGATGAAGAATTACATAATTTTATGCTATTTTTGCGTCGAAATTATTTTCGTACTTTCAAGATCGCTTGAATTATATAGATTTTCTTTCGTTTTCTTCGTTAAAGTCATCAATTTTGACATGTATTGAATATCGATTAAATTAGTTTTTAAAGTGAAAGTAAATTTGTATTGTATTTGATTATAAATTTCGTAATAAATAATTGTTTTCATTTTTAAGGGGAAATTATGCGCTATCTTTGTCGACTTATATATATGTATGCATAGTATGCATTTGAAGATATCAAAGTTGCATACATAAGCGTTATGTAAATAATTCATGTATATATATGTATATATATATATATATGTATGTATGTATATGCATGATGCAAATGCATATAGATGTATATGGGCTTTAATTGCCAACTCATACAAAGAGATAATATGTTCGCCGTAAGTGCATTCTTTCCCTATCTAAAGCTCTACTCTCAACGTCTATGAAGTCAATTATCAACGTTTCCCTGGATTTGCATAGAAACGACTGTATAAATATGTTGCTAACCTTTTTATGTGAGTTTAAGCGAACATACCAACCAACAACAGTCTTATAAACACAAACGTATACGTATTTCTCTCTAATTACAAGCAAAACTAAAACTAGAAGATAAAGATACGATAGATTTTTCATTGCCCTTGTAACGCTTATAAGAGTGTATTATAGTTTCTTTTTTTTTTTTTTTTTAAGACATATAAGTTATTCACATATTCCTAAAATTGTTAAAAGTGAACTATTGCTATAAAGTGCAAAGTAATCAAAAGTTTAAAATCGCTTCAAAGTCGTATGATCAAGATAGAAGACCATCTATATAAAGCAGATATTTAAAGATTAATTGAGTTCTTTGCTAATAAGTAAAGCTATTGATCAACATTTTCAATTAGTGTCATATCGGTTTCAAAAAATCACTGTAAATATTGTATGCAGCTTTTGTGAATGGATTTAGATGATCTGCATATGTTATCTTATTTATCTGAAAATAGATATTTATTCTTACTTGTCAACTTGCTTAGCTTTATATGCCGAAGTTTTAATGCTTTGCTTTGCACTTGCGGCATTAGCATGACAGGGGGATAGCCGGACGAACGGACGGACAGGCGGTTTCAAACGTACTGAGAACAAATACTTAAAGGAAAGGTGTACACTTTAAAGGATCAATGTACTTTATAGGTATCGTGCTATATTTTGCACACAGTATGAACGGATATGTCATATTCAGGCAGAGCTCTTCATTGAAGAGTTAGTTAGACTTGCTAAACTTCATTGCGCAGACCATTTAAGTTTGAAGCAGAAAGGCGAAAGAGTGCAATAAGCCGAAAGCTATGCAAATAATTTCCATTTCCCGATATATTATAGTGAAGTTTATTAAAATTGTTTATATCGTTAACGAGAGCAAGTCTCACATTATTTAAAACAAATATTTCCACAAAAAAATAACAAGATGTTCTTGCTAACGAAAAGCACGAACGGGATTGTGGTACAGACGAAGGCAAATTGCAAAGAAATTTCGATTGTTTTTCCATTGAGAGAAAGGAAAGAACATTTGCTTTGATTTCTTCAATATAATCAGAGCGAACAGTGCACGCGTCTAAGACGGTCTATTGCAATTTGATAAAGGAAATGAAAATATTATATGGATATAGATAGCAAGGCATAGCATGAGAGAGAAATAAGAGGTGGATATGAAAGATCATACGATAATCGAGTTAATTTTCTTTTTTTATTTTTGATCATAAGCTTAGAAATGAGCTTAGCATCGTAAAAGAGGTAAAGAAAATGTATTCAACTTTTGCTTATGGCAAGATTGAAATAAGTCTTATTTACATTTTTGTTCTTTTATTTCCTTTCCTTTTCTTTTTTTTTTTTTTTTTCTTATCCTCAGGTAACCGTTTACAAATCTGCTAATTTAACGGCTGTTTCATGTTAAATCTTTACTCCATCTCCTGCCTATGTATATATAATAAAAAAAATATCAATCAGTAACAGGAATATATTTAATATTATAATCATATTGCCAAAGACGATAAGAGATAGTCGTAATAGAGAAAAGCGTTATATACAAGTATTTCCGCCCCCCCAAATCAAATGATTTAGTACTCATACGTTTTAAGTCTTAAAAGATTCGTTTCAAACCGAACATAATATTCTCTTTCTTCTGCAGCTTGTCAGTAACGATGTTGACGGCAATTATTATGCTGTTGATGATACACTTTTGTTGCTTTTTGTTTTTTCCTTCAATGTTTTTCCCATTGAATGTATTTAATTTGGTTGCTTGTATAATGGTATTTTTTTTGTTTTTTGTTTTTTATTTTTTCTTTTTTTTTTTGGCTTTTTTTAAATGTCAGCGATGATAACTCTCCCCCAACCGAAAAAACATTAATTTCAATTGTCTCCTCATAAACTATGTCGCCAAAAAAAAAAAAAAAAAAAAGAAAAAAAGAAGAAAACAAAGTAAAGACAACGCTGATGTGAGGAGATATTAATTAAAGCAAAGTAAATAAAGTGTTAAAAATGGGAAAATAAGATAAGTGATTAAAATTTTTTCATCATCCACATAAGGCAAAGAAGGTCAATCAACTTTTTACATTGATGTTGAAATAAATTTTCAAATGGCAATTATTCTTCTAACGAGAGTATTGCGTTTACAATGCTATTCCATCTTTAATTACATAACGTCACGGTTGTACGAGGTAAAATCAAAACTGCTATACAAAATCATTTCTTCAATTCAATCTCGCATTAACTAACGACATTGATACATTTATATCATCTTTTTAAACGAAACATGCATTCTTTGTAGTTAAAATACATATATATATATATATAATTTTTTTTTTTTTTTGGTTTTATTTACTACCGCCCATTAGAAAATTAAGTACATTGTATCATGACAATTGATAATAAATTAACAAAAAAAAAAAAAAAAAAAAAAAAAAAAAAAAAAAATCTTATTTTGAATAAAAAAAATATTCCGGATGACAATTGGAATCCATTGACCGCTTAAGTCTAAATACTACTAGCATCATACCGCCAGATTCCATTCATTCGTGTGCGGCTTTAATGATTATGAAAATTAAAAACGAATCTTAGTCGCAATTATAATAATTAGCTTATTTCTATGTATATATAAATAGAGTACATTACTATTACAGAGATTAAGTTCAATATATATCTATCGCATCAAGACTAATGCACGTTACAGACTATTTAAATAAATAAATTAATTTGAATTAAATTGATATCAATTACTTTATGTGGACATATATATATATATATATATAAACACTTGCATCTAAACATAAAAAGCTTCATGATAACAGTTTATTGCGGTCCATAATTTAAAATGAAAGTATAAAGCACCACCACCCGGTAATCGTGACAGTGAACATTAAAATAAATCGATGAAACATAATCACACACACAAAGAAAACAAGTTGAAACAATACAAACGACATGTGTACGAATATTAAATACCATACATCATTTTTACGTTTACCTTTCCGTTCTGAATTTTCTTCCTTCCTGACAACCCTTACCATACCGTGATAGGGAAATTAAATATTTTGTATTAATTATTATCATAAAATACTAACAATTATTTCTTTTTGCCGATATAAAGATGATATTTCTCTTATGGAAATACTTTTCGAGCAAAGATCTTTAGATGGATATTTGTCGTAAGAATGATCCGAATCAATATTATTTTCAATTTATCATATTTTAGGAAAATATTTCAAAAATTGCGTTCATAAACTGAGCAAACAAATTTAAAGCCAAGTCCATTTCAAATCCTTTTGTATGTTAAAAACTTTAGCTTAAACCGCATACATAAACTATGCCACAAGCGATATTGAGTGTAAATGTAACACCAAGTAAATAAGGCATGTTCGTTAAGAAGAGTAAAAAAAGAAGAAAAAAAAAAAAGGAAAAAAAAAAAAATTAATAAAATATGAATGAAATATATTTTTACAGGAAAAAAATTATTACGTAGTGTTCATATTGCAATTAAATACCTTTGCACATGCATGTGTGTATATAGGTGTAAAAATGCTTGTGTGGGAATTTATTTTTTTTTTTGCGCATATCTTTACAACTGATAAGAAAAATTTTATTGACCATTCAGCGAACCGTGGATACCCATCGAACAATCATTGAATTCTTTTCTCTCATTCTCTCTATCTCTATCTCTCTCTCTCTCTCTATCTATCTCTCTCTTTCTCTCTCTCTCTCTCTCCCTTTCGTCGGTTACCATATTATTATATTATATTAAGTATACCAAACCCGAACAGCAGGACGTATAAGTGCCTTATTATTTAAATGAAATCACAAAGATTCCTCTACTTTTACTACTTAATCTTAAACAGACGAACACTTGATGGTATTTTTTCCTTATTTTTGCATCCATCATAAATAGCTTTTCCAAATAATAATTTAAGAGAAAAAAATTGAGTATACATGCGTGTTAGATTAGTGCAAATACGGGAAAATTTCAACTCAACAAATCAATATAGAATGAAATCCAAGGCCTGGCCATTACTCACAATGCAAAGCGTCTTCTTTATAAACTGCTAATTACGTCCTCTATATATTGCCTTTGTTCTTTCTGCATACGTACAGTGCATATATATATATATATATATTTAAATATCTTTGTAGCATCACGTCAGTTGTGAAGTGAACTGCAGAGAACAAACAGAGTTCATCTGTTCTTGATTAGACTGAGATAGTAAGCCGGGTTACTTACGTTTCATTTGTTCGCTGCTCTTCTGCCCTTGAAAGACTTAAATGAATGAATTCATGAATGAAATTTTTGAAGGCTGCACATATGCTCATACCCAATGATACAATCAATACCAGTTACGAGAGTTGCACAAAATTGTAATTGTAGGTAAATAGACCAGCTGTGGATAGTTAGTTGTTAACAAAAAAAATTTTATATTTTCAAATTTTTAATCTGTCATATTGTAGTTGGCTTAGAGACCTGAGAACACATTCACTAATGGGCCGATGCGAAACGTCTTTTAATTTGCTCAATATTTTATTTCATTTCAAAATTTATTCATAATACAAGTAAGTATTTAATAGAACGCAAATGAACAGATCGCTATGATTAAATAGACTTGAAATTGCTGCGCTACTAAAATGTGCCAGTTTGTTGCTTTTGCTTTTTTATAAAGTACCTGATACCTCTTTTATTGTTGCGATAAAAATGCAAATAATAAATTAGTATACTTCCCAGTCAATCGTGGTTAGTATGAAAATAATGAAATGAAAATGGAACCGCAAATTAAAAAAGCTTGATGAAAACGAAGGTAAAAAAAATTAAAGTGAAACCAGTATAAAGTTAATGCTTAAAATATAAATTTATTATGAATACATATTTAAGGTCGACCGCAGTAGCGTAACTCAATTTTATCATTTTATTTATCAATATATGAATAGAAGAACTTTAAAATGTGAGTTCGAAATTTTCTAAAATTCAATTTGCTAACGAATCATCGATCGAAAATTGCAAAAAAGTTGAGCTATCGAAAACAATTTGATTAAATATATATATATATATTCATATATTCATATATATATATATATATGTAGAAAATTTGCTTACAAAGATTATTGCAATGCAATTGTAAACTTTTATATAAATATTGGATGCAGATGCAAAACGATAGTGGAAATTATTTCTTTTCATTTTTATGCATACATCTGGATAGAAATATAGGTATATGTTGTTTTATTCTGATAAGGAGAAATATTTTCCCTTCTCCGCCCACTTATATTATCTTTTATTTATAAAGTCGAAACATTTCCATAGCTAAAATTTGCTTTAGACTAATGTCAAGTGTAAATAAAACAAGTAAGAAAATTATAGTTGGGCAAGGCCCCATCGCTAGATACCAGATAATTGCACCTTATTTCCATCTAAAGGCGGTACTTTTCATAAAAGTCCGTATTAATATCACGAACAAGTTTTCATTATAAAGCAATATTAACAAAAAGGCCTCTTTGACCTACAATGGGTGATATCTAAAAAATAGATCTACATGATCCAAATTCGATAAGATTGATTTTTTTGTCAATTCACTATTACGAAACCATTTTCATCACGAAATATTGAAGAATAGACCGTTTCACCTATAAACATTCATTTTTCGTGGAGGAGCGGGGTTCAAAAAGTTGCCGGACCCGAGTCAAATTTTTCATACCAATTAAAAATGTCGATATGCTATTACCGAGCGTCTTTTGCGGAAATGTATTGCAAATTTTTCCACATGACAATTTTTCTAAATTAAACTTTAAATGGGGCGTGGTCGCTAATGTAATTCGATCCGAATCATTTTGAATAGCGTTTCGTCAAAATATCACAAATATTGCGACAAAAATACATGAAGAGAAATCAGTCGGACAGACGGACAGACAAAATTATATCGATAGAGAAAATGATTCCGATTCGATTGGTATCATCAAAGGTATATATATATATTTTAAGTCCTTTTGGTTGTTACATAGGTCGGAACAAAATTAATGCACTCGGTAACATAAGTAGTTTACAGTATAAAAACTTAAAAGAAATTTAGTGAACAAATGTAACATGATTCTAGATGGACCGTAAAATATATGGATAAAAACTTGAAAATAATGTGACATATATAACTTAAAAGTAACTCTTTTTACCGAAATCAATTCCGACAATCAATAGACGGCTTCGATTCTCGTAGGCATGGATGTACTAGCCGTCTTTGTTCTTCTTCGCTGCAACGATGTGCCGATGTGTCGACCCTTCGTATAGTATTATAATAATGAGTGCGTCTTACTTAGTTGCGCCTTGAAAAATAGAATTTTCCCTTACAATCCACTTTTACTTATCGCACTTACTGCACTGTCCACATGAAAAAATGCTACCAAAACCAAATAAAAGCCCAGTTCAGGTGGGATTCCGTCAATTAATTTTGAATAGCTTTTCCATATCGTTTCCACGTTATTTGAGTTTTGTGAAAATAATCTTTTACAAATTCTAGGACATGGAACTGAGAAATACACCTCGCAACTATTTTACAAATCCACACCTCTATATATTGGCGGATATCTTAAAGATCGAAAAAGAGTGAACTAAGATCGTCGAGGGGTGCTTACAAGTACGTTTAGGTAGGATCAGCTAGCTTACTAAGTATGTGTCCGCTAAGTATGTATACAATCATAGGGCATTCACTGACTCAAACCTAATTAGATATGCATTAAGAAAAGCAAAAAAAAAAAAAAAATTAAGGCCAAATTTGATTTTTCATTTTCAGTCAATTATGAATTTGGAAAATTAATTATGAAAAGATATTTTTATAAAATTTTATGCGTAAATCAATCAATGATCAGTTACTACGAATAAAATCATTACATATATTAATAGCCATTTGAATAAGAACACGGAAAGAGAAGCTCGATTGAAGAGATGAACTCAAGCTGAAGAAAACAGAAAAGAAAAGAAAAAAAAAAAGAAAAGAAAAGAAAAGAGAAGAAAATTATTAATGCAACGCACCTTATCAAAAGGATTTATGCTATTCCGGAAATAGTTGAAAGCAATCATTTTTCATTAAATAAAAAGCATAGTCGCATGCATCAAAAAGATGAAGCAAACTAATGGCTTTTAAAGATAAATATCTAAAGACGATGGTGCATATTGAAGCATTTAATTGCATGTTGCGTAGGTGCGTGATATTTAATTTTTTTTTTTTTTTTTTATAATGAAAATAAACTAACATTTAAATGTAATAGTAAGCGCAAAGCATGGATGTAAAACACACACACACACACAGCCAGACATATATATCTCAAGTATATTTTTGTTCTTTTCTACGTTTATTTGCGCAATAATTGTGTGTTGTCAAGGTTTATATTTATTAAGATATTTTTTTTTTTTTTTTTTTTTTGCCAAGTGTTAATAATAAAACATATAAACATATCTACTATGACTATATGACATATGGATTTGTTTATTTGAATTAAAGTAAATGTTCAACTTTGAGAAATTAGTTGCCCGGTGCCTTTTATTGCAATGACCTCCATGTCTCGAAGCATATTTACTTATATTTTTGTATCTGCAATACATTAACTAATTTGTCATCTAACAAACTAACTGATGGTGATTTGCCACAAAAAAAAAAGAAAAAAAAAAAAAAAAAAAACAAAAAAAGAATAAGAAAAATCATAAAAATCATATAAGTATTACACCATTATTAATGACTGTATACTCTATGATTTATTTGCAAAACTAAATGCTTGTAAAAGAAAAGTGCGATTCTCATAAATTATTGCAATCAAAACTAAAAATCCATCCATTAAACCAATATATATATATATATATATATATATATATATACATCGTTTAATGTAAATGACGGGCTTCGTATTTTTTTTTTTTTTTTTTTTTTTTTTTTGTTTTGAATTTATTTGACGGACACAATACAAAAAGCCAGGAGAGAAAAAAAGTATTCAAACAAACAACAAATGCTTTCGGTTTTTATGTATATGCGCTTTTTCTAGTAATAATAATCAACAGCAACAACAATTTCTAAAACCGATTATATGTAAATGTGAAAAACAAATAAAATGAAAAAATATATTTCCAAAAAATCAAAAATATTCATATAAACGTAGAAAGATTGTGTTCGCCTTTTGATAAACCTCTTCTTGTTTGCTCTAACTAAGTTTTGATTTAATTGATAAAAGAAATGAAGCAGAAAAAAAAACCCATAAAACGGCATTTTTCGAATGCTTTAATTTACTCTTCAAAGGTATCATTTAGACATCTATGCAAACATACCTTACGTGAGTGAGTGCGCATAACGCAAAAGGCTTATGTTGTTCATTAAACAAATACTGCGTGGAATTTTTTTTAATGTTTTTTTTTCATTTATTTATTTACAATTTTTTTCATTAACTTGAACTTTATCGAAATTTCTTATATAGGCGATCAGAGTTCGGAAGATTTGAAATGCGAAAACTTAGATTTGTACATTTTTATTAACACCAATACTCCCCGTTTATCTTATGCTTGCTTGCCATGTCCTTTCGACACAAAAGTCATATAAAGTTCTATAAGGTATAATTTTTTTCGTAGAAACTCTTACATTAAAAGACAAATGAAAATTGAAAAAAATTCACAAAAAAAAAAAAATAATAATAATAATAATAAATTTTCTAATTTACATTTAAATTTATTCTCTTATAATCCGGATCAGTCGAGTTCTTATGCAATATAATACACTTACGAATTGTATAAGTATTCCGGATAAGTTGTCTCACAAACTCATCTCAAAATAGTTTTGAAAATCGTATAACGCTTTACCGCATAATTATGACAACTGGTCAGATTTATGCATTATTTAAGGATCGGTTTTTGTATTTTCTAAATATTAACTTTAGCGCGCTGCAGGCGACATGATAAAGTTAATATATATTCTATAAAGTTGAGTGAAAAAGAAAAAATAATAACACGAGTGTTACGTATAAATTTTTAACATTTTTAACAGCCATCACATGGTCGTTATAAAGTGTAATTTCACTGCTCTGTACAGACATACAAACACGGTGCAATAATACAATAAAATCAACCAACATGACTTTTCATAAAAAGGGAAAAAATAATAACAGAAAAAAGCGCGTCAAGTGGAGAAAATGCATACAAATGTTTTTTTAAAGAAGTGACAAAAAAACAAAAAAATAAAAAAAACAAAAAAAAAATAAAAATGAAAATAAATGAAAACTTGCAACTCAACAAAACAACAACGACAACGACAACAAAAAACACTATACACATGCAAAATTATATATATATATATATGTGTGTGCTGTGTGTGTGTGTGCATGTACACTGTATCTACGCTGAGAAAACAATTGTGATTTAGTTTTCCTTTTTTTTTACTTTTTTTTTACTTCTTTTTGAACAACGATAAATAAATTTATTATACAAAAATAAAAATGTTTAACTGAGTATGTGTCCAACAACAAAGGGAATTTTGGCGAAATTATTTTGGAAATTCAGTGTTTTTTTTTTTTTTTTTTGCTTTTAATCAACAAAGCAAAGCAAAGTCGTTAAGCGAATGATGAGTTTGCTCTCGAATGCCGAGCGACGCTCGATAAATAATATTAATTCAATTTATTTATAAGAATCTTTGCTTGAACTTCCACCAACGTTCTCAACGTTTTCCAAATTTTCTTTTCACGGAAATTATACGTAATATATAACAACGAGGGCGACAATTACTTTTCCTGTATGGTTGGGGTAAGCATTTGCTATTTCATATATGATATTAAATAAATTGCTTAGCTACCACCATGCACAGGAAACTTTGGCATTCATATCTTTTTCTTATCTTTTCATCGTGAATTGAAGTTAACGTTACGTTACGATTCTCGCAAGAAATGTGAGAAATGAATGTGGCTTCTGTTCATAGCATTTTCGTATTTCGATGTGTGGTAAAGAAGGCCAAAAGCCGCTACGAAATTCATTCATAATGCATGCTATGATGCATGTATTTGATAAGCGCTGCCTTTGCTCTTATACTGGAATAGTGTTTAAGCCATGAAATTTGTTTAAGTATACATTCCTGCAAATGGCGTAATTGAAAGCATTTCCGAAAGCCAAAGAGTCTCAATATAGCGATCGCCGAATCGATATCAAGCTGATAGCGAATTAAAAATTGCAAGTATTTTTACCAAGAAATTAAGAAAATTTGCGATGAACAACCTGATGTTAATTAACAAATCACCTGCCATTGCAAACCATTTTCTTTTGTCATTTCGAAACATGTCTAGTGCAAAACGTAGCGTTCTGTCATTAAGAGATACAGTAAAAGAGTTAAGACCCATCATGAAGTGTTCAATGAAAAAGATAATGAGACAGAGTATTGGAAGGTGAAGTGGTAGTTTTCTGGATCGGAACATTAATCGTAAAAATGAATTTGCAAGGCCGCGCTATTAAAAAGTTTACCTCGCATCCAGATAAAAATGTACCTCTCGCGTGGGCATTTAAATAGAAGGAGGCGCATAACGTGAACTGACGAGGTCCGAATTTAAAAAATTAATTTTTTTTTTTTTTAATTTTTTGTTGAAAATCGATTTATTTTTTTACTTATTTTCGTCACAGAGTGCTCGCTTACTTTTTTCATAAGACCTCTTATATCGATTGATAAACGAAAAACAGACCCAAATAGTTTATAGAACAATTTTGATCATAAAATTTCAACTATTACACACTTTTTTCACGATATATATAGAATTATAGGGGAGCGAGTTGAAAATATTATCGCACCTGATCTAGATGTCGGATATTAACTTAATATCCATATCCAGTAGCCGGATAGGTAAGAATCGCTATTAATAAGTCAATGTTTACGAATTCAAATCGCAAGTGCGGTAGAGTTTACTTCCGTCGTAGTTATAGTGAGTGCCTGGTCACTCTTACCGATGGGGCACCGATCCACTAGGCTGCGGCAGTCTCCGCCCCATCTGGCTTACTTTACTTTTGTCTCTCTGATTGTCACCTTGTCAGACGAATAGCACTTTTCTTGAAATAGAATTTTTCAAAACTCTCCCAGTGCCTTATTTTGAGTGAGGGAGTAGGAGTAAGGGATTTTTGATAAGTTAATTTTGCATTTTTTTTTTATTTTTTTTATCAACAAATTTCGTTTTCTCTGGTCGAATATTGGACGCTTGCATTCAAATACACATCAATCGTCGCAGCTTCTCAATAGAAGACAATTGCTCGGATATTGCCATATGTTAAATAATTTTCAAAAATCATGTTTCGAATAAATTCGAAAAGAAATATTAAAAGTGATTCCTCTCTCGCAAGCGAAATTTCTTTGAAATGGATTTTTTTGGTGTAATGTCGTCCCCTTAGAGAATATGTATTAGGCCCCTTAGAGGAATGTATTTTCACGATACAAATGTTGATATAATTTCGCATAATCTCGACTCGTGTGCAGTAAGTACGGAGTCGTTTCGTTCAATTAAACACATTTCAATTAAACGGCATTTTGTCAACTCTATCAGCTATCAGTTAAGTAGTTTATATGACGGAATGACTGTAGCGTAGACATACTTAAAATCGATTACAATATTTTCGATAAACTCTTTTCTCAAACAAATTTTATTTAAAAATTTATATATCACATAATAATATAATTTTTTTTAAGGCGCATTTTTTTGCGCAAAAGTAACATTTAAGCCCAAAATTGAAGACAACAATGCTAAGGAAGCTAGCTAAGCTAGCAAAAAGCCTAAACAAAATTTTAATGTCCAAAATTAGAATAACGGGAAATGTCATTTTTTTTTTTTTTTTTTTTTTTTTGTTCACTTTAAGGTAGACCTACAACATCTATGATTGGTGTCTATCGATTTATGTTTCTTTATAATGGACAACCAAAATTAGTAAATTTCCGCAAGCACGCAAAAGCAGTCGGCTAACCTGTTTAAGTATCCTTATTATATTTAATGCAAATAAACATAATAAAAATACAGAAAAAAATAAAAATAATGAAAGGAAAGGAAAAGAAAATTTCAGTCTGAGTCCGTCATTCAAATCGTTTTATCTTGTCATTTGCACGCATTTCACGGGAAACGGCAAAGACAAAGATAGGAGCATTTTATAGGATAGGATAGAGAGAGAGTATGTTGGTGGCTTTGGTCTGCGATAATCAAGTGCAAGCCATTTGCTTGATAAGATTTTTCAATCAAGTTTATTTTTTTATTCGTTTATTTATTTAATTATTATTTTTATTATTATTTTTTTTTAATATTTTTATGGTACCTTTTGTTGTTACTTACCTGATGCTTAAAAGGAAGAAATCTCTCTGGGTATGTCTTGTTTACTTTAAGAGAAATTGAGGCTGAAATGAAAAGAAAAATGCCCATAAACATCATAAGACCGAGTATGCAATTATGGTATTAAAATTTTTAAATTTGTTGTTGTTGCTGTTGTGAAACTATTTTAAACAGCACAGACTTGGGTGCAAATGAATACGTTACGCTTGTTTTATTTACTATATATGTATAAATATATATGTATAAATATATATGTATAAATATATATATATATATATATATATCTATATATATTATATTATATATATATATATTATATTATATATATCATATAATATATTCGGCTAGCGGAAAAATTCTACCGTATTTTAAATAAAGCATTTGATTTTGAGACGGGGTGGAGGAATGGGGGGGTGGTTGGAGGCACTCTCCAACAGAGATCACGAAATGTCATTATCAAGCAGATCGATGATCGCCTTTGAGACTGAAATCTTCGAAACAATATCTGGCAAACCAGCCAAGTCCGAATATATACAAAATCACTTCCCAACGTGTCACATAATGGATACGTTCTTCTCTTTCTGAAACCGATACCAAATACCCGGTCCACTACGCCTTGTTCACTCTACACTTCGTAACTAACTGATGAAATTTATTAATACGTGCTTGCATGTATTGTGATCAATTTTTCACCTAGGAAAGAAATTATTTGAGACAAATTTGATCAAAATATTGTCCATAACTTTCTACAACTTTTTTCCATCTTTATGGTAACATCGTCATACCGTGTCGAAAGAACGATATTGGTTTGGCTGCGACCCAAATACCGACCCGCTTTTGCACTGCTTCAGAATTTCGAGATCGCATGGCGACGAAGGCAAGCTGGATCGATGTGCATAAGTAGTAACCGGAAGGCGTTACGTTTGGCGAGTCCGCTGGATGCGCCCGAATTTCCCATTTGGCGCTGCAACAGTGTATCCTTGCCAACTCTGCTAAAGTGTGGCCGCGTGTTGTCATGCAAGACGATGACTTTGCGTCTGTTAACCGGTATTGTTGGACTTTTGGCAACAATATATATATATAGATATTTGCAGTAATGGTGTATTTGATTTTAGCAGCTCGTAATACACTATGCCTTGCTGATCCCACTACATGCATAGCAAAACTTTATAGCCATGAATATTCCGATTCCATATCGATGTGAATGTCTCGCCTGGACTAATCTATAACTTAATTTGCTTTGGATTCTCCTTTCTTTTCCGTCCGGCAAGATCTCCCACCGAAAGATGCTTATATATGGACTGGCAAAACATTTGCAACCTCCTTAAGAAAGTTTCAAAAACCCTATAAACTCAATGATATGTTTTTGGTCAGCATTAAATTTTTAAGTTGATCAAAACATATTCGCCTGCTCGACTGGCCATCCTTGCAAATATCTGTAGTCAACAAAGGCTACTGTTACAATAGAACATGGCCTTAGAGCAACTCTCCTTCTTGAGCCAGCCGATGAAACAATGAAATTTTTTATCCATTTTCAATAGATGATCGTATAAAGATGAGAAAAATTAGGCCCATGTATCCAATTTTATAGAGCATTGAAAAATGTTTTTCCTTTTAAGATGAAGGTGTTGAGTATAAACGATTCGGCCATAGTCGACTATATACTTTTCTTAGTTGTTTCTATTTAGTTTATAGTTTTCTTTTTTTTTTCACTCATCCATTTGTTTATATATGTTTATGATCAATTTTTGTTTCAAACAACATTTTATTAAAAATGATGATATGGTAAAAATGCTTCAATTGCTCATCACTCATATAAATACTTTTTGTTTGCGCAATTTCTCTCTTTCTTTCTGCCTTGCATTAATCGGGGGATTGTTGCTTGAATAAATGTACCGCCAACAAATGCTATTGACATTGAAATCAATAAAAAAAAAAAAAAAAAAAAAAAAAAAGTCCGGTTTAAACTACTCGTATGAATAGTTGAGCATATCTACGCGTATGGATGAATGTATATATTTACATTTCTTTATCAATGCGTTGTGGATGTCAGTTAACTTTGTAAAAATAAAATTTTTTCATTAGAAAACCAAAACAAACAAAAAAAAAAAATAAATAATAATAGAAAAAATAAAATGTATACAACCAACGATGTATGTTTACAGTTTGGATAAATTAAACAATCTACTAAAATCATACACACACACACACACACACCCACATTCCTTAATGTGGCTGATGTTTGTACAAGTGTTTGTATATATCGAATTTATAGGAAAGAAGATAATGATAATGTTGTGTCTTGTTCATCTTCACTTAACCATAATTAATGTTTTTAGTTGCAGTTGTGACAAATTGTGTAACTGTACGCGCTAACAATCCATACCCACAAACATGCATACACAGACACACACACACACACACACACACATGCATACGTACATACATATGCAAGTAGAAATGTATATATATATATATATATATATATACATATATATATTTTGTTCTCTACGTTCCTTTCTTTTTTCTGTCTTCTTTCTTTCACCTTTTTTCTATCCCTTACTTTTTCATTCACACATAAATCTATTTCATTTTTAGATGAACGCTATGTTACCGTTTTATAGAAATTTATCATCTGCCCATTAACAGCAATTAAGAGCATCATTATTTTCTTGTCTACATAAACGTTCTTACATATATACATACATATATATATATATATATATATATATATATAATTATGAGCTATTTAAAAAGACATCGAAAGTGGAAAAATAAGAGACAAGCATTTAGTTACTACTTTATTCACTACATCGGAGCAAATGAGAATTTATATAATTATTTTCCTATTAATTTTTTTTATAATTTTTAAAATTATTTTTATATTTTTATAAAAATGTATTATTTTCAAGACACAAGTTTTTACTTTAACATTGTTAGTATGCAGGGCATGTGGAAGTTTTTTAAAACTTAAAAATTAACTTTTTATTAAAGTCTTTGACATAAGAATATTTCCTCATAGGCTGCTCTTTTACTAGGCTGATTATGAATGATGAAAAGTGAAATGAAAAATTACGGAGACCTACACCCGAAAATAATCATTTTCTCGTATCTCCGGAAAGTACATTTTTACCTACAGTTCATTATGTGCCTTTTACTTTAGCCAAAAGTATAAAAATACCTAAAGTTAAAAACGAGAAGGAGATCATGCCTGACATGAGCCACATTCTTTAACATCCATCGCTTCATTTTATACAATATTTGATATATATGATATCGTTTATGATATATTTCAACCGCATTTACCTGTTCATCTCTTGTACTTATATATTGGTCCAGGATTTACACCATTCTGAAGTCATCATTTTGGAAAAGTAAATCTTGGACGGAATCATGGACCATCAGGATGGATATAGTAGTAGATACAGCATATAACTTATGCTTTATAAATTTTTTCGTTACCAATATGTACTTACACCGTAGGTTGTTATTGTTTTGAATTACGTTAAAGATTTAAGTAAAACTGATCAATTTATATAAGGAGATAGAAAGCACTGTCTGTGTTTATGGTTTCAACTTAAGAATAAATTTCTTTAATTTCCTTTACCTACTGCATTCAATTTAATAACGATGTTGAGGTGGATAGAATTTTGAAACGATTATGTTTACGTGCCCCTCACGTTTATCAAGAAATATAACTTTTTATTTCCAATTTTTCAAATCAAGTATCTATCAAATGTTGAAATAAGACTGAAAGTGAGTAAGACGATCAAAAGTTCTACACAGTTTTATAATTGAAGCTAACCGCTTTGAATGCATATTTCCAAAAGTTCTTACTTGTTGACACTGCTTTTGATAATACTGTACATCGAGTTTAGTTTAAAAACAAATTAATTCATTGATAGTCTGTCTAAAGCATTAGAGATTACGAAAGGAAAAAACTTCCCAGAAGACGTCCACATTTTGCTGTTCTATGGCAATCTGGTTAAATTGAAGTAGTCTAAGGAAATTTGTACCCGAAAGATATTTTGACGAATTCTCATCGGACTGACAATTTGATATTAATCTTCTTCCTTTTTTTTTTTTCGTCGAATCGCAATAGAAGTGTCAACTTCTTACCATGAATTTGAATTTAAATCGGCTTCTATCATCAATAGGTCAAAGATTAAATGCTTTCACCAAGCTAAGTTATGTGAAAGAAAAAAAGTCCAAACTATATAGTGGGGACGGCCCAGCATTGAACTCCTTAATCCGCCTTAAAAATATTCACATAACAACTTTTCAAAGTGAGGGCTTCTTCAAGTACAGTAGCGTTCGTCCTTGGTCCAGTACGCACCGGTGTAGCGCACAAAATTTCTTCAAAATATTTCAAAAATTGCGGCCGATTGGTTAAACAAAAGAAAATAAGACGGATAGACAGACAGACGGACAAAAGGAAAGATAAGCTTATATCGATTCAGAAAGTCATGCCGAATTGATCGGTATAATAAGAGATGGATCTTTCGCAAAGTTTTTCTGGGCGTTGAGTACGGCCTTCTAAAACTTAATCTTAAAAATCTTGTACCGCAAGGGTTTACATAAAATATTAAAAATTTCCTCATTTTCTTTCATTTCTTTTATTACAGGTACGTAAGTAAATGAACAGCAACTCCTATGACAGCAACAAGGTAACTTAATCATATGCAATAATCATACATTAACTTCAATTAGAATTCGAAAAAAAAAGAAAGAAAGAAAGAAAGAAAGAAAGAAAGAAAGAAATTGTCATAATATTAATGGCAACAGCCTACAGCGTTATATGGTTATAAATAAATAAACTTATATTTATAACACACAGAGACACATGAATATATTTATAGAGAGGCATATTTATGCGATAGATATGGTGGGAAAAAGTTTTACTTAATCAAGTACAACGTAGAATATCAAGCATTATACTAATACCGGTTCATCCAGGACCATGAAAAGACAAGTTCAGTTCAGTTCAGTTCAGTTCAGTTCAGTTCAGTTCAGTTCAGTTATCCGTATCATACAAGAGACAAGAAATCATGCGGAAAGAAACGTGAACGAACTAACAAAAACACACTCACCCAAACATGCACGCACATATTAAGTGACTGTAAAGAAAGCAAAAAAAAAAAAAAGAAGAAAAATATTCTATCGAGAAAAATATTCGATTCTCCTATAAACAGATTCCAACTGCTTTGTTCGTGCATAGGCGTACATATATAAAAACCAAAAATTTTTGCAAGAAAGTGTTAATACTGCCTTTTAGATGTTTTTCTTTTTCTTTTTGTTTTTTTTTTTTTTGTTTTTTTTCTTGTCTCTTATCATACGCTGTTAGCCATATGCCGTTTACAATTTGCCATTTCCCATTTACCAAGGAATACCTACAAAAGCGAGGAAACTTTCTTAAATCGCTGTCGCGATAAGTTTTAGTAAAGAGGAAAAACGATATTAACGGTTGATTATATATGTAGATGTGTTTACTATGTATATAGAATTTTACATAACTAGTCATTTATATCTAATGACAAATGTATTGACTCTGACAACGAATTAAAAGCATTAAAGTGTTTTTTTTTTTTTTTTACCATTTATTCGCAAAGATTAAGAAAAACTTTTCGAATCTTTACATTTTGCACGGTATTAACATTTTCGAGTTATTAAAAAAAAAAGAGACAGACACAGACATAGGCACAGATAGAGCAAAAGAAACTGATAATTTCTCATATATATTTTATTATATGTAAATATATCTTTCTTTCTACTTTTGATGAGAATAACTAGTATGTCAGCCGCTTTTAAAATGATATCCGTCAGATTTCAATTTCCATTACAATTAAACGCTACTATGTATTTACATATAAGGCACTTGTGTGAATGCCTAAAATCGTTTATCATATATATGGCTCTAAAGTAGACGACACCAGGCTAGTGACATTGGCGCAAAGGTAACTTCAAAAGGGACCAATGCTAGAGCTTTGCTTCAATCTTTCGATCATAACTTCAACAAGTTTTTCAATGAAAATGACAAAGGAGAAAATGACGGACGTGGATCACGATCTGGTGGTGGATTGATTATTTCTCAACAATACCAGCAATGTGGCTATCAAATAAAAGCATTTGAAGTGTAGAATGCAAAAAGCTAACTGTACAAGATTTTAAAAATATTCTTAGTTGGAAAATAAATTTTATTCCATTCACTTTTTATATAACAATAAGTAAAAGCATTGGCCGTTAAAGATTTTAATCATTGCGAATAGAGCGAGATTCGGACCTAGTCGAATATAAATTGACAGTTGATCCAGACAACCAGTCGTTGAGCGTTTGATTTTATAATTTAAAAAAAAAAAAAAAAAAAAAAAAAAAAAAAAAAAAAAAAAAAAAAAACAAGCACTCTTTGGATAGTTGAAGAATATACAAAAGTCCACTGAGAAAGACTTTATCAATTAAAGTCTGTCTTGATCATATAAACAATAAATTAATTTATTGCAAAAGAGTAAAAATCGAATGTTTAGTGCACCTTTACGCAGTTGTAGTTGTTCATGAAAATCTCGGTGTTCTGTGAATAAGTAAGGCAAGCTTTTAATGAACTTTTCACAGCGAACGCCGAATGAATCTTCGAACCATTTCATCTCTTACGATATTTACGAGCTTATCGGAATTTCATTTCGATAATGAACGATTCATATTTATGTATACTTATAGGTACATTCATTCTCCGCTGATTACTGATTATTTTAGGTACGAGAAACTACTATAATAATATAATAAATAAATTTTTATAAGATCAAGGACAGATCATGGTAGAATAATAATAATATTTAAGAAAGCTTTCAAGCATATATTTAAATATTTTAAGCAAAATTATATTTAAAAAATATTCAAATCTTGTCGCGAGGTAACGTTAATTTAAGGGGCGTTGCGGCCTTTATGAAATAACATTTAAATTAATTTATCGAGAATAACTTACATGTTTCACGTTGACATGTTACTTGTTAAAAGTACGAATGAAAAGAATGAAAGTCACGCGAGTTATGCTAAGGACCGTTTTAAGAAACCGTGTGTATCGCGATAACCCCATATACAAGTACAGGTGTCCGTATGTTGCGATATAACTGAAGTTTATGTGTAACGAGCAAAACAACTTGGAAAGCAGATGTATCCGTAGGCCTACCCTTAAATTGATTTGGCCCATTTTTCAATACAAACCCGCGAACGAAAACTTTCCGTCAACTTTGGATATCTCGATATCTCAACTTTGACGATCAAGAGTATGTTTCGGACATTATACAGGCAAATAGACAGATAAATGGATGTGCTTTCAGAATTTAATGTTAATCACGAATACAAAGACTAACTTAATGGGATCTCCATAATTTCCTCGTGCGTGGTTAAAACGTTTCTACTTTAGTCTCGCGTTGATGCGTAAAAAAAAAAAAAAATAATAAGAAAATTCATATTAAAAACAAAGAAGAAGAAAAAAATGATAAGCCTTTTACGAATAACTCTATGCTGCACACTCACATATAACATTCGCATATAGAATAATTAATTTATGAATTACGATAATTCCTGCAAAGAAATCAAATCGCACTTAAGGGATAACATCAACTTGATGCGTCTCTGCAGTCGCAATCTGGATTAATACTTAAATGTTTAAATGTTGTTTTAGTTAAATAACATCTTCCACCTCTAAGCATTGGAGTTTTTTGTTTCCTTCATAACAATTCCTACACTTAACAGAAGCAAACCGAAAACAACAATAATAATAAGCCAATAATTACCCAACGCATTTCCTTAGTTTTAAGTCTTTTGCAAGCTATCAACTTTCTTAAGCATAAAAATCTTTTGTCAATTGCGTCGGTATTGTTAGTTTTAATTATGTCTGTTTTTCGTTACCGCAAGCGGTAGCAACGTTGCAATCAATTATTTATTGTATTGAAAGTGATTCTAGCATATAATACCATTTGAACTGTTTCGGATGCAGATAGTTAAATAATGAATATGAAGAAAAAGTATGTCGGAGAGTTTGGCTAAAAGTGAGAATTTCCTCAAAAGTTATTACAATAAATTTGAATGGGGTTTGTTAAGCAATGATTTTCCAGTTTTTGCTTGTTTTTTTTTTTTATTTATTTATTTATATATTTATATTAGCATCACAATAGTATTGTTATTAATTTCGGGGCGCAAACCGTACCGTGGCCTAGAAAATCGACTATACAAACCCATAGCCATAAACCTCCAGTTTTGGCATCTTCTTTGGATCTGAGCATCATGCCGTGTCACACATGATGTCTGATCATGAGGATGGCCTCACATTCACATAGAATGTAATGGGACATATCACTCGTACCTTGGTAGAATCTGCATGAATCGGTATCGATTATACAAATGTTGTTCAGATGGTACCTGAGGGAATTACGAAGCCGGTGACTAAGCGTAGGTCACTTCTTCTTAGTTCCACTAGTTTATATATCATACCGGAAGATTTTATAAATCTTTTTGCTTGCCCTTGTTCCAACGGCAACCTGATTTATTCTGTGCCCATTGCGATAGCAGCCTATTAATGTAGTTTTTTGCTGCAGTACAGAAATGTTCGGAACCTATCATAGCCGCTCGGGCTCCTTTTTTTAGCTCAAAAATCAGTCCTTTGGCCAGGCATGCGTATTAGTTGCACTTCGTTGTGCCTGCCTAGCTCATTCAGCGTTTAAAGGCGCTCCAACACAAGCCTGGATGTTATCATTTGCCCCATTAGGAAATTTAAGACGGCTTGGCTGTCCGAGTAAATGTTGGTTCACTCCCGCCTGCTGTGCCTTCTTAAGCATTCAGCAACAAATGCGTAGACTTCTACTTGGAATATGAAGGAACTACATTTTTGTTCTTAACAAGTGTTTTGCTCAATGGATTTCGCTTTGAGCGCGCACGTGTGAAGGAGATACGGAGGGTCAAAGCGTTTGAAAATTTTCAACTAATTTCTCATATACAATATTCACGAATGATCTGAATTTTCAAGATTGGGATTGCATCCCAAAAAAAAAAAAAATATATATATATATATATATATAGATTTTATTTATTTAGCTTTTCCGCTTGAAAGCCTTACGCATTTACACGATTCTCCATTTGGTGTAACTAAGATTGGAATACATCAATAAATGTTCTGGCACAAACTGCACAATAGATTTTCACTTAAATTAGTGGCGTATTAAAGTAGAACAGATTTAAGAGGTTCAAGCACAGTTTGAAAGGAACCAGAAAGATAATAATAAATAATAAAAATAAAATAAAATAAAGTAAAAAATAGACTTTAATGACGGCAATAAATATAAATTAGAATTTTAAATAAAATGCACGCGTATATATATATATATATATATATATATATATATATATATGTGCATATGTACCTTTTCAGATAGTAAAGTATTGCCTTGTGAACGTATTTGTGGGTAACCATAAAATAATTACCACAAAGAGGTTTAATATATGGACTTAGAGGAGACAGAAGGCAACAACCGTGGCCAGACTGAAAGCGTTCGCTTATGATCGCCTCTATATATATATATATATGTATGTGTGTAATGTGGCGATTATGCCTATGATTCATATTGATAATAAATGTACACATATTCATATGCATATATACACACATACACACATAAACACACATACACTATTATATAGTTAATATGTACACATTGTGATTTTATGGATGAATTTTTATGTTTAGCTTTGTAGTAAGAATGTGTTAAAAACTTTACAAACTTTGTACACACAAACGTATAGATATATGTTATATGTCTATGGACATATTTGTGCATGTGGTTATGCTAAATATATGCACACATATATATATGTATATATATATATATATATATAGGTATGTGTATATATATATATGTATGTATATATATATATATATGTATATGTCTATTTGAAAAAAAAAAGAAAAAAAATAAAACGCCGGGAAATAGGCCACCAATAGGCTTTTCTTTTTTTTCTTTTCGTGCATGTTATAACTGAAAATGAGTCATGGCTATCTAGACTTGTGCACGTATATGGATGCATCGATATAAGCATGTGTATGCATAGTTGCATACCAGCGATGATGATGAGGGTCATTAATTGTTTTGCTTTGCGGTTATAGCAACAGTTCGTCCATCTGCACAGCAGTACAGTAGCATACATGTTCACATCCCGCGGTCTATCATTTCTATGGTGGATCATAAAATTGCAACAATTTTTCAAGCTTTCTGTGTTTTTCGTTTATTTCCCGCCTCAGTCAGTCATTGCAAAGGAAAATTATTATAGCCTTTGAATTAAACCATTACAGAGAGGAGCGTGAAAGAGAAAGGTAGAGGAAGATGTGGTAACGAAAAAAAAAAAAAAAAAAAAATGGGAAATTCGAATGTATAGCGTAGTGTTCTTGTTTTTTTGTATTTTCGATCCACAAAATGATGGCTTACAGCTATGTATA
The DNA here is from genome assembly GCF_014805625.2 of Glossina fuscipes. Taxonomy (NCBI): domain Eukaryota; kingdom Metazoa; phylum Arthropoda; class Insecta; order Diptera; family Glossinidae; genus Glossina; species Glossina fuscipes. Next base: position 43,411,334 of record NW_023998415.1, on the reverse strand, counting down.
TTAGGCGGATAACAAGAGGCTAAAGGTACTTATGCACTTCCCAGGCGCACGGTCAACGCAAAATCGATGGACAATTTTCGTTAAGAGTTTTTCTTTGCAGTTATTTTTCAGCCATCTAGTCGCCATTAGAATTGATGCTTTCATATATGTCTGTATATTTGTCTGCCTTAGTAATAGCTATCATGGTGTTAATGATATAACACTGGATTTTCGCGAAATCCAGCATAGAGGCCTAAAGGCTACGACTATACTTTGTTTGCTTATATTTATTCCTAAAAGTAGTTTATGCGACAAGAGATTTATATATGTGCGTTTGCTTAATTACAATTTAATTAAAATTAGTCAGATATTGATTTATAGCGGCTTACCATCCACCATTAAATAGCTGCATCATCTTACAGATATTCATGTAAGGACTTTTCAAAATGAGGCGCTCTATGGGCAGCGATCAACAACGTATTTCCGATTTAAATCGCATTCAAAAGCGTTCATCCAACGCAAATATCTTTAGAATTTACCGACTATAGGATGAATGACAAAAAACAATATGGAGAGACAAGTTTAAATAAATTCAGTAAGTGATTCTGAATCGATTGTCATAATAATAGGTGGGTGTGCGCAAGTCCTTGCTTCGTATAAACTTAATACACTCTGCCACAACAGGTTATAAGCAACAAGAACATTATAGATGGCCAATGCTGGCTATTACATACCCTACACCACTTCGCCTAGTGAAGTTATTCGCCTGTTTTGTGAATGACACTCGTTGCATGGTTAGGTTTTCTTTCTCTCCATAAAAGAGTTGGCGTTGCGTGATAGTACCTATGCTGGGGACCAAAAAAATAGCCCTGCATTTATATATTACGCATATTAAAAATGAAACCTTTTTGTTACAAGCCTACTATTTATGAATAATGTTATATGGACTGGGGTACAATAAATGGACTTGTACGCTTTATATTTGGTTCAATTCATTTTTTTATTTAATTACTCTCGAAAGCAAATTTTCGTCAAAAAAGAACTAAACAAATTAGGCTATGTTGGCATAGAAGGGTTGACCTTTCACGATAATCTTTATACCTAAAAAATAGACCTATGCAGTTTAAATTTGGTCAGGTCGATTTTTCAGTCAATATACCGTTATGAGCTAATTTTCATTATAAAATATTGGAAATACGACCATTTTACAACGTAAAGTACCAATTTTCGTAGGAACGGTTATATGAGAGGGATCTCCAAAATTCATCACAGCCAGATCAAAGTTTTTGCACCACTTTGAAAGATAGAAAAAAAAAAAAAACAGGGAAGGGAAAGATAGAAACGACAATTGACTTCTGTATTTCGAGTCGGCCGACTATAGTTTAATTACGTTTGGCGTGGGGTCACAACTATAGCAACTTTACTCCGTCATTCTCTTCACACTTCCTTCTCCCTTATCCTCACCGTCTTTATTACACGTATGTAAGAGTAAGTAATCTGAGTGACAGAGCATATTAAAAAAAATTAATAAATAAATAAATCTGTGGCAGTTTTTTGTCTGACTATTTTGAGATAAATTAGAAGAACAGACACATTTCAGTACATGCAGTACCAAGAAGACGACTCCGTATGCCTAACGAAGCCTACAAAAAGTTCGAGTTATTATAATAAAGAAAGTTTTGGATTCTCAATGGATATCCGCAATTGTACTGGGAAAAGAGAGAGAGAGATAACGGCTACAAACTCTGAAAAAGCCAAAGGACTTAAGAAATAAAACTATTATGAGACATATCTGGCGCATTACTTGAATTACGTGCTGCGAGCGAAAGAAGTGTTAATGAAACGAGGAATTGACAAGTCTGAAATTGTACTAAAACTTTTTAGCTCAAAGGCTTATCGAGAAACAAAACTTAAAGGATGAGTACACTCTCTTATGAACACGAATTTTTTACTGATCATTTTACTAAAATTTGTTTACGAGAAATCAATCAGTAGATTGGAATAAACTTAAAGTGGGGGGGGGACAAAAAAAATGAAAATAATAACTTATCTCAATTCTGAGTTTGATAATATCAAAGTGAAATAAATTGGATTTTTCGATAGTTCGATTTTAGACAAAAACTTTTAATTATTTTTTTTTTTTTTTTTTTTGATAACTTTATGTTCACGTTAAATTTTTTTCAATCAAAAAAGTTAATTATTTTTTTTTTTTTTTTTTCATCCCACAAAAACCAAATTTTTTTTTTTTTTTTTTTTTTTTTTTTTCTTTCTTTTTTTGAGAAAATCTGTCAAAAACTAGCTACAAAATCTTTTTCACTCGAAACAATGAAAGTATCTTACCTTTTTCAATACCAACTCCAATTGGTATCCTGAGAAATGAATGAACAAACCTAAGAACAAAAATTCGGAGCAGCGTTATCTTCAATTATGAACGACATAATCGAGAAGTTCAGCCATGAAAAATCGAGATCAATATACTTGCACGAATCTGTCTGGGGCGTGCTACTGCAGCGCAACAATTTACCTACTCCTCGTGTTTGCAATTGCGGACAAACTCTTATAATTGTGAAAATGAAAACCTTTTCGCCTCTCGGAGAGAACTCTGATCTTGTACACATTATGGAGAAAGCGATATCAATAAAATATTTAACTTAATTAAGACGACTAGATTAGCCGTCTAAAGTTCTAGAAATGGTTTCTTTAGAGTACGTTTTTCAAGAGAGTACGTTATTAAGAATAATAAAGAAAACAAGTGTACCAGATAGGAAGCATTACACGCGTAACTAGTTATTGATAAAGCGTGCGAAGCAATCAATTAGATTCACCAAGCAGTTGTCATTCGTCGAATTGCGTTTGAGTTCAAGAAAACTGCACTAGAATACGCAACTGAAGCGTTTATCATAGCATATTACAAAGAAATAAAATTAAATTTTTTTTTCTCTTTCATAAATAAATAATATTTCGCAGTAAATATAATACTTGTTTTCTCAATGTCAGTAAATTAAATAACGGAAATATTTAGCTGATATTTATATTTTTTAGGTATTAATATAAATTTCAAGTTAATGAATGAAAAGAAGCAAAAAAAAAAAAAAAAAAAAAAAAAAAAAAAAAAATTGCATTGACCTCAAAATCAGCAAAAGTAATGAAAAAGGTTTTCTTTTGTGTGCATTTTTTATTTATTTATTTTTTTTTTTGTTAAGTAGAATATAAGAGAAGACAATAACGCATACCCAACGACCTCGCTAACAAAGCTAGTATATGCGGGTCATCAGTATTTTCGATTAAAAACCAGATCAACGCAGAAAACAAAGCCTAATACAAAGCCAACGATCATAACCTAACCTCATAGATATGCACATATGCATGAATGCATATAGAAATTTTCATAAGAAATCTTGTTTTCATACGATCTTCACCTACATTACGATATGTATGTTATTAACTAAAAGTTGATTATATAACGGTATTTAAAATATTCAAACAAAGAACAGATAAACACACGAACATGGATAAATCAAGAAAACTATATATGTATATATTAAATGATGAAATCGATCAGTCTAAATTTTGGGACGATTTGTGTTTTTTTTTTTTCAGAATCTCTCATTAACTTCTCTAGTGTGACACGGCACTTGTGAAAAACTATGTCGAAAAATCGATTATGTACTCGACTGAATTTTTCTCTTTATTTTTTTTTATTGTTTTTGACTTTTCTTTGAAAAATAGATTAAATGTTATTTTTGATGAATATTCATTTTCATCATCTTGTCATTATTAATTTTTTTAATAAAATATAATCTTGAATTTCGTATTTTTTACTCTCTCATTTATCTATATATATATATATATATATGTATATAGTTATTCGAAAGCAATTATTATAAAAATTTGGTACTTTAACACTTACTTTCAAAATAACACGGTACACATTGCTTTGACTTTTATTAGTTTACAGTTTCATAGAACACGATTTCGATACACAAGCGATGCACAAGTTCAAAACATATTATTCTATAATAAAAATATTCCGTAAACATAGTTTTGGCATAGACTCATACGAATGAGTCCTATGAACCCTGGGGGACGCCATTACATATCATGCATTCCGAGTAATTTCTATATCGTATGTATTCATAAACAGCAATATTTTGTACAGTCCCTATTATTGGTGTGAGATTTCTTGATAATTCTTGACGATCTCTTTTTCCGGATTTAATTTCGAATTCTGTCAGGGTTTTTTTAAGCAAAACAATTCATTCCATAATTATAACGCTCACGAGTATTGCAAAGTAAATGCTAATGGTTAAGTTGTTCGTCTAAAGATATCTCGCTTAGTGAATTAATTAAATAAAAAATTCGTTGTTGCGAGTCTCACGATCATGAAATTTAAAATGTAATCACATTTGGAACTTGGCGTCAGTAATTTAAGCTATCTCAGTTGAATTGAGTTTGAAATTTTAGAAAATTAATCCACAAATTGAGTAAGTTCTCTGCATCCGCTATTCAGGGATAATGACGCAATTAAGATATATATATATATATATATATATATATATATATAAAGTAAGTTAAATTGCGCGGTTATATCGAATATAAAAATATATGTTTTTTTGACAGAAGATTGTGTCAAAATGCACATCATTAACGTGCTTAGCGCTTTAGCTGCAATTTGCTTTTGGTCAACGGAAAGAGTAATGTTTCCGATTTTTACAATGGGTGATCTTGTTGAGCGAAGAAGTTGTATTAAATTTTGTTCGCGAATAGAAATGAAATCGTGCAAAAGGTGACCGAAGGCGGGAAAAACCGCACCAAAGTCACTCAAAAAACAAAATCACATTAAAAATTTTCTCCAATAATCACGCTATTAGGCATTATGAATTCCTTCCCCCGGTCCAAACTGTTAACAAAGAATATTATTTAAGTTTGCAAATTGCGTTGAAGGCGACAAAATCGATTTGGAATAAGAAGAGTAGTAAGAAAGTTATATACGGCGAAGGCCAAATCTCGCATACCCGCCACTATACCCATATCGCTGAGATTATTAAGAAAAAATAAAGCGACGCATTAACTCATTTTTAGGCAGATAATGTTTCTTCAGTTGAGGACTGCACAGAATAGTTTTAAACATTTTATCTTGTTTGCTCTATAGGCATAAATAGGCGTAAAACCTCAAAAAAGTGAAAAAAAAGTAAAATTTAATTAGCCGTAGGTGTGACCGATTGGTTCCATAGACTGTTGTGTAAAGTAACTATGGCAAAGTTCAGTCTTCTAACTTTAATAATTGACGAGTGACGAGCAAAAATCCAAAAATTTTCGTTTAAGAAAATTGAGTAGCGTTAAGTTTACGTTCCATTGCGCGTTTCTCCTCAGACCAATTTCGACCATTTTCAAAGCCAACCGGCGTGCAGAAACTTCCTATGTTTCTAACAAATTTGAAGTTGATATCTCAATTTTTACGACCAGGCAGATGACAACAACACAAACCACAAAGACGACAGAGATGACTAAATTAACTCAGAATTTCACGCTGATCAAGAATATGTATAGGGTCTCTGAAACTTCCTTTTGGGTATTACGTACATTGTAGAAAAAAACAAACTAAATGAGTATAGCCCCTATCTTACAGGAGTGGGTACAAAACGAATAATATACACACTACTCTGTATATTATAAAGTCGCCGAAAAGTAGATTTATCTGATATTTAAATTCGAATCGGCCAAGTCCAAGTAGCTGTTGGTGTTTGACTGAACGATAGAAATTTGAAGCTTAGCAT
>NW_023998415.1:43400088-43400578 GCF_014805625.2 Glossina fuscipes | reverse complement strand
TCTTTAAAAGAAAGATATAAAAAAAAAATTTTATTTTCGTTTTGAAACGAATTTTGAATACCCAAACTATTTGAATATTTTCGCATGCCCATGTTGTTAGATAATCGCGCTCATTACATATCACCAGATAACTTGAATGCCTCTTGAAAAGATTTGCTTTGAATTGCAAATCTATTCAATTGTATAATTGATTGAATTTCTTCTCTATAGACTATAAGCTGTGATTAGATCACATCTATTTCGAATGTTGATCATTTATATCCAATCTTAGTCAACTCAGTCAAGAAAAGACAACAAAATTGATTACCTCACGGACTCTTATACTCTCCCGGTAAATATGTAAACACATTAGAGGATTTTTGATTTATATATTTTTGCAAGTAAAATGGGGGGGCAAGCAAGGCGAGTATATTCCATTTATCGGTGCTGAATACGATATATTATATCAATAATGATCAACTGAGATCAAAATTAAAATAATTGAAAACAT
>NW_023998415.1:43388318-43399988 GCF_014805625.2 Glossina fuscipes | reverse complement strand
AACAAAGCTCACTCTCTCTCTCTCCCCCTCTCTCTCTCTCTCTCTCCCTCTCTCTCTCTCTCGTTCTTTTTCATTTGAAGCATATTAGGGGAATGCTTGGCGAAAATTAGCGTTGAAAAGATGAATATGTAGAAATTTTCCATTTTATTTATAATTGTTCTCTTCTCCTCTTTCTCTTTCTCTCTCTCTCGCTTCGCATAGATTAATTAACATATACACTTGATTTATACAATAATCTATAATCTATAATATTCTATATATTATATATATGCATACATACATATATATATATATATATAAAAATGTCTAATGTTTTATATTAGTTCTTCGAAACAGCTGACTGATAGATAGATAGATAGATAGATAGACTGGTTCTGATCCATTATATGTAAAACTAAAATTGCCTACGCATTTGCACTTGGATGTTACATGCTAAATAAGATTCGCTAGTGGGGCAGATAAACGTATATGAATGAGCAATAAAGTAAAGTAAATTTAAACACTTTTTCTAACTTGTAGATAAGGAAATAAATAAAATTTATTCAAAGGTGATATTAAGTGAGTGTCTGGAAACAATTGCACACACAAGTTTATGATAATCTTATCTTTTGTAATCTTGAATAATATAATAAATGATTTGATGACAATATATCTACACACTTCCAATTTGTACTTTGACTATAAATATTCTGCGCGACAGTTAGAACGAAAATTGTTAGATCAGATTAGAAAGTGATAGGGATTTAATGGTAAATGGTTGCAACAGATCATATATGAATACGTGCAGGTGTGTGTATCGTTCTAGTTGATTTTAATTTACGAGCTATTTCGCAGCATTTTAATGATGGAAACGGATTTATGGAAACGGGTTTCCCCATCGGAACGAACAAATATATTCATTAATGGGGTTCTAGACTTGGGCCTGTAGTAGTATAATAACATTCTAAATTGTAACTCTCGTGTGTTGGAGTTTACTTTCGCAAATGTACCGCAAATTCGAGTAAAACGGACCCTGTCGTTCGTTATGCCAGTGGATCTTTATCATCCTAAGCTTGGTGTGTTCGTTCGTAGTATTTTTTTTTTTTTTTTTTTGGCTTCGTTTAATTAGACACGACTCTCCACTGCCGTCGTTTTATAACTCGAATGTGAGTATATCTGCAATGCCATAACATGTCAGAGCCGCCCTCGTTTAAAAAGGAATTCTGAAAAGCAAAAAGAATGGAGCATATAAGAAATACATGGAAAGTGCCTCCTCATACGACTATTCCATATATGCAATCACGCGATTAAAATTTAATCGTCACAAATTATCTTCTAAAGGTGGAATTTGTAAACTCAAAAAGGAGAGTCTCCGCGAGCCTTGGCCAAGTATCATATAAAGGACGAGACTCCTTTGCGGATCACAAAATTTCACAACTTTTTACAGCCCTCCTCCAATGTAACAATAGTGCTGACTGAAATGTCTCTATGGCACTCTATTCGCTTGAGTTAATAGATATGATTTTCATTCCAAGACTTTTTATTTCCAATGATGAAATTCGTCGAGATATAGAATCACTGAAATCGTTTTCCACGCACGAACGTAATCCCATCGTGCATTTTTAAACAGTGTACTGATCAACTCTGTGAGGCTATAGCAAGGACCTTTAACCTTTCTTTAGAAACGGGAGCTTTTCCAGTGCACTGGAAAAGTAGTCTCCTCATCCCAACTCATAAAGGTGGAAATATAAATAGAGCAGAGAACTATAGAGGTATTGTGAAGTTGAGCGTACTGCCAAAATTGTTTCAGCACATTATTACTCTGCATACCACACCACGCCATAAAATCATATGTTTCTCCATTTCAGCGGGCGTATCAGCAAAGTAAATCTCTTTTTACGAATCTTATGGAATTCACTAATCAAGTTGGAATGTCTTTTTCTACGGATGCCGTATGGACTGGACTAAGGCTTTCGATTGATTTGGTTACCGATTTTCAAGCTGAAATCATTACGCTTCGCCTCATAGTTAATGCTGTGGATCATACCTCATACCTTTTTAATAGATACTGAAAAGTGTTTTTCAACTTATCAGGTACTTCTCAGCGAAGTCATCTTGGACCATTCTTATGTGTGCAATATATTAATGATGTCTCGTACGTGATCAAGTCATCCAAAATTTTAATGTAGGAAAATGACATAAAGCCATTTATGATTGTTTACACTGCAATATGTCCTAGAATCCTTAAAGTCCACTTAATCAATCGTGTTACTAGCTTGGTGGTCAGCAAAATTTGTCAACGTTGAACTTTGAAAAATGTAAGAAATTATCGTTTTTAGGACGGTGTTCGAAAGGCAACATTTTATTACATGATTAAGACGTGCTTTGTGAGAAAGAACACTACATTTTCATCTACATACTCTATCCATCAATATCAATAAAGCAAGATTCACATTGCGAGTCATTAAACATTGGGCTCGTGAACTCAAAGATCCATATGTTACGAAAAGACTTGTTATGACTTGTTAGCTACACCAACATTCGAATATGCTGCCGAGATATGCTTTACACTATGCTATCTATGTATCGCTGCTATGTTGAAGCAATCGAATCGGTTCAAAAACAATTTTTGATTTTCGCTTTAAGGAACATGCCATGGGACCTTTTACTACCGTCAAGCTTACTATCATATGAAGACAGATTACTACTCACAGCATTACCGTCATTGATTCAAAAGTCTTGCTGTGTCAAATCTGCATAAATGACCTTGTTCGACCCACTAAAGGTAAACCAATTTAGAAACAATTTCGAATTATTTTCGCCACTCAGTGCTTTTAGCAAGAATCTGAACAATGTTTACAATCTAATCGATGTGTGAGACTCAATGCTTGCGATATAATCAGCTCTTCTTAAGACTCATCCGAATTGCGAATATCATAGCTGTGCTTATGACGGCAATCAATAAATAGGTATTTAGCGTGACTACTAGTAATTGTTGTTGATTTAGTGAAGATTTAAACCTCCGCGCAACGAGAGTATATATTATAGATATAGTTATAATCACGTTTGGCCGATGTTCATGTAGATGAATTGAAAAAATAAATTGAAATGGAAAGATCTAATCTTGCTAAAAACATAACCGGCGCCATTACGATATTTTTTTAATTTTTTAAATAAAATAAAAATTGATGTTAATAATTAACCTTTAAAAAGAATAAAACCTTAATTGTTATGTTTTAATGTTAAGTAACTGATGATTTTATTTTATTTTATTTTTTTTTTTTTTTTATATTTTTCTACATTCTCCTGTTTCTTAAAAAAAAAAAAAAAAAAAAACAATGACAGCCATTAAAGCAATAAAAACATGTTAATGTTCAGTAACGACGAAAATAACAATAGCAACAAAATGAAAGTAAAAAAAGAAAATAAATAAATAAATATAAATAAAAAAAAAAAAAAGAAAAAAAACAAAATAAAATCCAATATACTTTTATTAGCCTTTTAATGCAATTGTAAGTAATGCATGACGTACGCGAACGAATCGTGCAAATGTATGCAGTCTCGTAATTCTTTTACATCGATTCAAGACAAAAGAAAAAAAAAAAAAAAACAGGAGATATAAATATATATATATATATAAATATATATATATAAAAGAAAAAGATTGAATACATTGGATGTCCAACGAATAACTATTGAGAAATTTTTATACATAAAAGCATTTTTGGAACTGGGCGCAAATAAATTGCGCACGCACGGGCATGTCTAAGTAGCGATTTAGGGACCTAATTTGATATGTCTTTCGATTCGCTCTTTTGTACTTAAGTAACGAACACCTGAACCAACTTAATGCACCCGCATATCGATTTGTTTTTTTTGTTTTTTTTTTTTTTTTTTTTTTGGCTATGAAGGATATAATAAAATAGTATTGTAACGTAGTGTACAATACTTGAACAGTAATAGAGCGCGCAATACAATTAACAATAAAATTCTTAACTGAATTTCAGTTTCCGTCTCGTGACGGAATACAGACAAAAAAAATAATAATAACAGCAATGAAGAAAGAAGAAGTAAAACACATACCGAAAACGAACACAGCGAGCACTCTTATAAATTACAGAAATGCATCTACACTTGCATATGGAGTCGAGTATATAAAGAAAGAAAGAAATGTTCATAGATGAAAATGTCTATAGAGCAACAGCAGAGATACTTATAGAACGAAACACCAACCAACCGCAGCGAAACAAAAAGCATAGCAATGTGAAGGAGATGTCGACTGTGATGTTGGTTATAGCATGTTATCATATGGATGTGAATCGTTGATGTTGATGGCGGTGGTGGTCGGTCTTGGTAGCATAGAGAGTAAAGGATGTGAAAAGTAAATGAAGTTAAATGATTTTATTGCATATGAGCATCTTTCACTTTTTCAACAATTTATTATATTTTATTTACTCATCAACAACAATACAGCGGAACAATAAAGATGTGAACGACAATGATGGTGATGATGATAATGGTCATAAGGATGATGATGATGATGATGATGATGATGATGATGATAATGTTAATTATAATAATATGAATAATAATAATAATAATAATAATGATGATCATAATGATGATAATGAAGCTTAAAATACAAAGGCATACAGCAGCTAAAGAGTAATGTCAAGTGAAAAAGAAACAAAAAAGAAAAATGCCTGCACGTCTTTAAGAAATTATTGCCTTTACTTACTTGCTGGAAGCAAAACCAGAGTACAACAACATTGCACTTATAGAGGAATGAATACCTTTACTCAAATAGATTCATATACATATATACATATATACATACATACATACATACATACATACATACATACATATATAAGCATGTACATATATGTATAATGTACATATTAGCAAATGCATGTGGTTGCAATAGTTGTGGCAGCACTTTGTGTGCTGCTCTCAAAAAGAGTTCACTGCAATATGAAAACAAACCGCACTGTGATAGCTAGAAATTGTCTGCCACAAAATGCTGTTGCATAGGTTTGTAGATATCTGTTAAAGTAAAGCCCGCAGAAACGCATAGGTATAAAAAATTAAATTACAAAGGGGAAAAAAGGCGAAAGAGCGAAAGAGAAAAAGAGAGAAAAAAGAACGAAAGAGATTAAGCAAAACGATGTGCTGTTTGCGGTACATCACGGTTGGGTATTCAACGTATAGCTATTTCGCATTAATATGCTTAATATGAGTAAATCATTCATGCCTCATGCCGTGTCATTCACTGTTAATGGCCACCTTGTTTTTGCATGCATTCAAAACGAATATTTGCGTACTATGCCTTTATGCACTGCTTTCAATTCACATGTAACCACTTTTTTCCTAACTGTTTTGTGTACTCATAGCACAAAATAGTGCCTAGCAAACGCCTAAACCGTATTCAAGCGAGATGTGACATTTATTTGTGTCTAGCAATGAAAGGAAAATCGAAACAAGCAAACAAGCAAACAAACAAAAAAAAAAAAAAAAACAAAGAAATAAACAAAAAAAAAACACATAATATAAAATCAGCACCTGTACGAACAAATCAACTGAATAGATTCTCTGAATGATTCATTACATAAAAGAAACGCACAAACTGAGATACACTTAAAACACCTGTACAGGGAAAAAGCAACCAGCTAACCAAGTAACCAACCAACCAACCAACCAACCAACCAACGAACCAACCAGTCAACCATCAACAAAAGACATTTATGTTGAAAAATGACTTTGAAAAAAAAAAAAAAAAAAAAAAAAAAAAAAAAATCTTTCATGCTTTTGTTTCAAGCACGAGCGAGCTATCATGCGTGTCCGCGTGTATACAGCAAATATCTACATATATCGTTACACGTGTTCATTTCTTGTCTGCACTTAAACTGTGCACACAGCAAACGCATGCAATTGTTTCCAATTGGTTTCATTTAAATCAACATAATATCAAAACATAATAATAGCATCTAATTAACCACGCCCACAAATTTACAAAAGTGTCAACACTTAAATGATACAAAATCATTACCAACTTCCACCAAAGCCAAAATCCGTGCATTTTCATTTGAAAAACAAAGAAAAAAGAAAAAAATACCATCCATAACACTTACTATATATGCTTCGAAAATGAATAATAATTTAAAAGATTTTGAATCATTCCAGATACAAATAGTCAAAATATATATACGAGAAGTATTGAATTTATCAAGCAATCGCTTCAACTTTGAATTTTTTTGATCTGCAATTAAAAGCACATTTATCCCTACATTCACAATATCATAAACTTTTTGCACTTCTAAGCAAAGTCCATATGACGTTAAATCCGATTGTAGTTTGGAATTTAAATTCTATTTCACATTTTCAATATAGCCGAGCTATTAACGCGATGCAATCATCCTCATCCGTAATTTCAACTCAACAGTTTTGATTACACATGTGTGCATAAAGACTGAAAGCAGCAGCTCAGAAAGATTTGAATAAGTGTTGTACCGTTAACTCTTATTTGCTTAAAAGACAATTATGTTAGTATTTTAATAATTTCCTCTCCGCATCATCACTTTCCCTTGTAAATAATTTCGCAAATATTATACCATATATGCGATTGACTTCTCAAGTCTATGATATTAGTTTGGGGAAAAAGAAATCCATTAGTTTTATATGAACGTCAGGACTTTATTTAACATGCTTCGGATTGTCCGATTTGGGTCAAATATGCACCGTTTTGTTGTATGATTTGTTGCCATTTTAAAGGTAACTTCAAAATGCCTCTCTCATAGAAGTCCTGGTCTCTATTTGCAAGAAACTCTAGTAGTCGATTTTCACAATCCTCTCTAGATTCCAATTTTTTATCATTAAAGATATTTTGCAATGCAAGAAAAAGATGATAATCGCTTGGTGCCAAGTCCGGACTGTATGGCGGATGCATTAAAACTTCCCAACCAAGCTCCCGAAGTTTCTGGCGAGTCACTGTAGATGTGTGTGGCCTAGCGTTGTCCTGATGGAACACGACACCTCTCCTGTTGGCCAATTCTGGCCGTTTCTGGTCAATCGCTATCTTCAAACGGTCCAGTTGTTGACAGTAGAGATCAGAATTTAGCGTTTAGCCATATGGAAGCAACTCATAATAAATAATCCCCTTCCAGTCCCCCCACCAAATGCATAGCAAAACTTTCCTGGCCGTTTGAGGTGCTTCACCGCTCTTTGACCACGATCGTTTTCGCACAGGGTTATCGTATGTGATCCATTTCTCATCTCCAGTCACCATCCGTTTATGAAATGGGTCTATCTCATTCCGTTTGGCCAAGGCTTCGCAGATGGAAATTCGATCCATCATGTTTTTTTCTGTTAATTGGTGTGGCACCCAAACATCGAGCTTCTTTTTGAATCCAGCTTTAAAACTGTTTTATGGTCGATTTTTAGCTCCTGGGCGATGTTACGACTGCTAACATGCCGATCAACTTCGATCATTTCTCCGATTTTATTGACATTTTCGACGACCGGCCTACCTGTGCGAGGTGCATCTTTAACATCAAAAATTCCTGAACGGAATCTACGAAACCAAAATTGCACATAATTGGCTGTTACAGTATCGGGACCATAAACACCATTCACAATTTTAGCCGCCTGGCTTGCATTTTCGCCTTTGTCAAAGAAAAACTGTAAAATGTACCGAATTTTCTCTTTGTTCACTTCCATTTTTAACACGCTGTAACTCACAACTGAATGCACCAAACAAAAAACAGCAAAAGATTTTTTTTTACTACGAAATGTCACCTTTCCAACGAGCATAAATATGGAATTGTTTGATCGATACTTTACGAGAAATCTATCAGTGCAGCCATCTACCGAAAAAATAATGGATTTCTTCTTCCCCAAACTAATACAAAGGATGGAGTTACATCAAAAAAATTTTGTGAAAATCATTTTCGATGATTGAAAAGTTAAGTTACCGAAGCTGCAAACTGCGAAAGAAAGAAAGAAAGAAGTCGAAAAGCAATTTAATCGTTATTTTGCACGAAAATATTGGCGTGAGAATGTTCTTTTTCAAATCGATTAACAAAAACATCAACGATCAAGCTGACAATGATAAATTGGCTCAAACTACTGTCCCATTGTCATCCCAGAGCGGGTTTATTGATCCATACACAATAAACAATCTGGACTCTGGTGCTGTTTAGGCCCCCAGTTTATAGGGATTACCTAACTCGCCTTGGTGGCGTGGATTACGCTTAATAACCCCCGTGGCATGGGCCACCGTGAGGTTAAGCTTTGCTGGCAGGATCTCACCTTAAACCCATGCTGCAACTTCTTCTGTCCCACTGTCATCGTATTCTGCAGATATGCACCGCACATTGAAGACTATTATATGATATTGCAAATCTCAAAGGATTTCTTTAATCGGGAATATGAATATGATATTGTTGCGGTCGTTACAAATCGTTTCATAAAATGTTACAGAAATCTGGCGTTAGAAGAAGAGTATATCGAAAATTATAATCGAAATTTATAAAATAAAAATTTCTTTTTCACTTAGTCCCAGTAATTATTGATTGATGTCGTACATATATATATATATATATATATATATATATATACAACGAATATTTGCTATCTTCTTTAATATGTGTAAGTTTAAAAAGGCATGGGTAAGCATAAGATTACGCTTAAAGCGAAATATTATAGAAGATATTCTACGTTTAAAGAGAAAGGGAAAACTAACAGCAATAAATAACGCGACATAACCTCACGCGTACCTCACGCCAGTTCAGTGAATGTATTCGAAATCGAAAAAGTTTCCTTAGTAAGTGAAATTAACATTTGTTCTCGAAAAATATAAATCAACAAGCAAACAATTCATAAATAATGTTAACAAACGATAATTTGTGAAAACAAGCAAATAGCTATGCGATCTTATCTAAATTTAGAAATTCTTCTTCTTCTTTATGCGAACGAACGAACGAACGAACAAAGATGAGAAATGTTTTAAATAAAAAAAAGTCTTTAGTTTTAGTTTACTTTCGATTCGAGGGCGATTCCAGTTATTAAGTGTTATCTGGTAAATCGATAGGGTCGCGTAATGGTTGACAACTCGTCTTCCGGAATACGAGAAATTATTTTTGGTATTCCGCGGTAAAGGTCTATGTCGCCTTGGTGTTTGTTTTGTTTAGCATTTTAATCAATAATTTGCTTACATATCATTCCCACGTAGACTTTTAGACGAATAGGTCCAGCGACACAATGAAACCTTAGATCGCATTACACATTAATCCAATAGTAAAAATTTAAAATTAAATACATTGATGGTATATCACATCTACTCTCGCGATTCTGATTCTCTAACAAAAATTAAAATGGCAGAGAACACAATCGAATTTGTTAATGTGGTCTTTAATCGCGGTTTCAAAGTCAAGTCTGATTCAAGATTATGCGTGCACGTAATATATAAGGGAATCTATAGCGATCTTCTCAGCAATCTTGGCAACTCAAGCTGAGTAGCGATTAATTAAATGTCTAGTAGTGGCACTATTATCGTACGTGGTAAAGATCTCTCTTTATGAGCGGATAAGATATGTTTTCAACAAACGAATGCAGAGAAACGTATTAGGCACATTGCAAGTCGTACACTAAATGATATTTATATGAAAGAAGTTAGATCAGAAGTACGATCACATAATTGATGCTTGATATGGACAAGATTATTCTCTGCTAGGACTATAAAGACTTAATGCAAATCGTTACCATTCAATATCACGATCAGCCCAAATAGATATCGAGTAACAGTTAAAATTTATATATATATATATATATATATATATATAGGTATATAATCCTTCATCCTATAACTCATGTAAATTGTCTGAAACGTTTACGGCTAACATGTTTTTTAACTAATTGTGCCAAACGACGCTGTCGTCTGATTGATGCAACAATTTTCGCATAGTTAACAATAATTATTCGTATAATTTTGTTATTATTAATGTAACAAAAATACGATTAAAGAAAGAACCAGAAGATGTGTCTGAAACACATAACATACCTGGCGAGAGAGAGAGAGAGAGAGAGAGAGAGAGAGAGAGAGAGAGAGAGGTAAAATGCAGGAAACTTTAAAAGTATTTCGCAACTATTGTTGTTGTTGTTGTTGTAGTAGCATATTCATAATCATCATCCGTCTTCATTATCGTCCACATCGTTGCAAACTAACCTTCTTTACCATTAAAAGGAATTACAGTAAGTAGTCAGGTAAAACAAGTTTGCATTTATGCTTTATTTAATTTTTTTTTTTCTTGTATTAAACAAAAAACAGGACAGGATGTAGAACTTTGGTATTAATTAAACAGAGATTTAATTATATAAGGAAGAGAAAATATGTAGAATATGAATGCGCAACATGTGCTGGTTTTTTTCTTTTTTACTTATTTTTTTTTTTCTTTTGTTTCCTAATGGAAAACAACAACTGCAGCTTAGAAGCATAGCTATTTTAATAATATATGACTCACTTATAACTTTGTCTCTTAACTTTAGTTTAATTACAATAATCCAATTTCAGTTTTATTAACAATTTCTAGTTCTGCAGTGTTGAAGAATACAAAATAAAAGCTAAATTTAAATAAAAAAAATTAAAAAAAAAAAAAAATTAATATATTTTTGACTCTCTCGGAACGGACGGACAATAAACCAATTTGCTTGAAACCGAAGATCAGTTGCTTTGAGTACTTTTTTGATATAACTAACATAAGGTGTCGCATAAAAACATTAAAAGAGTTTTTACGGTTTTTTTATTACACTTTTTTTTTTTTATTATTAATATTATTCACAATGAATTTTACTTAAGTACATAATGGCCATTTAAATCTATGATCTTTTGCCATTTTTGCGGTAAAAGCATTATACCATTACTGTACACTTTTTGGGAACTTTTAGGCGGAAAAGTTCACCGATCGAGTTTTACCCTTCAATTTGCTTTGCAAGTAGCTTTAAGCAGTGAACGAAACAAATGCTAATCGGATTGCTCGGGCCAAGTCCGAGCTATACAACCGATGCACATGAAAACTTCCAGCTAACCGTTTTTAATTTTCGCCGAATCGTTAAAGATATAAATGGTTTCGCATGGTCACAATTGGCGAGAGCTCCCTTTTAACTGATAAATTTTGCGTAGGTCTTTTTGGATCGTTAACCGGATTTTCGTCAATTGCTGTTGGAATTTTGTTTGGGCACCTGCGTTGAACACTTTACCCCACCACTACTTCTAAAGTGACAAATAGTAGATATGGGTCTCTTTCCTCGAAACCCTTACCAGCGAGGTCTAACTAATATGCCATTATTTGATCAGCCCATGTCTTCGGGATTAACCACAGCCATCACCATACTCCCCGAAGGCGCGTAACCAGCAAACAGGCAAGGGGGCTTTCTCAATATTCTGATTAGAAGTTCATCATACACAGATAGTCAAAGAAACCTAATCTGTTTCTGTGTATCATTGGGACTTTTATGTTCACTTAGCGTCATTTAGTAGCATAGTTTCCTTTGCCAGAAACTCCAATCAATCCTTTCGCCAACTTCTAGAATATAATGATATACGATGTCCCTCTAAACCTTTCTCTCTCTCTCTTTCTCTTTCTCTCTTTCTCTCTCTCTCTCTCTCTCTCTCTCTCTCTCTCTCTCTCTCTCTCT
>NW_023998415.1:43371538-43388308 GCF_014805625.2 Glossina fuscipes | reverse complement strand
TCTCTCTCTCTCTCTCTCTCTCTCTCTCTCTCTCTCTCTCTCTCTCTGAAGGCACTGCATAGTCTTATGGGGACACCAATCCCGTACCAAACTTCGAGCTCTTTCATGTTATGTGATACTCTTCTCCGATTTCGATTTTTTCATTGATTGATCGATTAGAGCGCAAGGCATTTTTGACATTTAGATTTTTAGAATGGAAGCAAGCAAATCATCAGCACTCCAGAGTGTTTTTATTGTTTTCGTAACAAGACTGCAAAATATGTGGTAGAAACAAATTATGATTACATGGGTTGTACCATGCATTTCCAAAGAATCTTGAATTGATTGAGGGATACTTTGCTCTGATTAACTTTATCCAATGACAGGAAGGAAAAAGAATTTTAAAAAATTGTATGGTATCGTATTCAAATCATTTAGACTTCTAAAGTATAGCTTCCGTATGTCTCATGGAACCGTTCAAATTTTTTGATCCGGTTTTTGTTTTTACATATATATATATCCAGCAGCGTGAGATCGTCGGCAG
Source organism: Glossina fuscipes (assembly GCF_014805625.2). Lineage (NCBI taxonomy): Eukaryota > Metazoa > Arthropoda > Insecta > Diptera > Glossinidae > Glossina > Glossina fuscipes. The sequence continues at coordinate 43,387,785 of NW_023998415.1, read as the reverse complement.
ACATTTTTTTTTCCAATCATTTAATCACCGAAAATTTCATTCTCTAGACTTTACCTCGAATAAGTTTTCATGTTTCCTGCATTTAAAGAAAAAGTTTTCAAAGAACTCAAGGTACTGCTAAACTATTTATATATATATATATGTACATGTAAAAAAAAACCAGATCAACTGAACTTTCGCAATTTGGAGGCATGTTTAACTTTTGACAAATTCCGGCTGCCTTTAAAAAAAAAAAAAAAAAAAAAAAAATCCTTATTGCAATTAATGAAAAGAAAAGAGGCATCTTTGCGTTAGCAAGCGCGGTTTCCTCTCTATAATTTATTATCAAGAGGAATATTTAAAAATCGCATGCGTTTTTTTGCCTTTAAAAGTTAAAATTCTTTTATGGATTTTTTGCATTCTTTCTTTTTCTTTGCTGTCTTAGGCGCGACAAAAACAAGCACCTTTTGGTAGTTTTTCTTAGTATAACCTGTTGAAAGAACTGATTGAAACCTTTACATACATCTAAGCAGTAGACTTTTTTATCTAAAATATTTTTTACAGGAAGAAATATTTTGCATGTATATGGACTGGATTGTGATTGCAATTAACTTTTATTAAATATTCATTAGATTGTAAGAAAAATGCAAAAAAAAAAAAAAAAAAAATTAATGAATAACTCCCATTACTATGCTTAGCCAGGCTATGATATTCTAAAGAAAAACCAGTAATAATCAACGTTTCTCCTTCAACACTTACAATCACCAGCGGATAACCCACGTTCAAACATTTCAATAAGCATTTCATAGTTGGAGAAATATTTGAATGTAAGTAACCATAAATGTTTAGCGTAGAGTTACAATCGATATAATATTGGCCTAGTTTGCATAATACACCGACACGCATTCACAGCCACATAGATGATAACTAATATAAACTAAATGGGAGAAAAACAAAATTCGAATTAAAAATTAAGTCGAATGACTCACTCACCAATGTATTGCGTGTCCAAACTAGTTATCACTGCGTGGGTAGATATCATGTTCATATATATATTTATATATTAAAACGCACGTTTTGTTTCAATTTTATTATAATATAATATAATATAATATAAAAATATATATATATATATATATCTATATATATATAGAGAGAGAAAGAAAGAAAAGACAAAAAAAAAAAAAAAAACTGATATGGATTTGAATGCATCCTTAAACACAAATAGCCATATAAGTGAAATAAACAAACCAATCAAGCTAACCAACCAACTAACCAACAGATGCAAAATATTGTATGTATATAGGAAAAATGATGGAGAGCGATGAGAGTAAAATGAAGAGAGGGACGAAAGAGTAAAGAATAGCACAGCACAAAACTATAACCAGTAGATATGGTAAACAAGAAATCCAACAATGAAGAAGTAAATGGAGATAAAAAAAAAAAAAAAAAAAAAAAATGTAAGAAAATCTTAAGCTTTCAGACCAGAGCACACAAAGACGGATGCTAAGAAGAGTTTTACACAAATACAGCAACATTGACAAACGCAACAACAGCAACAAGCACGGCATGCCAAGTTAAACAAAACCAGTAAATGACTTGTTGTAAACTTGATGTAGGTCAAATTAGGTGCTATTTTTAAACCCTCACGCCATCAAAGGTAGATAGATAAACATTAAGATCGCAAAAATGTTGACTTAGCAGAAACTAATGCAAGCCTAAACTACATTCGCAGAATAAATATGGGACGAAGCAGTAGCACTGGCCATTCTAAACGACAAATATATATATATATAAAGTGTTTTGTATAATTATAGGCGTGTCCAGCGGTTAATCGCAGCATTCTTACACGTTTTTTTTTTTTTTTTTTTAGATAGCCTCAAGCCTGTTACATATACAGTATATGCTGTAGATTGTAGACGGCCGTTTTCTCACTAAACATCAGTGAATGGTTCGATTAGATATTTATTTCGATTAAAATTCGCAATAATATATTTTTCATATAGAAGCGTGGTTACGCGTGCAACTTCCTATATGTGTGAACTAAGTTGTCTAGAAATATTATATATGTGTCACGTTTCAATGTTTTATCTTAATATCTGGTATCGCGCGGCCGATTGAATAACGATGGCAGCAACGAACGCAAGGCATTATTGCTAATCAGAATTACGATCATATCCCGATTAAGAGTTTCTAGAGTGCCTGCATATTTTCAAATGAAAACATAAATCTAGTCTGGCGCATAAACTTGGCCATATTGAGTATAGAAAGATACTCTAAACCGATCGACAAACGTTGATGAAAAGTAAATTAAGAAAGCTTACGGCCAAAGGGAGGAGAAAGCTCCAGGATGAGGCTCTATAAGGCTAGGCCGTACCTCCAACGGCATGAGAAGAGCATCAAGCGCTACCGTTGTTGTATTGTCGACAGTTGAAACGAGCTTGTGCAGTAAGTTAAAAGAAACGACTGTAGCGAGCGGTATTAGAATCAAAATTATGAGTAAAATTCCAAGATATATCCGTTAAATTCGATCTCGTCAGCATTTTGTTCATACATGTTTCTATGTCCATTAGTATAGTTTTCTCATTCCAGTCCAGATTAAAGTACTGGAATATTTTGTCAATATATACCTACGAACTTACGTTAATAGATATTAAAAGTTCATTACTGTTTATCATATATTTTTTATGAGAGGAATAAAATCAACAATTAATCGTGCATAAAAAAATTTATTTTAAAATTCATCTTAGAGAATGATTTGCAATAAAAAAGAAACTGGCTTAAGTGAACTTTGCCAATTTTAGTCTTCTAATGTTAATCGCAACAATAAAATTTACTTCTTACTATACATACATATATATATATATATATATAAATATAGAAAAGTTTAAATTAAACCAAAAAAAAAAAAAAAAAAACAAGATTGCGTTGTATTCGACTTGCGAGAAATGTTCTGTAACCCGTCCTATTTATATTTCGCTATAGTTTTACAAATTCTTAAACTTAATCAAGATAAGCAACCTTTAAAGGATACCACCGAACACCATGGATATTGAATCGAGAATAGAGAAAAAGTTTAGAATATTTTCAAGTCTCGGAGACATGACATTAGTCTCGAATTCAAATACCACCAGACAAAGCTCTTCATTTATTCATGAGTCCATTCACGAACATGTTTTATTGGCTTGTAAGAGTCAACTTTCTCAGTTGCTTGCGCTTATACGGCTAAGTGGCCGAGTAGGCAAGAGTCTCGACTAGCAACTCAATGCTCGTGGATTCAAATCTCAAGTGCGGTAGTACTTTTAGCAAAGCCTTTAGTCTTAGAATTAATTTTTTGACTAAATTTATAATAATAATAATAATAATAATAATAATACTTCTGCTTAGTTCGTATTGATGAAGTGCTAGAAAGTATTTAGTTAAATATTAGGTGACGCTATTATTATTATTATTATTACTATGATATATGAAAAGGACTTTATTGCGTCAACTTACGAACATCTATTGAGCTATAGTTTGAATAGCATATTTCTGCCTGTTGCATACGAAATGCTGCTATGAATACACCTTATAGTAATGGTAAAAGAAAAAAAAGAACAAGCTGGATGTACAAAACAAAAAAAAAAAAAAAAAATTATATAAATAAAACTTCAATATGAAACTGGTTTTTTTAACACACTTTCATGATTGGACTTTAAGATTTTACAATGAAGAAACGAAATATGCTGACCATAAATGAGCTTTTTATTAACCATAATAATAATAATAATAATAATAATTATAATAATAATGATAACAATAATAAAACAACAACAATAATATACAATAAATAATAGATTTTAAATGTTAACAATAACAATAAGAAGAAAGAGATGAAGAAAAAAATTATGAGGATAATTGAGTAAAGTAGAGAAAAAAAAGATGCCATCAAAAATATTAACTAACTTTACTATTAAATTTCATTAACAAACTTTTAAAAATCAATTTTATGAATTCATATTTTTAGTCAGTTCATTCAAGTTAAATAAATGGATACAACATTTTTCATAACTAATACAAATGTATCATTTTCTTCCTAAATAAAATTCATTGTAAATAATAATTCTTGTAACGCGAAGATTTATGGCATGAGGAAAGCCTTTCATTCGTGAGCATAAGTACTTAAATACCAAGAGATTGTTTATTCTCGCTTAACTTGTATTTAATAATATACACTTGTGTACATAATAATAACATATGTTAATAATTTGTATTCAAAAGGTGCAAATCCATTCATTTCAAAGCTTCAAAATATTTAAGCTTATGCTTATAAAGTAGCATAAACGCCATTACTTCATTTCAACTGACTAATGAATGAATGTGACAGTGTACCCGTGTTTTTTTTTTTTTTTTTAATATCTCTTAATTGCCATCGTCTATATAGTGGCAGTGCTATAGTATAATTTGATAAGATTAGAGCACCAAAGGTTGCTCGATCCTAGAAATCTTACCATGAACTATTTCTATACTCAATAATTGTAGCCTACCCCACCGGTTGTGCGGATGTGTGCATTACGTAGAAGGGCTTAAGATGGACTCGTTCTTTATTATATCGATTTAAGCTTGTCTTTCCGTTTTATCGGTTTTGTGTCTTTGTGCTTAAACTACAAGCCGCAAATTTTGACATAACCTAATCAAATTTGATGCACTTACGTGTTACGCTATTGAAAATGGTTCGGTTCACTACAGAGTTTGCCTTATATGAATTAGCTACAGGATGATGTAGGGTAATTAATAGTGAGCCGTCGTGACACACTGTCTTTATATACTTATTTAAATAGCAGTTGATAAAAAAAAAAATCATAATAATAATAATAACAATTTTAGAACTTAAACGTACGTAATGGAGAAGGATCTAAATTTCAAAATAGATAGCTAAATATTTTTTCAGAATTGATTGAACTCATGTTGTTCACTCGAGTGCATAGATAGTAAATCATATTTGAATGTGCAATGGAAACAAATCACTTAACATCTGTTCACAACATCATTTTAATAGTAATAATAAAATAATTAGAGTATAGTCATTACTCTTAACATTTTCATAACCTGTATCTATGATGAGTTCATTATTAAAGCAAGCAAATATATGCAAATATTCTTGAACACTTTCACAGATGCAATCAATTCAATTTGGTTATAAAATGCACGACACTCTAAATGATCGACTTATCCAAAATTAATTTTATATCTTTATTATTATTATTATTATTATTATTATTATTATTATTATTATTATTATTATATATTACACTTAAGCAATATTAAGTCATTTATTATGACTTTGATTATATGATAGAAATTTTATAATATATTGCCTATTAAATGACTAATTAATGCACTAAGCTTCATGATTGGGTTCAAGGATGAATTCATTGTCGAAAATAATATATTGTATATTGTATTATGATGTAAAAAAAAAACTTGAAATTTTATCCAATAGATTTCGACTCAACAAATATAAAAATTTTAAATACATTTGAATATGTATATAATTTATATATAATATAACGTATTATAAAATGTACGCATACGCATGAAATCGATTAATAAAACCTTGCAAACAAAAGAAATGATAAACTAAAGATATAGGAGAGCAACTTGTAAATAGCTACGGAAAAGCTATTCAACATTCATTACATATTTCATAATTTTTATTAATATTTCAAATATATCGATATCGAAAGTTTATATATACGTAGCATACGTTGCTTTTCTTTGATCAACGTTTTGATCAGCGAGTAATTCAATGAGAATTGATTTAAAAAATGGAGTTAAAAATTGAGTTAACTTTAAATCCTAGATACGCTCCCCACTTCAAACCCATTTTGTAAAGTTTTCTTTTTTTGAAATTTATAAAGACCATTGTACTTGGCTCCTGAGAGCACTCCTGTACTTGTTTGCTTGTGTATCAATCTTAAGGAATAAAAGTTACTTATGGATAGGTAATGAGTACATATTATGAGATTTTTATTGATTGCAGGCGCTTATGTCCATTTTTATAATGAACCTTAGATTGATTTGAATTTTCATTTCTGCTATAGGCTTATGTGTTTAAGGGAAGCGTGTGAAGTAAGTTTTGCGCCTCACTAGCATGCCAATGGCAAGTAATAGTCTAGGGGACAGCCGGATGAACGTTGTGAAAATAACTAAGCGACAGTGCATACATGTTATACGCTCTCTCTCTAGATCTCTAAATTCAATATATTTAAAATTTTAATTTTTACTTACTTGCCAACTTGGATAAATAATTCCTGATTGATATGTGGGGAATATATTGTTTCTTTCTCTATTTACTTTTGCAAAATCCAGGTCTTACAACAATATCCTTAAAACGATAGGACATGACGGAATTTCTCTTAAATTTTATTATTATTATTGTTATTATTATTATTAATTTCGCCAGAGAAATAAATTCTAAGACTAAACTCTTAAAAGCACTAGCATCTAAGGCTATCGGCTTTTATTAAAAACTCTACCGCACTTGAGATTCGAACCCACGACCATTGACTTGCTAGTCGAGATTCCTCGCCTTCGACTACTCAGGCCGATCTCTTGAATTTTAAACTCATTTTGGGTATATGTTTCGCGTAGTAACTTGTACTTAAGTTTAGGTATCTATTTATAAGAAGCGAACACAACTGGAATGACACTTCTAACAAATTCCTTAGAAAGTGAATTCTCTGATCTCTAATCCGTCATTTAGTGTAATCATTCCGAATATATTGAAAATTCGAGCTCGAGCTAAAGCAAATTTTGCGATAAAATTTATAACCTATCCGGTATCCCAGTGTAAGTGAAACTCTAACCGGAAGCATTCAATTTAGTCTGCAATTTACAACAATTGGTCTTAGAATCATTGGGCTGAACCAACAAAACTATGTCCAATGTTTTACTTATCATATACAAAGTTGGGCGCCAGATATTAAGCTACTCGCAATTATATAGAAAAACTAAGAGATTACAACAGCAAATGGCAAATATTAAGTTTTTAAAAAGTTGACTGTGTAATTGATGTCCGATAGCATTTTGACCTGTCACTGTCTTGTCTATATCTGCGCATGCGTAATAGTAATGGCGCGAAAAGAATAATAATATAGTCATGTTTTTGTGTGCTCGTCTTAGGCAGCTTGGTTGAAAACGGTAACGTGTCGTCCGGTAGACGGGCGACTAACGGACAAACGTTGTAAAGGCCGGGTAATCTTACTGAAGAGCTTAATTAGTGAATGGCTGCCTTTTATCTTTGCAGAGCATGCAAATATATGAGTACATGGATACAACATTGTCCATACTACACCTATGGTCAGCAATGTCGAAGGTATTGAACAAATTGACGTCATCTATGGGCACCGACTCCCCACGCTCCCCACCAAAAAGACTGAAAAAATCATAACCGCATATACAACTGGTTATCGAATTATAGTCTAACCTTGGTAGTACATAGGTGCTAAGGAGTCTAAAACATTAATTGATTATTGCTTTCTACGATTCGAGCATGCTCTTATACCAACCCTTTTACATTGATAGCATGACGCCGAAGAAAGTGTTCATTTCAATTCCCCTTTGCGATAAGAGGCATGCTGGAAGCAAAGGTTATCTTGATCAAAATTTAATAATCGTCAGATGTAACGAGACAATCATTAAGCTGTGAGGTGAAAGTTGGACTATTCTTGTTGAACCATTAATATTTTGATATAAAGTATCAATAGGATGAGACGGCATATATCATTTTTGGAAACATAACAGCAAAACCCGTTGTTAATATATCTGATTATTTGTAATATAAAGATTTCTCAACAAGAGAATATAGATTTTATCCCAAAAATGGTAATAAAAATTTTACTTATCCTTTGAAAACAACAACGGGCCTTAAGCGTAAGCGTATATCTTACTGTTGAGCAGAGATGAAATCATATATATCCATATATACATATATATATGTATATAGGGTATAAGGATAATTGAAATTTAATTTAAAAGATAAGAAGAATTTTTTTTTTTTTTTTTACAATATTATCAATAACAAAAACGACATACGTTGATAGGTAGTTATTATGGAAAAACAATATAATATGCGGTGTAACAGAATAATCAATCATTTCTGTTTTATATAAGTACATAATAGCACAAAAATATATATATTTTTAATAATAATTTAATATTACAAAATATAGATAGGAAAATTACGTATTGTTGAGCGAGCTAATATCAATATGTATACCATGCAGCGAATGTTGATTGATAGTCGATTTTGGACATAATAAAAATAATTGAAAGAATAATTTCGAAGTTTTTGTAAATTATATTTTTGAAATATTTTCGTGTAACTAATCGTTTGTTATTGAATTTATTTAAATAAATCAAAAAAAAAATATTAAAAAAAAAAAAAAAACTATATATATAATTTCTTAATAAAACCTGTATTTTGATTTTTTTTTTTGTTTTTTTGCTTTCAGTTCACAATTTCACTCGAGCTGCGACTGAATGTATTAAATGTTAAAACTGTTATAGAAAAAAAAAAAAAAAAGATCATAGAACAACAAAAACAACAAATATATAAAAAGCAAACATATTTTGTAAAAAAGCAGCGAACAAATGCTGCTGTTGTTGGCACCACCCATACATATGCCCGTAGCATTTGATTGAAATATAAAGCAGAGTTCAGACACAAAAAGTCAAAAACATAATCTCCTTCAATCAAAATTAAAAAAAGAAATAGCAGCGAAAAACAAAAGCAAAGCAAAGTCCCAGACAACACGAAAAGGTAAGTGAATGTATATTTGTAATTGCCTTCTATAACTTGCGATATACATATAGTGAGTGTACATAGGGTATTAGTTTTTTTTTTTTTTTTTTAAATTGTATATAACAAAATTACTTCACAACAGTCAGCTCTTTATTGAAGACCAAGGGGGATAAATAAAAGCATTATTGAGTGAGAGTGGATGCAGTTCTGCACGAAAACAGTAAATGTACATTTCGCAATAGAAATGAAAGCTCAGAGAGAAGTTAAGAAAAAAGAGAAAAAAATAAAAATAAAAAAAATACTAACGAGCGAGAAACTCAAACTCCGCAATATTTATCGCCTACGTCACAAAAATACTTTATTTTTTTTATATCAGATTTGCTCCTTTTCATCTCCATTCCCTAAGTTTAGTTACGAGTTTTCAAATAAAAATAAAAAAGTATTAGTAAGCAATTAAACGATAAACAAATAAACCTTTCTTTACTATTGTATGTTGAAACTTTATAGTTAACCTATAAAGAGATTGTTATCGAAGCGTTCGAAATCTGAAAGTAAAATTTGTACATTTTTTAAGCATCTGTGTCAGCTTGTTTATCGAAAGCAGATAAAATCTGAAAAACAATTTGGACCCTTCTTTCCGAGCAAAGATCTATATAAGGCTGTAAAATCTGAAAGTCAATTTTGATTCTTTTTTTATTTTAATGAAAGCTATATACATAGTGTGTAGTTACGATCGGTCGATAAGCATGCTATAGACATACAATAACTTTGATATCGGGAAATGAAAAGATGCGATATATATGTCGAGATGGCGATTGAAGCTAAATGAATTTTTTTAAGGAAGATTTTTAATGTGAAAAGAACTTGTAAAAGTACATTAAGAAATTTCTTTTTTTTGCTCAAAATAAATTAATTTTCACCTTTTTTTTTTTTTTTGTAAAAAAGTAACAAAACAGATTTCTTTTCACTTTTTTGCAAAACTAGAATTGACTTTCAATGGAATGGTGTTTACATTTTTTTGTGAAATTAGTATTTAGAGTTTTATTTCACTAATTCACGGTTGAGGCTACCGCCTGGCCTAGTCGGCAAACCTAAAATGCAATGCCGTGTACAATGAACACGTAACACTTATTCATCGGGCGTATAAGTCTGAGGCAGCGGCCACTTTTCCTTACTGCTTCCTTCTCTCACTTCTTTCCGGCTATAACTATTTTTAAGGTCCTTAAGATATTGGATAAAATTTAGATCGATGCCCTCTTCTGAATTAATCACCTTGTGTACACAGTAAAAAGTTTGAGCTGCTTATCTGGCTCAAGAGCTACAAGCGTCATACTAAAAAAACAATGCCAAATAATTGATGTATACAAGCACATAAGCACATGTTTGTATATCGATTACAGTTAGCTTCACAATAATTTTTTTTTTACTGGTATCGAAGTATATACATTCTCTCTCCCGATAAACTACTGATATATATATGTATGTATATTCGTTATTTCGATGTAGAATGTCATAGCTCAAGAAAAAGTGTTCATAGCGTTTTCGCGTTCTAGGGTCGAGCAAAATTGGCAATATTAACCTCTCTATCAAGCCATACAGTAGCGCATTGTATATAGTGAAAAAATTTGTGTACGTGAATGACTTATTGATTTTCGCTTGGAAAATTTCCATGCTAAAGACTTAACGTACTCGGACGTACGTCAACTCGAAGAAATTCTTTAAAAAAATTCAAAAGCAAAAAATGCTCGGCATTTTCATGTCACCTGAACTAAAAATGAAAAATTTTATGAATCGAATTTCCATTTGCGAAGCACTGCTAAAACGAAAGGCACCCCAGAGGGTTAATAACTGAATTTTCTCATTGATAATTAAATACATTAGGAATATTGAATATTTATTAAGCATTCAAGCATTCAAGCATTATCGGAGACATGATTAAGAATCGTACATGACTATTAATTTGAAAAGCGGAATCGATTTAATTACACTTTTGCATTGCAATTATTTTATCTCGTGTAATCAATATTTATTTTGCTATAGTGATTACAAGATATTTATTTATTTAATTAAAATATTTTCTATATAATTTCCAAACAAATTTGAAGACTGCCAAATAACTCTACGATCATATGCTTGCCGGTATTGAAAATTCTATCGCGTTTGAGGTATGATCCACGAGAACATTGAGTTGTTAGTCGCGATAGTCGCGATCGCTAATCATGTGATTAAAGATAATATAAGCAAGTAATCATAATTTTCTGATTAAAATCGCACCTACTAATGATTATAAAAACTAAAAAGGAAATTTATCGCATACCAGAAGTGTTTTCTCTTTTCTTAGCAATTGCGAATGGATTTTTTCTCGCATTTAAACTAAAAATAAATCGCATCCTTTTTCCAAGTTTTGACATCAAATTCTTTGATTGATGCGACAATTAAATAAAAGCGAAATTATTGATTGACTATGACAAATATATCATAAAAAGAAAAAAGTCGCACTTTTCCCGGTGTATGAGATAATCGCGTTTAATGAACTATGGGATCTCGCACTCGTTTTACTTACTGTGTCTTGTTTCTGTTGTTGTCATTAATTTTATTTCTTTAGTAATAAATTACGTAAATTATTGTTGTAATAATATGAGTCAGAGTTATATTGCAGTGAACAGTTTTACTGGAGTTTAAAAATAAATAGAAGGTTAAGATCAGGCATTGATTTTATTGTCAAAACATGAAATTCTATTAATAAAACAAAGGAAAACAAAAACATCAAATTTGAAAAACTCATGTTCACGTAATAATTTCTGTTGCATTTTAAATGTTTATTAATTTTTAATAAATGTAATTATATATAATAATTATTGAAGTGTAGTTAATATAATTTTATAAATTAATTACCATATAATTAGTTCCCTGAAATGAACGATACTTCATAGTTGACTTACCACAGTATGAAGTCATTAATTACGACTTCTCTTTTTTCCAAATTATAAGTTAATTCATATCATTGCGGTCTGCAATTACAAGGAAAACATTAAGCTCATTCTTCTTTTTCACTTCATTGCAAATACAAAAGTAGAAAGAAAAACTGTTTGCTCAAAAACAAATCTCTTTACTTAAATTTTGAAATGTATCTGTCGAAGAAGAAGAATTTGCGATCATAATTTATATATCAGCCTAAGCTGAATATCGTGCGTTGACCAATCCAACAGATATATGAATGGACGAAGGAAGACTTTGTGCTGTTCCTCACCGCTGGTCAAGTGATCAATCAATAATTTGCGGCATATATCTGACAGGTATATTTTGATATATCTTCCAGACCATTTTTCACGTTCACGGGAATATAATAATGTAACTTAAATAAAGCATAATATATCCATTCGCACAATATATATGAATATCATAATTTTTATTATAAGAACATCAGACAGTAATTGCCTCGACTAGGAAGACAAATTTTATTTTTATTTATTATTTTTCTTTTTCAAAATTTTGACATCTTTACTCATCGATATAAATCTATTTAACAGTGGAATAATTAATCCAATGCTTCTTTAACTATATCATGGTGTTTTTGAAAAACAAATTTTTCAAGATCCTAATGATGCACTCTAGCCTTCGTAACTTCGACTTTATCGTTGAATCTAAACGATTCTTCCTGAAGTATCCTTTTGGGATTTGCAAAGAAATAATGGTGGTGGCAAGGCATCAAATATAGACGAGAGCAGGGCAACTTGCACTCATGCCACTTTATCATTGTAACCAACGACTTGGTCGTTGTGGATTTTGCTCTCTTCCGTGTAAACGTGGAAAATCGCTTTCTTGTGTCCAAATTTTCATTCAAACAACTAAATGGACTGATGTCTTCACGATGTCAGCTACTTTTCGCATAATTGATTTCCAGCTATCGAGAATAACTTTCAGAATATTTTTTGTGCTTCAGCATCATACCTGTTCGATAAATTGTTTCCCCGACATGAGTTTTGAATGGGGTTTTTCGCTTCAAAAAGTAATGTTTTTTCCCTTCAATCAATATACGAAATTTGAATTTTTCGAATGTTTTGAAAACAACACAAATAGCATCACTAAGCCAACTGTAACTGTTAAAACAAAATGAATGAATTTTTAGCGGCGCAGCTGGAGGGTTGATACTTTCTAAATATATAGTATGGATTTTTTGTCAAGGAAGACAAGTGTTTATCCACTCCGGAGTGTGTTGACTAATGTGTTATTATTTATTGAAACAAAGTAAATAAGTTGCACGGTCACAAGACAACAATTTCAAATTTTTTTAGTGTTTGCTATTGCGAGCGAACTTTTTAAACGAATTTTCCAGATTTTTGAATTTTCTCATTTAAGTTGAAGTATTGTGAGAAAGAAAGAACATAAGATCAAGCTTAAAAGGGATATGAACAAATTGATTTTGCTTTTCATGTTAATCTGAGTTGTATACATGTATACAATATATATAGCGCGTGTTGTCATCGATGCATAACGCTATCCGTTATAATAATAGACCTCCTCCTGTGGTGGGTGTAAAAGAAAAAAAAAAAATAAATAAATAAAATAAAAATAAAAAAAAAAAAATAAAAATATTTTATAGCATTTATAACACTAGTTTAAGCGCTCTCTATATCCTTCTCTTTCTTTCTCGCTCTCTCTCGCTCTCTCTTTTCCCCCGTTGTTCTCACTAGCTTCATCACAATGCAGTTTATTAAAATTTACGGTATGAAAGCAATAACCTCTCGTTCGTTAACTGGTGATACTTTATTTATTATTTTATTTTATTTTGTATTTTTATTTTATTTTTTTTGTACAGTATTAAGTGAAAGAGTTTTTAAAGAGATTGTATTGAAATTGTTTGTCGTGCAGTGTATAAAATTAAAATCATTTGCATGTCAATTTATTTTCTTTATAAGATCACGTATGAACTCATTGATTTTCATATCCAGCATCTAAGCATGCGGGTGTAATAATTTCAGCATTTCGTTTGTAGCGTTGCAATGTAAATATCAGTTCAGTTCTACGAGTTACACGATCCGTATACTCAATTAGTAGAAAATTTCAAATTCATTTAATCATATTACAATATTTGTCTGTCCTTCAGCGCCGGTTGTCACATCACCTTGAATTTCTTAAAGTAATCAATGTTGAAAACGAGCCCATACGAAGAAAAAAAAAACTCGATCTTACACGCTTAGAATCTATCTGATTATAAATTTTTTTTTTTTAAATCTTAAATCTAAATATGAATGAAAGTAAAAAAAAAAAAAAAAAAAACATTTTCTTATATCTAATGTAAGTAGATGAACGGTATTTTAAATTCGATTTCAAATAAACTTGGCTTTCTTACTTGTTTCTCGTTATAACGGATGCTTGGCGCTGTTGTTTTTATTATTGCTGCTGTTGCTGCAGTTGCTTCTACTTTAAATAAACGTAGTCTGGCGAAAAAAAAAAAAAAACTTTTAAAGGTCAACTTCCTTTCACTTAATAAACAAAACAAAAAAAAAAAAACCACAATCCAGCAGCATTCATTAACCGAATCGGTAACTACACGAGTCGATAATAAAACAAGCGTACATATAAAATGTAAATAAGTAACAACAACGATTATAATTAAAACAAGAAAGCCTATTCATAAGCGGCTTGAATCGAAATTCGAATCGGAAACAATTTTACGAAAAAATGCTTTCCCGAAGTCTTAGCAGGAAATTTACTCTAACGACTCTTATAAAACATAAAAATCATGTTATTTAATAGATATACAATACGAAGCCAGGGGTATCGTTTTTAATGCCCGCCTTTGTTCTTAAGTGAAACCTTAACACTTTTGCGCAAGAATTTCAAGTACGTTCGCCTAATTCCAAAGAACTTTACTTAGCAGAACTTGCAAGCGAAATATTAAAGCCTTGTGTACTATGTGAAAAGCAATAGTAAAATATATAATAGTTTCGTCAAGTCTTTCTTCACTGTATTTGTTGGGCAGGGTTAAGGCTCATTGACTTCGTCGTGCGAAATCCCTAGCTTTTTAAACCAAAAACAAAAATTGTCGTAAAAAAAACGCTGAAGCAAAAGTTTTGCTTCTTCGTTTGCAACCGAGCAACTATTCGGAACTTTTTTTCTGTTTATTTCATTTATGGAAAACAATTCATTGGAATTCATGGAAGAATTTTGTTCCGTGAAATTTCGTACTATTTCCGATGCGTTTGGGAAAGACGAGCTGCCTGAAATGAATCTCTACTAATACGTTCCGGCCTAATATCTTTTATGATGATTTCAAATCTTTCTAATACAGTAACCGATGTCTTTAAAAACTACTTATGTGCATTTAGAATACTTTTCGAACAAAAACATATTAGTAAATGATAGCTTCGTTGGGACGATCATTAAAAATCGTATTAGGCTGAAAGCGACTCGAAAGCTTTCAATGCTTCTGTTAGGAAACTAAAAGTTGGAGAAAAAACTGCTCATCCTCTTCTCGTTTTCTTCTATGAGGAAGACCAATATTTAAGCATAAAAAGGTAGCTTTAAAATTCTTGAACTTCAGATTATTTGTAAAAACTAATGAAACATTTATTATAATATATAAAATCATATATATAACGCATCAGAAAACTTGAAGCACGCGTTTCTCGCAAGACTATTTATCAAAATGTCCGACAACATACGTTTTATTCTATTCTTGCGAGCCCTAATATTCTGTAGCAGGACACATAGGGAATTGTCAATAAGTTCACTTATACATTCGAAGATTGTAGTTTTTCATTCAAACATTCGCCAATCACGGAAAAATCAATATTATCAAATCTTTTACAGCTTTCGCTTGCTAAAGGCATTAATATTACATAAGTTTTTTTTTTTTAGATTTATATTTACATCAAAAAGGTTCTCGGCCGCACACAGATCCACTTATATGAAATATTTGTTGCGTGGACGGCTTGCGGTAGTGTTGCGATTTTTTAATTTATTTTTTTATTTTTCAAAACTAATGTTTAATAGCCACCTTAAATATTATCATTATGTTACTTTTCCTTCAATCCCAGAAAATATTGGCTAAACAAGAAAAGAAAGACTCTTCTGCTCTAGACTGTTCCAATGACTTTTCCTCTTAAATTCTTTTGAACCATCTTTCGCAATATATTCACCGATTTTTTTTCTAAGGTATTTCAGAAATCAGTTCTTATACTCTTCAGAGGAAATTTATCATCAATTATGTTTAAAAGAAACTTGTTTCTTGCAGCCGTTGAACTCTTCTGCTCTAGACTGTTCCAATGACTTTTCCTCTTAAATTCTTTTGAACCATCTTTCGTAATATATTCACCGATTTTTTTTAAGGTACTTCAGAAATCAGTTCTTATACTCTTTAGAGGGAATTTATCATCAATTATGTTTAAAAGAAACTTGTTTCTTGCAGCCGTCGAACTCTTCTGCTCTAAACTGTTCCAATGACTTTCCTCTCAAATTCTTTTGAGCCATCTTTCGT